>NC_064617.1:464893667-465493667 GCF_023898315.1 Schistocerca nitens | reverse complement strand
CTCCTATAATAGCAAAACTCGTCTACTACTTTTAGTGCCACAGCTCCCTCAGCCACCTAATTTAATACGACTACATTCCATCATCTTTGTTTTACTTTTGTTCATATTCGTCTTATATCCTCTTTCGAAGGCACTGTCAATTCCGCTTGACCGAAACACTTTCTTTCGCCGTCTCTGTCATCACTAAAGCTTAAATCTTTATTTCGTTTCCCTGAACATTATTTTCCATCCCAAATTTCCAGAACTCCTAATATTAATAAAATAATGAGATATGGATATTACAGCTTCAGCCACGAAAATTACAGATTTTTAATTACATATTGTCTGAAGCGCACAGCTTATGAATAGAACCGCCGGCTATCTAAATTAATTAGAACTTAAATTTAGTTAAACGATGACAATATTTAGATACCTGTAAAAACATTAAAAATATTTTGCTTGATAACAAAAGTATACGTAATTCTGTGCCAATATCAGAGCTACACGTTTAAGCATAACATTCGACTCTATAGCAAGGTCATTTGCAGGATGGAGAAAGAAATAGATACGCCCTTCGAAATTCATAATAATTGCGACACACGATCCGTGGCCACCTATGCTGTGTGCATGTAACGCTTATACGAGAACCAATGGCCACACGAAAAGAAAGCCAAAGTAAAACACACACTGATGATCCCTAATGTGAGTAGGTGAAAAACGTTTCGTTAAAAAGAAAACAAAAATTCAGTTTCAAGAAGTCAAATAATATTTGTTGTTTTCTGTATGGAAAACATAGCTGAACATTCTATGTTGATGTTGTTCAGCCAGATTCACGTTGCTGCTCCTGAAGAGAGCATATGTCACAGAAAAATTATAAGAAGTCGTTGACGGAGTGTAATGTGGTCAACATTTCCACAGTGTAGTGTTGCCCCGTGAAGGACAAGCGTTCAACTGAGCAACAAAAACGGAATTTCATTTTTTTACCGAGAGAAACGAAAAACAAAATAGTTTTTGTGATTTATTGATCTTTATTTCGTACTTTAATGAAGAATGTGTAAGTTTTAACATGCTGTTCTTTGATTTAATTTATTTAAAAAATATCAATGCAGTTATAATTATAGCTACAAATGATCACCAAGTCACTTTTATCAAATTCGGTGTGCATTTATTTCGTACATCATTCCATTTTAATGCCATCAGTGAAAATAAAACCTTTCTACCAAGCAGTTGGAACTATGGACACTAACGATGAACGATAAGACGTGATAAATTAATTCTTAAAATTAATTCTTAGAAATTAATTCTTAGAAATGCCTTCCATGAATTTCTTCCACTTCTCAATCGCACCCTTAATTTTGTCATCAAACGACTGTCCAAGCTTCTTTAAATCATCTGAAATCCTTCATATAACGAGACCATGTTCATTTCCGCCACTTTTTGAAATTGGTCGTAATTTATTGGCGATTTTAAGTTTAAAAATAAAATTTGTAAAGGATGTTGTTTTCTGATGAATCACTTCGTGGTAACAAATATCCTGTAAAACTGGTGTAGAGCTGTAGAAAATCGTTCCGAATATATTCTTTTGCGTTAGTGCTCAATTGACCCATTATTTCTCTTGCCTTACTTCTGAAAAAAATTTCTTTTATTCTTTGCTTCATCTTTTCGTGAACCCCGCACATTCCAGCATGCATCTCAACAACTGACAGAGTATATGATTCAGTCTTTTTCTTTGGTATTTCTACCGAAAACATTAGGTTATGCAAGGTTTCTTTCTCTTGTTCTTCACATGTGATTATTCTTTTCTAATAGACGAGGACATTCATGGAAGAATTCCAGAAAATGAGATATTAGTGTAGGCCATGTTTTTAATACTCTTTCGACGACAGACCAAGAGATGAAAATCTCTTAGCAACATGTTTAATTATTTCTTCCCATTGCACCACATTCGATTCAAACTGGAGCTGCAAGTCTGCTCTTTGTTTTGCAGACCTAGTGAAGTGACTGCATGTTTTCAGTATCAAACTTTCTACATCCACTGCCAGTTTATCAATAATAATGTGTTTTGCAGCATTGTGGAGAACATGGACGGGGCAACCAGCTTTGACAATTTTATCATTTTTAGCAAAAAGAAATGTACGAATGGAATGGCTTATGCCGATGTTTGCATTAGTGTTGTCAGCGTCGAATGCCGGAACATTATTTAAAGACAATCCACTCATCTATAGCGTGTCTACTAATACCTTGGAAACTTGATATATACATTCAACGTTACATTCTACAAATTCCAGTAGACGTTTTACAACGCCAGTATCATAGTTAAAGAATCGTAAGCAAATTGGAAACATTTTTCTACTTTTTTTTGTTACTTGCGTTTGTCGCTGTAGGCTAGTAATTTTTTTCCTTCGATGGTCTTTGAAAAATTTTTCGCAGATCCTTTGGCCAATACTTCACATATAGCAGCTTCCGCTTTTGGTCTTCCACAGTTAAAACTTATGAGCAATTTTTGAATCACTGCAGATATATGGATATAATTTGTGTGAATAATACATACTATTATGACTAAGAGAATGCTTGAACGTGTGATAAACAGATGCAAGTTCTCCAGCAGTAATCTCGTCCGTCTCCGAGACAGATGGTTCAGGCTTCGAGAAATGTTTGGGTAAGATACTTAATGCTCTGTTACGGACAACAGACTTAGTAGATGCATTTTGTTTTATATTAGCAATGCCTCCACGAGCATACGAGAAATCTTTCTTGCACAGGCGATAGTACCCCTTGTACGAGTTTTCTTTTACTTGTCTTAACAAGGAATAGTTATTTTCCCAGTCGAGATTATACTTCGTAAGCCTTTTGGCTTTCTTAGACGATATTCCATCTCTTTAGACAAATTATGTGTATTACTGTCATTTAAATCACTCATTTTGTCTACAGTTTTAGAAAAAAAATCACACGCCTAACAAGTTCAACATTCAGCAGGTCTCGCAAAACAATGAACGAAGTTTTAAACTAGAATGACAATCAAGAATGGAATTAAAAAACCCTTCCAGTGTTGTTAACGTGCTTTGACGCAGAACTTAAACGAGTTCGCAAACGGTCGAAAATGTTAAACACAAAATTGTAGAAAGAAAGTGAGATTGACAATAAACAAATAGAAGAATGTAAAACAACCAAACAGAGGCAAACAGAGATGCGTGGCGCCGTACGTGAGGGTGGCAATCGGTGAAAAAAATGGTTCAAATAGCTCTGAGCACTATGGGACTCAACTGCTTAGTCCCCTAGAACTTAGAACTAGTTAAACCTAACTAACCCAAGGACATCACACACATCCATGCCCGAGGCAGGATTCGAACCGGCGACCGTAGCGATCTCGCGGTTCCAGACTGCAGCGCCAGAACCGCGCGGCCACTTCGGCCGGCGCAATCGGTGAATATCGGCCCCGCCTGGCTTTATCATAGACTGAAAGCCGAGCTAGTCATATCGTCAAGTTGCACTTGTGTGGATAGTAGGTACTAGCCATTTGTAGCGCGAAAGATTTTGCAATAATAATCAGGCGAGACATTTAAAATTATAGCGGAAATACGGGACGTCCCTGGAAATAACAGACGTCAGGCTATTCTTGCAGTTCGCTTCCTTAAGCTAATCAGGAAAGGAGAAGAATAACAAGAGAGTACACAGAAAGATTACGTTTCTCCGTGGCATGAACCCTCATACGCAAGCAATGTATTTTCTGCCGTATTTTCAGTTTTCACATTTCCGATATCTCTATGGTTTTATGGTCTGAGAAGAGATTTGTATATACAGATTCGTATACTCTGTTTTAACAGTAAAATGAAAGCGATATACTTAGATCTTGTTTTGCGTATGGTATCCTTCAGAATATTAGATAAATGGTTCAAATGGCTCTAAGCAGAATGGGACTTAACATCTGATGTCATCAGTCCCCTAGACTTAGATCTACTTAAACCTCACTAACCTAAGGACATCACACACACCCATGCCCGAGGCAGGATTGGAACCTGCGGCCGTTGCAGCAGTGTGGTTCCACAGAATATTAGAAAGAAGATTGTGTCTTTGAGGTCCATTCTGTTTTCTTTATGTGATTAACAGGCTCATTGGCTGAGAGTTATTACCTTAAGCTGTGATATGTTGCTCATGTTGAATTTAGTAAACGTACACAGGGTGTCTCAAGGTTACTTCATTGTGCATGGGCTTTCTGCGAGTGAAAATATCTTATTTGTTTTGGCACCATGTTACTGAGAGCTAGCTCCGAATATAGTGCAATAAATGGATATCGTCTCACGAAAGACGCCAGGGAAGCGTCCGCAGATCGCGAGGCTCGTTTGCCGGTTGTTGCCTTTGCGTCTTCCGGTTGTCGCTAAGCGTACGTCTCGGACACCAATATATTGCGCGTGCTCCCTACACTGTGAGAGTGAGTATATTGGTGTTTTATTTTGCGTTCTTTCGTCAAGTTTAATCGCTTCAAATATTGCTGCTGGACGTCACTATTGAAACTGCGTCGAGTCCTTGACTTTTCCTGCCGTATATCGCTGGGGCCGGTCCTCAAGACAGAAACACCCCCCGCTTCTACTTACTGTGTGAGTGAGTGTTCGGGTGTTTTGTTTTGCGTTTCCTGTCGAGTTTTCATCTGGTATGGTATACACGAAGGATCAACGATTGTTTATTTTGTTGAACTATGCAAAAGCAGAATCGTATGTGGAATATAGGCTTGAAATAATACGAAAATTTCCCGGTGTGCATGTTCCCAATGATTCGACGATATGCAGACACATGAAGAAATTTCAAGAGAGTGTTACGCAAATTTCGCACTTCAGACTGGTGTGTCAAGTCCATCTGCTCACAGAGCTGTGTACAAACTGAAATTGAAATCATGCAAAGTAGCGGTAGTGCATCATGAGAGGAACTCAGATAATGTTGCGCGAGGTTGTCATTGGGACTGGTTATAGGTAAAAATGGGGTGTGTAGTTATGCATGAGACATTAAAGAGTGAACCTCAGTGAGTGCTCAGTGTAAACATCCATAATGGAACGAAGAAAGGAGCTTTCAACAGAAAAACGTTCTGCAGTTGTGTCATTCCGTGCAGCCGGTCTTACTATGCGACAAATAGCTCGTCAAGAAGGTAGTTCCTTGGGATTTGTCCACTATACTTTGCAGAGGCATGCGGATACTCGCCAGGATATGGACCGACCTCGAAAGGGTAGGCCAAAATTCATACCAAAAATTAATGACACAATATGGTAGTCACAAGCAAACGTGATCGCTTCAAAACAGCGCCAGTTGTAGCAGCAGAATTCATTCGTAATGGGGAAAATCCGGTGAGTGTAAGTACTCTCTAAAGACGTCTTTAGGCAGTGAACCTTAACGGGCGTGTGGCGGCTAAGAAACTATTACTTGCGGCTATTAATGTTCAGAAGAGCCTAAACTGGGAAACACAACATGAAAGCTAGGCAGTAAATCAATGGAAAAGGGTACTTTTCACCTACGAATCCAAATTTGAGGTCTTCGGCAGAAAGCGACGCAAGTTTGCTCATCTGTTTCCAGGTGAACGAATATTACACCAATGCGTATCTCCAACATCCCTCAGTGTCTGGAGAGATTTTGGAGGCGGTAAGACTAGCGATCTTACAAGAATAAACGGACCAATGAAGAAAGGTGATTTCCATCGCATTGTACAGTATAATGCAAAGTCATGTGGAAGACGTTTGATTGATAAGGGATTCGTCCTACAGCAAGATAACGACCCTAAACACACTTCAAAACTGTGTAAAGTGTATTTGGCAAATTTATTATGAAAGAAGGAACTAGAAAATATGATGCGGCTGCCCCAATCAACGACTGTAATCCTGTTGAACTACTTTGGGTTCACTTGGATAGAGCTGTTAAATCAAGGCCTATTACCAACATTCATTACCCCGCTGGCCCAGACTACAAGAGGAACGGCGACATATCACCGGGAAAACCCTCGTGAAGCCGACAGCAAGAATGCTTCGCGTATACAGAGCAGTGATTAAAGCCAAAGGAGGCTACTTTGAGGAGAGTAAAATTTGACTGCATGTATTTATTTTAAATAAAAGATTATTTCCGATGTGATTTATGAGTATTTTTAACATTTTAGGTTCCATTTTGCATTTTTTTCCTCAAAATCACTAATGTTCAAAAACTATCGAGCGTTAGTGTAACTCAAAAATATACTACATCTTTTTTTCGAGAGCTAACACCTAACGAAAAGATGTACTGGTATTTCATGCAGGACAATGCAAGATCACACAACGCCACTGCTTCTATGTCAGCAGTATGAAGTATTTTTGATGATACGATAGTTGACTGGTCTCCTCGTTCTCCTGTTCTAAATCCGTGTGATTTTTCTCTTGGGGAACGCTAGAAGACGAGGTGTATGCGGCTAATCCCGACACGCTCGAAGAGTTGGAAGACAGGGTTCTGCTAGTCATTCCCAGATTTCGGCAGCAGAAATTCGTCGAGTGTTTGCTAATGTGTTCGGATGTCAGGCTGCCGTTGCCACAGACTGATATCGTTTTGAACACCTCCTGCAAATAAAGGTAAGCTTAAGTTAATGAGATGGTAACGCTGTTTACGCTTAACTCTGCATAAGTGCTTCCGCTGCCGACTATCGCAATTTAGTGTCCGAGAGACACGCGAGGCGGCGGCCGGCGGATGCGCGACTAGCAGACCCTCACGGGCATCTTTCGTGGGACACCCAGTACGTAGCAAATGAGTTATTGAATACACATTCAGACTGAATTCCTCTGCAAAACTTTTCAACGTCTCATTGCAATTTTTTACGAGGGTTGCCGAGAAAGTAATGCACAGCATTTATTTTTCTCAGCCGGAAAGTGCTACGAATTCGAAACGTTACGTAGATATTATTTGAAGTCTCCTGACTGAGCGCGCCAAGTTTCCGTCATTTCCGACCGATAGCGTAGCTGCAGGACAGTTTAAAATGGCGTCTGTTTCTGACGTACGTTACAAGCAAACTGCCGTCACTGAATTTCTCACTGCAGGGAAAGAAACTGTGGGGAATATTCACAAACGCTTGTGCAAAGTCTATGAAGAATCTGCTGTCGAAAAAGTACAGTTAGTCGCTGGGCACAGAGGGTGAGATCATCAACAAGGCGTTTCGGCGGAGCTCCACGATTTGCAGCGGTCGGGGAGACCATCCACGGCTGTCACACCTAACACACCTGACCTAGCCCCCTCAGACTTCTACTTGTTTGGGCCGTAAAAGGATGAAGAAGAAATTTTGAGTATGATGAGGAGGTGATTCACACAGTGAAGCACTGGCTCCGCCACCAGGACAAGGATTGGTACCGACAGGGCATATACGCTGGAAATAGGGCCATACAACGGGATGGAGATTACGTGGAAAAATAGGGTGTGTAGATTTTTTCGTGTGTCTAATTATCATTACGTTCATTGAAGAATTGTTGAATAAAAAAAATTGGACCATTACTTTCTGAGGAACCCTCGTATGTTTTAAAATCACTTTTCAGCATTTTTTTCACACCATCCGTATTCAACATCGAAATGAGAACTTATGAACCTTAATTAATATTTGTAAACGAAGTTTAATGATTTTATTGCTTTGATCCCAAAAATTGATGGGCATGTGAGATTACAGAGCGATGAAAGTGAGGAGCTTGGCGCCTGGTGGTGTCCACAACAACTAAACCAGACTGTGGGATTCAAATAGGAATACGGCTTGCTACAAGAAATTAATAAAACCGGCCGTTATAAGGAACATGCATATGCAACAATGTATGGCGTTGTTTGTAAAGGGGAAATATCTACGTTTAGTCAAACTAAGAATGGTGAAACTAAGAATGGTGAAACTAAGAGTGGTGAAACTAAGAATGGCATTGTATCAGTCTTTCAGAAGCGATACAAATTTCGAGAGCGGTATCGGTTTACTTGTAGACCAGAACGAAGGCATTTTAAGGTAGAAGCTGCCTTTTACTGGTACTGAGATGAAGCATTGCGACTAAAAGCGCTGTTGTGGATACGGTCCGATTTCTTTGGTGTGTGAAGTACAGTTGCCTGTGACCAGTCAAAACTGTGTCAGACTGGAAGTGGAACATAGGACCTTTGCCTGTCGTGGGCAAGTGCTCCAGCGAGTGATCTGTCCAGGCAAGACTAACAATCCGTTCTCAGAACTACAATTCCGTCAGTATACCACATCCTCCCTTCCAAAAATCACACTCTGCTGCAGAGAGAAAACTCATTCTGGAAAGTATTATGTAGTTTTGGGGTAGACAGATTGCGCCACGAGAGATCATATTTAATTATTGTTTGGCGGGAAGCAAGTGGCGACTTCAGAAGGAATTTTTTTAATCATCGTCGAGACAAAGGTTGTAGGTAAAGTTTCTCGTAAACTTAGATAAACAGGAAGCTATCCCAGATACGTAAATAATATTCGAAAATACACGTTTTCTTTTGCTCTAATAGAAAATCGTGACTCCCCATTACCCTGAGTTGTGTGGGCTAATTAATAAATCTTCAGACTCCATGGAGTAAATAAAATGTAAACACTGTTACTGAGAAGTCAAGCTATGAAGTACGTTGCGCAACACAATTAAAGGGTCACTTATTCTAAACTGCCCAGAAGTTTCATACTTGCCTACAAACTTTTTCTGCAATGAAGCATAAGGCTGGCGCCCTGCGACGTAAACCTCGGGCTCGGCGACGCTTCAAACAGCAAGGTGTCGACGCATACGAAAACCGACTAGCGCTCAGAAGTTCATGTGATATAGGTTAATGGTGTCAAATTGGCACCAAATATCACCACAATTCCGCTCAACGCCACACGAGTCACACATTTCGATGCTCATCACATCCTATCTTACCCTAATGTGACCCCTTTTTTTGACGCCTTTGCAATGTAGGACAGAAACGCTGTGTCCAACGTTGAAATTACGCGATTTTCTTATGGGCGGCCGAGAGAAACATTTCACACCCACCGCCGCTTGGTATCGACACGGAGAGCCCTTAAGAGGTGTCATAAATCACGTCAATTAAATCATCCCTTCCTTTGAGGGTATTGAGTCCACACACTTCGCAGTGGAAAACGACAGAACGAAACGCGATGAGGAACAGTACGATGTTCTCCACAACCTTTGACACAGCTGGCACCTTTCTCTATCGACATCGGGGGGAGGGAGGGGGGGCTGGTATACAGAATAGAACCAATACGGACCGTCGAAAACCATTCACCGAAATCTGACGTGATCGGAAACTTTTTCAGCCCTTCTGTTTCGCGCTCTCCTGTGCCGTGATCACGAGGAGTGCGAAATTAACACATGCGTAAATAAAATGGCAAACGAAGCCGCTAAGACCTTCCAGTTCGGCAACACTCTTTGTTTTACCCACGTACCTTTATTGAGCACTTTAAAAAACGTATATGTGCAGAGACAGCCAGTCACTGATTACTAGCCGTCAACGTGGCAGGTACATATTGCAACACACCGTAGCTTTGTTTCAGCGACATAGCATCACCCAGTGCCGAGTGTCAAAATTCCTGCTTGTTCCTCCCAGCCCCCTCCCCTCGTTCTGAAACAGCATGGACACCTTTTGCTGCTTCTGTTCACATTCAGATTTTGTCGAATGGTTCTGAATGGTCCCTCGTAGTTCAGCCCTGTAAACCAGAGCAATGACTGCGATCGTGTACATTGCAAAGGAGTGGGATCGTGGTCAATGAGGCTGCAGGCCCACGATGAAGAATGTAGTCATGTTGTTCATTACACTGTGAATTCTTGTTTCCGACCAAGCAGTATGTGGGAATCAATATTCACGAGCCGTCTTCCAAGGTCAAAGGACGCTCTCTGCTCAGGAATATCTCATCAGTCTATCATCGTGAACTTCTGCTAATGAGGAGATCAGGGTCAAATGCAGTTGTTACTACCTGCGTTTTGCATGGAACATGCCTATCTCACCACTGATCACTAGTGTTAGACACATACGGTAACTGTCAACAAGTATGGGCCTGAAGATGATGATGTAACAACATCGAAACTACTTGCCAATAAAACCAACACCTTAATACAGCTGAAGGAATTTCGTCAATTTTTCACTTTATTAAAACGTCTTCATACCACTCCCTGCCGTCTCCCCTACGATTTTTCTTCGTTTTTCCTACTCTCCCCCCTTACAGCCTACCACAGCATAGTATTTTAAGTGAGACAGAAAGTCACAATGTAACCGCCATGTTATGTAAACTTCACGTGAATTTGCACCACACACACACACACACACACACACACACACACACACACACGCTGTATCACGCTCCGTCTATGTACTTCATATCTCTGTCTCTCCGATTATGTCTAATATTGTACTTTCTTGACATTACATTTCGTTTCAGATGTGTGCAAACACCATCAAATAACTGCATACATTGTTTCCACTCTTCGTCACCTTCATAAACGGTAAATTTTATCTCTCTGATTAATGCACCACAAAAAATGTTTGTCATATACTGTGCTGCGTCAGTAAATTTCCTCTCTCTCTCTCTCTGTATTAGTTACAGTAATGAGGCAACAACATTATAACACATCACAGAGGGAATGGGAGGAAAAAGCCCAAACAAAAATACTATGGACATAAATTTTATTTTCCCGCACCTCGTGGTCGTGCGGTAGCGTTCTCGCTTCCCACGCCCGGGTTCCCGGGTTCGATTCCCGGCGGGGTCAGGGATTTTCTCTGCCTCGTGATGGCTGGGTGTTGTGTGCTGTCCTTAGGTTAGTTAGGTTTAAGTAGTTCTACGTTCTAGGGGACTGATGACCATAGATGTTAAGTCCCATAGTGCTCAGAGCCATTTTTTAAATTTTATTATAAAAACTTGTTTTTGGTATTTTCTTATAATAAATCATATTTCGCAGTTACACTAACATCACAGCTAACTCCGATTTGGCATCAGAGATCATTTGTGATCTTATGCTATCACACAGTGGGAACAAACGAATGTAATACACATTCCAATTCAGCTCCAACACTTTTTAGAATGCCTTCCTGTTTATTTCATTCCTCAGGACTTGTATTCCTGTATTCCTGAGTTTCCCGGAACATTTCTGTACTTCCTCCTTTCTTTTTCGATGTCTTTACATTTTTATGCAGACATTTCGTCTTAGCTTCCCTGCATTTCCTATTTATTTTATTCCTCAGCGACTTTTATTTGTCTATTCCTGAGTTTCCCAGAACATTTTTGTACGTCCTCCTTTCATAGATCAATTGAAGTATTTCTTCTGTTACCCACGGTTTCTTAGCAGTCATCTTCTTTGTACCTATGTTTTCCTTCCCAAATTCTGTGATGGCCTCTGTCTGACCATGGTGTAACCTAACTGAAATCTTCCCATATCACCATGACTTTTCCAAGTATACCTCATCCTCTTGTGACTCTTGAACAGAGTATTCGCTATTACTAGCTGAAACTTGTTACAAAACTCCATTACTCTATCTCCTCTCTCATTCCTTGTCCCAAGTCCATATTCTCCTGTAACCTTATCTTCTACTCCCTACAACTGCATTTCAGTCCCCCATAACTATTAGATTTTCATCTCCCTTTACATACTGAATCCCCCTTTCAATAGCCTCATACACTTTCTCTATCTCTTCATCTTCAACTTGCGACGTCGTCATGCATACCTAAACTATGGTTGTCGATGCTGGTTTGCTTTCGATTCTGATAAGAACAACCCTATCACTGAACTATTCACTGTAACACAATTTGCCCTACTTTCCTGTTCATAACGAATCCTATTCCCGTTATACTATTTTCTACTGCTGTTGATATTACCCTATACTCATCTGACCAGAAATCCTTGTATTCTTTCCACTTCAATTTACTGACCCCTACTATATCTAGATTGAGACTTTGCATTTCCCTTTTCAGATTTTCTAGTTTCCCTACCACGTTCAAGCTTCTAACGCCGCGACTCGTAGAGCGTTATCCTTCGTTGATTATTCAATATTTTTCTGATGGTATCCTCCCCTTGGCAGTCCCCTTCTGGCGATCCGAAAGGGGAATAATTAGGAATCTTTTGCCAAAGCAAAGATCATCATGACACTTCTTCAATTACAGGCCACATGTCCTGTGGATGCACGTTACGTGTCTTTAATGGAATGGTTTCCATTGCCTTCTGCATCCTCATGCTGATTCTTCCGCCTTTAGGACAAGAGAGGACAAGACAGTGCCCTGATCCTCTGTCGGATCCTCCACCCTCTTTGACAAGGCCGTTGGCAGAATGAGGGGTGACTTCTTCTGCCGGAAGTCTTCGGCCGCCAATGGTGATTATTGATCAAAATGTAAGCAGCGGAATTCGATCCCGGGACCGAAGACGTTTTGATTATGAATCAAAGAAGCTACCTTTTTTTTTTTTTTTTTTTTTTTTTAAGTATGACCTGAGAGAGGGGTCTGGGGCAAAGAGGGCGGGGGTCGTCTTTCGAGGCCTGTTCTCAATGTCCCATTCCCGCCGTCCCAGAGCCAAGGAAGGAATGGGTTCGACAGCATCAAGATAACTTTATTGGATCAATTCATTTAATTATGAGTACACACACATACGCGCACACACACACACACACACACACACACACACACACACACACACACACACACACACATACACTGGATCTTAAAACCGCCACCGGAAGCTTAGGAGTCGTCTTCGCGTAATGAATGTAAGGGGACTCCATCTAAACCGTTTTCCGAATCATTTTCAAGTGTGCCTTCTAGTACTCGGAAGGCATTGGGCAGGAGGATCCTCGAATAATGCTCCTAAATAATTCGCTAGTCGTGTGCGGTACCGTGAATGGTGGCGGAACGCCTCATAAGTCTTCGTCAGATGGCTTGCAAATTGTAATACAGCACCATGCCCCTCAGCCAGTTGACGGCGTTCGTTCTGGTGGTGGGAAAGTAAACGGTATCTGGGTGTAGGAGTTCGTCCGCCGTGGCAGACTCTGTCTGTCGTCGCAACAGGAGCGCCAGCATACGTTGTGCAAGATCCCAGCAGGTGCTATCCACAGCAAATTTCAGACAGTGCGCGTCCGGATCGACGACTGCACATTGCAGACACAAAGGGTCGTCAGTGAGATGGATGGAATGGAGACGTTGGCGTGTGGCTAATTTGCCATTCACCACCACATACCACAAGGAACGAGCGTACGTAGGTAGGTACGGAATGTGAATGGCTCGCCACACCCCGGTCCAGCGGATGGTTGGGTGTTGTTGTTCGACGATGTTACGGGGTTGTCGTGTCTGACAGATGCGTTAGTAATCTCGCGTGCTCGGCTCCCTCGTCGCCGGTAGATCCTCGACCAAGAAGTCGCAGATGTGGGCAAGAGACGGAGCTATGTGGCTCACGGCGACTGGTGGACGAAGACCTCGCAGCGCGACGATCTGTAGCAGTGTCCCGTCAAGCTGTTGTTGGCCGCGGTCCATGCGAGCCGCATCGTCCGTAGGTATAATGCCAGCGCTCGGTTGTGGACGTCAGTGAACCCCAGACTCCCTGCCAGTGGAGGCCTCATTAAAGTAGTTTAGCGAACTTTGAATATATGACCTGCGCTCACAAAATGTCCGTACGTCGCCTGGAAACTGTGGGTCATGGCAAGTGTTAGCGGAAAAATGTGCGCATAATAATTAAGTTTCGTCGATAGATAAGTGTTAACGAAACGCGTTCGGATAATCATATCCATATTTAGGAATCTGTTATCACAGAGCAGCGCCCGTGTCCTTTGTAGTAGCCGGCGATATGTGGCTGTCGCGGTTCGGCGAGCTGTACTAGAGAACTGCACTCCCAATGTGTCCGGTGAGGGAACCTTCTGGAAGGGGATGGCTGTCTGGTGTAGAAATCCTCTCCCGACGTCCATGTATGTCGTCTTGCGCATGTTGACGACGCTGCCCGATACCGCGCCGTAGCGGCACAACCACTGAAGCGTCGCTTGGATTACGTCGCCCGACCGCACCAAGAGCACCACGTCGCCAGTGTTGGCAAAACATCGGACGGTCACGTCTCGAATGCAGATGCCTTCGAGTCGTTGATGAAGGCCATACAGTGCAGGTTCGAGGGCCACCGCGAATAAGACTCCTGATAAAGGACATCCCTGTCTTACCGACCATCCTAGAGTGACGTGTTCAGTCTGGTGGCCGTTGATCATAATACGGGAGCGCGCCCCGTGGATTAAGCGTAAAATCACCCTTGTTGGCGCCTGCGAGAAGCCCATGCGTTCGAACACGGTGCGAAGGAAACTGTGGTCGATACGATCAAAGGCGTGATCAAAATCGACGGCTACAAGTGCGCCTCGGAGGCGGCAGGGCGCTGCCAGTGCCGTGACGTTGCGGTAGGCGCCAAGTGCCCTGTGGATGTTGTTGTCACATCCTAAACATGTCAGGTCAGGATGTATCATATGTCCGATGGTGGTCTGAAGACGTGTGTCGAGGTTACGGGCGAAAAGTTTATAATCCGCTTTCAGGAGCGTAAGAGGACAATAGTCGTGACAACGGTGAGAACTGCTCAGCCTTCGTGGAAATCTGTGGGGACGGTAAAATCGTCGCGGAGGAGGTCTTGAAACATCTGAATCCACTAAGCGCCCATCAGGGGATATAAGGCACGACAGAATTCGTTGGGTAAGCCGTCTGGGCCCGGTGACTTGTTCGGGACATCGCGTTAAGTCTTCAACAGTTATGGGAGCCAGCAGGTCGTCGTCCTGGGCCACTACTCTGGGGTCAGGCAGACCGCACAGGATGTCTTCGTATTCGCGGATAGTCTGTGTGTTCTCTGCGTAAAACGTCCTATAATGCTGGACGAATGCCGCAGCGATGGTACACTGTGAATCTACGCGTCCACCCTCTACTGCCTCTACCGATGTTGCGGTGGCGTCTCTCTCTGATAACGTGATATATGGATGCCATTTCGATGGGGATGGTATCCTGCACCCTCGCCCGGACCCGGGCTTCGTCAAGCTGTTCCGCGGTGAGACGGAGTAGGCGAACTTTGAGACGATTAACCTCTATTTGCCGTTCACGTGATGGCCGCTGGGTCATTAGTTCTTTCGGAGCAACGTAATAAAATTCCGACAACGCCCGACGCCAACACGCTCTGTCACGGCCATATCTCATGGGTGTCCGTCGGAGGGCCGGCCTGGCGCGGTGGAACCACCAATGTAAGGTGGAAGGATGTGCATGCAAACGCCGGAGGCAGCGGTCCCACGTATCCCACGTAGCAGCGATCTCCCGCCGAAATGCGTCCTCATACTCCCCTAGATCACGGAGGAGGGCATAATGACGTCAGTTTTAACGGAGGCGTCACTTATCACACTGTAGATTAAAAATGGGCATGGCTTACTCGCATCTTGTTTTGTGACGTCCCTGCATGGAGGCAACCTACTATAGTGCTTGCACCGGATATCAGTGGCGTCACAAGGTTCAATACCGCGTACAAGTGCAAAGGTACCGAAATCGGCACAGATGTAGTACTTAAACCGATAAGGATATCGTCAAAAATCTATGTAGCGGAAATGTTATATAATCATTGGAATTGACATTTTCTTTCACAGTGACGGACTGAAACGGGATAAAATCTGTGTAGCGATTAACATTTAATGAACGAATTAGCTTTTACGATAATTCAGAGTGACACAGGTGTTACACGTGGGCTTGAAATGACACGGGCTGTATCTTGTGGCTTCTCTATGACTGGAATGGAACAAAAGCAATGCTGGTATCGTCTACGAAAAACAGAAGAGATGCTGGTATCTATCTACGAAAATACTTAGACTGTGATTGCATAGAAGAACATGAAACAGTGAAAAGGCGCTGCCTTCTTATCTATATAAAGAAATGTCTCACTGCAATTGAGCTACGAGTAGAAAAAAAAATCATTGATAGTGTAGAAGCCAATGACTACATGGAATGTATAATTCCCATTCACTGCGAAACTAGTTTTCATGTAGGTCAGTTATGTTTCAATCGATCTCACTTGATATTTATCATTTCGAAAAGTAATGTGTATCATAGACTCTGATTTTTTAAAACTGATCTGTATACACTGGTCCGGTTAAGAAATTTTCAAGTTATCACAGTTTAGAAATGTCCGCAGATACTTTTTTTCTTTTGTTTAAATAGGTTAGAGAAGAGATTTATTGTAACAGCTAGGCGTGAAAGGTAAGCTGAAATGTGAATGTGAACTGCTGCAGATTTGAACTCTGGGGTTAGGCTTGAGCATAAAATAAGTGAAGTCAAATTTCTAGTTTATTTAACGATTTGAAAGTATCAAACGATCAATACAGTTTTGAAGAAGTGATAGGTAATAGAAAATTAGTATATCGTAATGATAGATGTTCATCAAATTAACTTTAGGAGCATTCACATGTAAAAAACACTGAAAGTGTGTGTAATTACAAGCTATTTTTTAAACACCACACTCCTGTTTGCGTGTTTGATAAGTCCACTACTTTCTGTTACGTGGCGGTAACGTGTGCTGCGTAGTGCGGTGAGAAACAGTAATAAATAAAGCGTATATATTCTGGTGTGATTTCTCATGACTGTCAGTATAGCACGAAAAATACTTGGTGAATATTATCTTTTGCGTTAGCAGAATTACTTTCAATATTCTTACCAAATGTCCTTGCAGAGCATATTACGTAGCATGCCATCCTTTTTTTGTCACACCAAGAGTTACAAATTTTTTGAAACATGAGCTCTGTTATTTATCTCAGGTACGTGGTTCGATGTATATGTAAACCATACACATTTTATTGGTGAAGCTCACTGAATATCATTTATTAACTTAATGTAAAATTTCCCCGTTCTTGCTATTATTAGGTTACGTACTCGGCTTATGCAATCCGGTACGAGTGAAAGTTAAAGCAAAATCTAAAAATATTTACAATTGTTATTCAGTATTTCATTGGATGTTAAGAATTTATGACTTCTCTTTAGCGAAACTTGGCTCTGTGTGGCGTATTTAATAAAAATATTATTATGCGCTGTAAAGGCGCCCATCAATGGGAATAGTCCCCTAGATTCAAAATCGCAGTAGCCAGGAAAATATAGTACTTTTACGCAAACGAAAGATTATTATTTTGAAACACAAAACAAGAAATTATAAATAGTTAGAGATCTTGAGAGACATACATAGAGCAAAAATGTTAGCGTGTCCATTCAATTCAGCGGTAATAGCCATAGAGATGAAACATTTAATTGAACAAAATATATGCCATTTAGTTTTTCTAGTGTTTTTGCCTTTTTCTGCGAGATGGCACACACACGCTACTCAATATTATGTCATTGCTTCAATTCACCTTGCGAATTAAATATAAGTATTTTTAACGACTTTTTTTACTAAAGTCAGTTCCAGGAGACGCTGCAATAGGAACTTCAAAATTACATGAAGTCGAAGGGGATGTTGTGTTCTTCTGTAGCGGTATCTTTAATATTTCCTCTTCTTGTGATCGGCTGGCAAAACAGTTATTTCCATCAGTATTTGAACAGATTGTAATTGTTTACTTATTGAAAGCGATTAATATCAGGAAAGGTCAAAGTGTGGAAGAACCACACAACTTGCTGTTAAGAGCAGTTTTTCAAGTTATTCATACAATATCACGCCAAAAGGCACAGCAGAGCATACAGTGGGCGGCAAGTACACTCACTGATTTTAGACTATGCTTTCGTTGATACTGACACAACCAAAAGTTTAGTTGTGTCCGTCAGTGGCAACGGGTGCATTGTCTAAAATCAAAGTGCTTGTTTGAAAAAGGGTGCGTCAAACCGAAACCGGTAAGCATTACAGCTGAATTTTATATCACTCCAACTGTGACAGATGAAATAAAAAATTTATCAAATTTCCTCAGTACTAAACAGTTGCGGTCCTACCACTCCGTGGCAGCATGGGCAACTTTCAGCAAGACTCTACGAACATAATGATGCTGACTGCGGGGGAAAAAACCATGTGATTTCATTATTTTTGGCAAGCTGAAAAAATCAGGGGGAAAGAGATTACCCAACGATGAGAACGGTCCAGAGCGATTCCCGAAAGGCTCCGTGACCAGGGAACGGCGTTCAGTAGTCGAGGAACGTATGGAGTATGGAGAACGTTCAGATTATGTTTAGACAGACTTGGTGACTTTGTTGAAAAATAGCATTATGCTTCTTAGTCTACATCTACGTCATACTCCGCAAGCCACCTAATGATGTGTGGCGGAGGGTACTTTCGGTAGCACTATCTGACCCCTCCAATCCTGTTCCACTCGCGGATAGTGCCTGGGAAGAATGATTGTCGGCAAGCCTCTGTATTGGCTCTTAATTTTTCGTATTTTCTCCTCGTGGTTAATACGCGAGATGTATGCGGGGGGAAGTAAAATGTTGTCCGACTCCTCCTGAAAAGTGCTGTCCCGAAATTTCAGTAGTAAATCTCTCCATGATGCACAACGCCTTTCTAGTTGCGTCTGCCAGGGGAGTTTGTTTAGCATCTCCGTAACACTCTCTCGCCAGCTAAACGATCCCGTGACGAAACGTGCCGCTCTTCTTTGGATCTTCTCTATCTCCTCTGTCGGTCCTACCAGATAGGGATCCCAAATAGATGAACAATACTCAAGTATCGGCAAACAACGCCTTATAAGCCACTTCTTTCGTGGACGAGTTATATTTCCTCAATATTCTTCGAATGAATCTGAGTCTGGTGTCTGCTTTCACCACTATCTGTTTTATATGGTCAGTTCACGTAAGGTCGCTCTGTATAGTGTGTGGGAGGATTCCTGTCGGGCGAGATTCAATAAATGTTACTTGAGCTGCCGTAATAAGGTACAACATTGTTTTTGAAGTACCCTCAAAGTCACTGCTGAATGTTCGTTAATCTTGCAACAACATGTTCCCTCGACAAAGCTGTTTCAGTGAAGGCATTAGGGTTGTTTCACTTAAAGGCTGCGAGAATAATTGCGCCAAACCGTATTTCGAAACAGTTCCGTGTCACCGAATGCCCAGTTATTGGCGAATTACGTGTATGAGTGCCTACCAAAGGAGCTTTCAAGCCTTTTAATGGTGGGTTTGGATCTTGATCTAGTATCGAGACCGTTGACTACGCAGTAGGAACAGTGAGCAGCAGAGAGTGAGCCAAAAGTTTTCTGGAGTCGATGTATATGTACACTTTGGACCCATATTAGTCTTTCAATAGCATGGAAACGGGACGGAGTATCGCGATTTCTAACGCCTTTACAAGAAACCTGGATGACTTCTACTATTTGAGTACATGTAGCCTTACGACGGAAGTTGGAGCACTGAACGATGTCTAACTAAAAGCACGTGTCCAGGAACAAACAGACTTTAGCAAGAAGGCAAAATTAGTTGGTTTCTCTGCGATATACCACCGCAGAATCTGAAGAAAAAGTAATTTTTCATCTGTAAAGCGTATTTTTCCTTCTGAGTTGTAGTGGCGATTTTTTGAAAGTCTGCTATTTAGCCCCTAGCGTATGAAGGTCCCATAGAACTTGCACATGTGTGAGATTCAACGTGAGTATCATGTGCTGATCTACAGAAATTTTGTTTCCGAAATGAAATAAGCCCTGTGAGCCGCGTGTCAGCACAACAGCCGGCCGCTGTGAACGAGCGGTTCTAGGCGCTTCAGTCTGGAACCGCACTGCTGCCAAGGTCTCAGGTTCGAATCCACAGCCACCGGCTTCGATGGTTGGCTACATTGAGTTAATTAATAGAGAAAGAATGCTTCCTTACATTCTGATAGTGGCTAGATATTCTATTTCGCGTAACTTACCAAACCTCCATCGTCTTTTCTCCTGTTTTCTGCCGAATCTATCACTTTCGACAGGCTAAAACAGCAGCAGATACTGAACTCACTATAACATTTCTTTTTGTAAGTAAGTCGGTAGTCCGCGTGGACTATCCACGACCAGCGACTGGTGGGTTGACGTCCGCTAATGAACGAAAACTAGCGCGAAAGCTTGGGGCGCTATCGTATCCACGCATCATGGGAACGTATTTTAGTACAGTATGCAGGTGAAAATATTTCAAACTTTATATCAGTGAAATTTTGTTTGCTTGAAAGTTTATCTGCAGGATTTTTTCATTTCAAGAATTTAAAAAACTATATATTTCCTTTGAAGGTGTCATAATTTTCTTTCCAGTTTGCACTTTCACTCTGCAGAGGAGTGTGAACTGATATTAAACTTCCTTGTAGAGTAAAGCTGTGGACTCGAAACTGGGACCATTGTCATTAGGGCACGTGCTCTACCAACATTTGTTTTAGTTACTTGGTGCTAGAGAGAACCGAAGTGTTGACATCACGATCTGAAGTCTAAACCGCTATTTACTTTTATTTGTCTCCTTTATTTTGATTTCACTTCAGTGGTTCTGTGCGGATTTCATATGACATCTTCCAAATTCTATCGGTCAGAACTACACTCACTTTTTTTTATTACAAAGGGGAGCTAATCCCCTGACCGAACACGCTCAGCCACCTTGCCAGCACCATCAGAGCTATCCAATTACGACTCAAGACCCGGCCTCACAGCTTAACTTTTGTCAGTACCTCATTTTCTACCTTCTAAACTCCACAGAAATTCTACTGCATCTGTCCGCAGCTCGTGGTCGTGCGGTAGCGTTCTCGCTTCCGCGCCCGGGTTTCCGGGTTCGATTCCCGGCGGGGTCAGGGATTTTCTCTGCCTCGTGATGACTGGGTGTTGTGTGCTGTCCTCAGGTTAGTTAGGTTTAAGTAGTTCTAAGTTCTAGGGGACTGATGACCATAGATGTTAAGTCACATAGTGCTCAGAGCCATTTGAGGCATTCTGCTGCATACTTTACGGGACTATTACTCTTGGAAAAATCGACACTGCAGAGACATGGGATTTAGATACTGGTGGAATTGCAGATGTGAGGTTAGATGGTAAGTTGTGCTTGTACAGCTCAGTCGGTACAGCATTTGCTTGCAAAAAATGAACAAGTCCCAAGTTCGAGTCCCAGTTCGTCACACAGCTATAATCTGAAAGAAAGTTTCAAAATTTTCGTTTTGGGCCAGTTCATCGTTAAAGGAAATTTATCCCAAGTTGCCATAAATGAGTACTTCATTTCCAACGGTCACTAAATCGGTAGATATATTCACATGTGAACGCAATCTCTTGAAAGTGATCCACATGAACCACGTCACAAAGCAGAAATCACAGAGAAAATGTCTAGAAATGTATCTGTATGGTATTAAGCTAACGGTCATTGTAATTGCATGAAATTTGTTACACCAGAAGAATGTCAATTCAGTTCATATGATGAATTATCTGATAGTAAATTTGTTGAAAGATGGGAGCCACACTTGTTGAATACAGCAAAAAGGTGGGTGCAGAAAATAATTTCCTTGAAAAACTGCTAGGGCCATTAATTACTACAAATGAGACGTAAGTCCAGCACTACAGATCACTTACGAAACAACAGTTAAAGCAATGGCTGGAAGTAGATGGCACTGCACCAAATAACAAGAAGCTGATTTCATGTGTCGAAAATATTTTGTCAGGTTTGCCAAACGAGACTATTCCTACTAATTACTCTACAAGGATTAAAGCAAAAATACATGAATATATTTCACTCTTCTAGAGCAGCAGGACAAAAATATTATCAAAGTACGAGTGTGACTTGCACTCTTAGGGTTCCGTACAAACTTAATTACGTATATAGAAAGGTCATCCATCACTGGGATCTAGAATATCGACGATTTTTGCCTGTTGTCATTATCGATATCAATCCCGGGAATTCCAAGACTTTAGGGAATATTTCAGTTTTAAGATTTAAGTTTCAATCTTTTGTGTTAGTTTGCATTTGCTTTTGCAAGTTTTCATTCACTTCATCAATTTTGCAGTTATATTAACATGCTATGCTAATTAGCAACACCAATTATTTAAACCTTTTAAAAATTCATTCTTTAATTATGTTTGATGTAGCTGAACCAAGGTGAGCGTAATATTTTGCGATTATATGCGCTCAGGCATCATTTAAGTGTTTAAATTTTAATAAATGAGGTAAATTTACCAATAGATGCTGAAGTCCGGTACTTCACCGCAAACCACATTGAATTTAGTGCAGGTAATTAAATTCTCATTGAAACTAGAGGTAGATATTTTACACTTAAATATTTCCCAAAAAAGCAGTCCCCGAAACGTATAACTATAACATCATATTTGGAAAACCGGTGTGTCTTCGGCGCTATCTTCACTCATAATCACGTAGATTGCATTCGAACGCGGGTTCCGTAGTTCGTATGAAAAACGAGAGTTAAATTACAATGACTGCTCAAGTATTAAATTTCAACCATTTTTCTATGTGATGACTGAAGAAAGAATGAATAGTACCGTAGTGTATATCAAAGTTGTGTAAAACATTTTCGATTATCGTATTGTCTTCATTTTGTTAATGGTAAGATTCTTTCGGAGGAGAAATGTAGCAAAATTGCATTTTAGGGATTGGCTTTAAAATCTGTGTTGTAATCTCCAACAGTAATCAGACGAGAAATATAATCTTTGCAGTTGTTATCGTATAGCAGCATCAGACAGACACTGTGGCGACCTATAAGCAGCAATCAAACGGACCCTGAACTTTTAAAAATGTACACACTCACAATGACTGTTTGTAGCGCCCAGGTTATTTATGCAATACTTTTACATGATCCGTCTGTCACAACATCTCTTAGATTGTGAGGCGTATATGCAAGAGCCCAAACCTGGATTTGAATTAGCTACTGACGGGTCATCTACTCCGCACATCTCATTAAAAATCATCAATTTTAAAACATCCTCAGGTTTCAACAAGCAATGCAGTACGCTATGAAATAATGGTAGACTCTGTGATGATATCTGGCAAAGGGACGGTAGGTCATTGCATGTGACACAAATTTCAACTTGATATGACTACCTGTTCCTGAGAAAAAAGGATCTTAACAGACTGACAGAAAGACGGCCAGATAACACATGACAAAACATTTTTTTTCGTCTGATAGAATTACAAATTAGCAATTTTAGGATTTTTTCCTTTACTTGTACTGTGAAATCTTCCTTCTTTCAACTTTTCTAATTCTAAGTCAATGGGAAGTACCCTATAGGTTTGGATGAGTGGGTTTGCGAGTATCCAAGTGTGTGACATAAATGGGCGTATTTTTTGATTGCATAGACTTAGAAGTATAAATGTTTTACGTCGCCAAGGGACTGCGGAACTGGCACTTGAAGTAAATTTCATTTTCAAACATTTACCTTTCCTGAGAAAAATGTGTCTTAATACGCCGACAGTCATCAGTCATATATATGATAGAAAAAGTATTCATTTTTGTGTGATATTATTAAAAATCAGCGATTTTCGGATTTCTTTCCTTTACTTGTTTATTGCCAATTTGCATGATTCTGGGCCAACGAAAAGCACCGTACAGCTTTCCATCAGTGAGTTTGCGGGTATCAGCGTATATGACATAAATGGTCGTATCTTTTGATTGCATTGAGTTAGAAGATTAAATATTTTTCACTGGGGAAAGGGAAGACAGACCTGACTATGTGATATAATTGCAACTTGATACGTCTACGCGTTCCTGAGAAAAGTGGTTCTTAACAATCAGACAGACTGACGGACAAAGAGAGGGATAGCAAGGTGATCCTATAAGGGTTTCTTTTTTACTGACTGAGGTACGGAACCATAAAAATACTAGAGAAGACACCTGGATTGCGAATATGGTCATTTTTACCAGGATCATCGTTGGGCATGCAATTGTTCTTCTGATGTGGGAAGACATGAGATTGGATAGAAGAACATTTAGAACATCAATCCGTATCCTCCTCAACGGATTTTCCGCTCTCTGTGCGATTCATATTTTCAGAAGTAAAGCAATTTTGTGGATTTAAAAACTTTGATGTCACTGAAGATGGTGCGGCAGTGGCAGATGACTATTTGCAAAAGGCTTCAGAGTCTGGTTTCAGAGATGGGATGCACGCAGTGCAAACACAATTGATATAGCGCATTCACCCAAAAGTTGACTACGTCGGGAAATATTTGCAGTTTATACGTCCCACCCTTCTTGCCCTCCCCCCTCTTGAATAATGTAGCTCTCCCCCAAGTTGACAAACTCTTACGTTGGTCTCGCACTGTCATTATGTCACCGTGCTGGCTCATGGTGCAGGAAGAAACTGAATACAAGATGTATGGTTAATGAGTTGTAACTCTCCTTGCAGAATTACATTTTAATTTACTAAAAATATATAGACAACCTAGACCTAACGTTAGAAGCTGCAGTTTTCGAAATTAACGCCTACCCAAAAACAAAGTACTGAACTCATAATGAGATTAGGCATCGAATACTTCAATCATAGAAATTAAAAATAAATTTCTTTCTTTACTTCAATCTTCTGATTGGCTTGCAGTGGCCCATTTAAAATTCCTCTTCTGTGCCAGCCTCTTCATCTTAGTGAGGCACTTGCACCCATTGTCCCCATTTATCTGTTAGGTGCATTCCAGCCTCTTTCTACCCATATAGTTTTTATGATCTACAGGTCATTCAGCTACAATAGAAGTTATTCCTTGCTGTCTTTAAACCTTGCCTCTTGCTACTGTGAAAGTTTTTCACGTGTTTCTCTCCTCATTGATTCTACGGAGAACTTCCTGATCTTTGTCTTTCATGTTCAACTAATTTTCAATATCATTCTCTAATATCACATTTCAAAGTCACTGATTCTCTTCTATTCCGATTTTTCCATGTGCATGATCCACTTCCATATAATCCTGTGCTCCAAACGCACATTCTTATTTTTTGTTTTTGTCAAATTAAGGTCGGTGTTACACACTTGTGGACTTAAATGTTTATTGACACTACAATAGTGAACCGATAGTCACAGTATACAGTTTTTTCTCTAAAAAAGGGGCTACATTACCGATTTCAACGAACTACATCGTCATTTTCAAATGTAAAACATCAATTGGAGAATATATAATGGGAATTATGAGCACATATCTTACCAAAATTGCGAGAAATAATGAACCAGACAACCGAGGCAATGGTGGCACAACCAAATCAGTACAAGTTATGCCCTTGCTTGCTCAAACGTTCATTCCATGTCCTAGTGTGGAATAGATAAAAACTACCACAGCGTAAAAACTGCCAACAATTCTTCCAATGTGTTCTGTTGTGACACTACGATCCTATGACTGACATAAATTCACAAGTCGTAAGTGTATCAAGCACACAAGCTTCTACATGGAATGCACCACATAATTTTACCATATTCACAAAACAAAATATTACTATGTTCCGGAAACAGTACTGTAAAATTATGTGCTGCATTCCATATGAAAGCTTGCAGTGGTTGATACACCAATTATACCATGTTCCAAAAAAGACTTTTTACTATGTTCCGAAAACAACATTGTAAAATTATGTGCTGCATTCCATATGGAATGCTTGCTGTGCTTGTGAATTTCTATCAGCCATACGATCGTAGTGTCACAGCAGGACACACTGCACGAATTATTGGCAATTTTTACGCTGGTCAAGTTTTTATTTATTCTATATTAGGAAATGGAATGAGCGTTTGAGCAAGCCTGGGCATAGCTTGTAGTGACTTGGTTGTGCCACCATTGTCTCGATTTCCTGGTCTCATTATTTCTCGTAATTTTTGTAAGGTATATGGGCATAATTCCCATTATATATACTCTAACTGGTGATTTACATTTGAAAATGACGAAGTAGTTCGTTGAATCCGTTAATGTAACCCCTGTTTTTAAAGAAAAAAGATTAATATTTTGTGACTATCGCTACACTATTGTAGTGTCAATAAACATTTAAGTTATATCTCTGTCACGCTCCTTACGAAAATTATGTCGGAATATGGAACTCGTTGACTTCTTTCGCTGGGGAATGCTCTGTTTACCTGTGCTCCTTGCTTCGTACATCATGTGTTAATGTCTTTGAGAGGTAGCAGAACCCCTTCTCTTCACCTACTTCATGGTCCCCAATTTATGTTCGGTTTATCACTAATCCGGTATCTGCTATCCCTATTTGCTTTCGTCTATCTTCGGTTTACTCTCTGTCATATTCTGTGCTCCGTTATTGTTCCAATCACATTAATGTGATCACCTGTCAAAAGCGTGAATACCTTCTGTAGAACGAGACGTGTAGGAAGACAGTCATTGAGGTTCTAGAAGGTACCGATAGAGATCTGGAGGTACGTCGACTCCAGTGCAGTGGACAGCTGCGCTACGTTTCACGGCTGAGGGTCCAAGGTGGCAACAGCTCGATCGAGATGGTCCCTCAGATTCTCGACTGGGTTTAAATCCGGTGAGTTTGATGGTCAGAAGAGTACGATTAACTCAAACTGGTGCTCTTCGAACAACGCACGTATATTGCGAGCTGTGTGGCACGCTGCATTATCCTGCTGGTAGTTGACATCGTGCCTGGGAAACAAAGATGCACCCTTGTTTTGAACCATCATCCCTTCCACAATGACGAAGTCGCCCAGGGACTGCTACTAAAACATTCTACAGTCCATAACGGTCTCTCCTTGTATGCTTTCGGATGATTCACACGGTAAACACAAAGGCCGTCTATCCGATGGGGCATAAAACGTGATTTATCAGAAAACGCCATCTATCGCCACTCAGTGTACTCTAGTTGCGGTAATGGCGTGCAAAATTCCAGCCTTCGTCGCCGATATACAGCAGTCATCCTAGGTGCATGAACCAGGCACCTGCTTCACAGGCTCATACGTAGCAACATACGTCGTTGAGGAGACACTGTTAGTAGCCCCTTTGTTCATCTGGGCGTTCATGTGCTCTACAGTGGCATGTTTCTCGCCAGTACATATCTCCGCAGCCGTAATTCGATCCCGTCATCTATCGCTCGTGGTGCACCAGAGATGCCTCGGCGCCAACTCTGGATACTAGCATTTTGCCATAGACGTTATAAAACTTCCTGGCAGATGAAAGCTGTATGCCGGACCGAGACTCGAACTTGGGACCTTTGCCTTTCGCGGGCAAGTGCTCTACCAAATGAGCTACCCGAGCACGACTCATGCCCCGTCCTTACAGCTTTAATTCCGCCAGTACCTCGTCTCCTACCTTCCAAACTTCACAGAAGCTCTCCTGCGAACCTTGCAGAACTAGCACTCCTGGAAGAAAGGATATTGCAGAGACATGGCTTAGCCAGAGCCTGCGGGTTGTTCCTAGACTGAGATTTTCACTCTACAGCGGAGTATGCGCTGATATGAAACTACCTGGCAGATTAAAATTGTGTGCCGGACCGAGACTCCAGGAGCGCTAGTTCTGCAAGGTTCGCAGGAGTGCTTCTGTGAAGTTTGGAAGGTAGGAGACGAGGTACTGGCGGAATTAAAGCTGTGAGGACTGAGCGTGTGTCGTGCTTGGGTAGCTCATATGATAGAGCACTTGCCCACAAGAGGCAAAGGTCCCGAGTTCGAGTCTCGGTCCGGCACACAGTTTTTATCTGCCAGAAAGTTTCAATCAGCGCGCACTCCGCTGTAGAGTGAAAATTTCATTCTAGATAGATGTTAAATTAAACCATGGTGGTACACTAACAGTTTAAAAACTTTGCCGTTTCTGAAATGCTTTCACGCTGATCATGCCCTCCTGGTCGTCAGATAAATCGCGCTATTTCCACATTACGACAACGATAATACTGTTTTGTGCGTCCCCTCGGCACGCTTAATATACGATCCACTGATAGTGCTGCCACATGCCGTCTGTGAGTAGTTATCGCATACTGGCGTCGAACATAGGCAGTGGCCGTCTTAATATTGTTCTGATCAGTGTCATACATGCGTGAGTTCATAAGGTAACAGTGCGATTCTTCTAACACTTATCTGTCGCCGACAGCTGTGGCTGAGCGGTTTTAGGCTCTTCAGTCCGGAACCGCGCTGCTGCTACGGTCGCAGGTTCGAATCCTGCCTCAGGCATGGATGTGTGTGATGTACTTAAGTTAGGTAGGTTCAAGTAGTTTCTAAGTCTAGCGGACTGATGACCTCAGATGTTACGTCCCATAGTGCTTAGAACCATTTGAACCATTTGCACTTATCCGTACCTACTGTCTTTGAGATTACCGTTTTCAGATAGACTTTGTTGCAAACCAAACCGCTTAGTCGTTTGAATGCCACCTCCGCCAAAGCACTTAGATAATAATAGAAAGGAATATTTTAAAGGCCTGCCGCCTTATTTGACAGCAAGCCTTTCAAACCGTAAGCTCCGAATGATATTGCAATTCCCATATATTCCATATCCACTTCCATTTCAACTTCTGTTGTATCATCAGACAGTTCCTGCCTCATCTAGAGGCCATCAGTGTGCTCGTTCCAGCTAATCTCTCTCTATCTCTTTTCTGCGTTTAGCAGAGTCTTAATGTTGACGTCTTTCTTCTTTTTTCTTTTGCTTGTTCCTTATCCCGCCTCAGGGTCGGCATGGTTAGGAACGGATATGGTAAGGTTAATGTTAAGGGGTGGCCGGATGCCCTTCCTGCCACCACCCCGTAACCCCCGGGACGGAATTAGTGGACCCCAGCTCTCCGAGTCTAGTGTAATCCATGCAATAGTGGGAGCGTGTTCAGATGTCTGCGAGTCGTGTAACTGAGGCGGGACGTGGGGACCAGACCGGTATTCACTTAGTGGCTAAGCCACATCCAGGCTGGTCAGCACACCGGCCCTCGTCGTTTATCCGGATTCGATTTGGGGCCGGCGCGCCTACCCGAGTCCAGGAAGCAGCGCATTAGCGCTCTCGGCTAACCTGGAGGGTTAGTCTTAATGTTGACGTCTTTGCTTTTAATTTCACTGAAAGCTGTTTTGACTTTTTTGTGTGCTAAATCTGTCATATACAAAGGGTAATAAACCAGGTAATGAGTGAAATGATGCTCATTGGTAAGTAATATTTTTTAAACAATTTGCAGTAATTTAATGAGCAAGCCAAAACGTGTGATGTTACTGGAAGAATTTCAAGAGTCTGTTACCACGGTTGATGAGGAGCGTGACTACGCCCTTTCAATATTATGAAATAATTCGCGGGCATGAGAGAATGTTAGCATCGCACCCTCCTAGTTGGAGGACACGTCGCGCGCAGCTGCCTGGCTAATGGAGTTGCCGCCCGCAACAGCGTTAGCCGCCGCGGCGCACCTGCTACCCGCTCTCTGCCGCGTTGCTATTGGCCCCTGCTGTGGACCACCAGTCACCGATTGGTTTCACTTTACAGATGCGGTTTTATGCAGTATCACATTCGCTGCTGATAATGAAAACCAATCAGCCGTACGTAAGACACACCATCTCAAAACTTGAGCCAACTGACGGCAAAGCGTAAACGATTCGCCCTTAATAGTTTGTGTGACTAACAGGAACTTTCTTTTCTGAATAGGCTTTATATTAAAGTGGCTGAGGCTCTCCGTGAGGTATTATAACGCATGAAACTTAAGGAGTGCATTAATTTACGTCAATGTGTGATTATAGTCGTCGTTGAATTTCAGATTAGCCTACGTTTTGGAGCAGAATCACAGTAATGTAAAAGAATGTGAATTTGAGTTACATGAATGCCTAAAAATATAGGCTGCAAAGAAAGAAAGGAAAAAAGGAAGCAAAAAAATTGGACAAATAAACTTATTGCACATCAAATTTTTACAGAAAGTGCGACAGTGCTACCTGCATGAAAACAGATCTACCAGTTGCTTCTGCTCTATACTTCGTTAATTACAGGGAAAGCCAATGCGTTACATCTTTAATGCCTCAGCTGAATTTGCCCTGTCTTCATGAATAGATTCTAATCTGTTGTTTACTCACATACAATAACGCCACTTTGACCCTGTGTGCAGGGTACAAATCACAGATATTTTGAAGCAGTTTAAAAATGGACATTATAGCTGCATTAAGTAAGCCACTAATGTGTGATTTAAAAATTTCGTAGAAAAATGAATGGCGAGTGTTTTTCACGGATAGATCCAATTTAAGTTTGCATAATGACTGTCGTCTATATTCGTTCGTAGTGAAAATGGTAGTCGGTAAAAATTGTAGCATTGCCGTGGACAGAGACCCGTCTGCTTCTGCTGGGGGTTTTGTGTGAGGATAATCTGTGAGATCGATTTGTTGTACACGAATATACGTTGAGGTAACAAAAGTCATGGGACAGCAAGATACTCATATACAGATTGCGGTAGTATCGAATACGCGAGGTATAAAACGGCAGTGCATTGGTGGAGCTGTCATTTGTACTCAGGCGATTCATGTAAAAAGGCTTCCAACCTGATTATGGATGCACGACGGGAATTAACAGACTTTCAACGTGGAATAGTTGTTGGGGCTAGAGCAATGGGACATTACATTTCGGAAAACGTTAGGGAATTCAGTATTCTGAGGTCTACACTGTCTAAAGTGTGCCGAGAATACCAAATTTCAGGCATTATCTCTTACCACGGACAATGCAGTGGCCGACAGCCTTCACTTAACGACCGAGGGCTGCGGTGTTTGAGTAAAGCTTTCAGTGCTAACAGACAAGCATCACAGTCTGAAATAACTGCATAAATAAATGTGGGACGCACGACGAACGTATCCGTTAGGACAGTGTGGCGAAGTTGGAGGTTTATGGGTTGTGACAACAGACGACCGATGCTAGGTTCTTTGTTAACAGCACGACATTGCCTGCAGAGCCAGCCCTGGGTTGGTAACCATATACGATTTGACCCGGGACGACTAAAAAACCGTGACCTAATAAGATGAATATCGATTTCTGTTGGTAGGAGCTGACGGTAGGATATGAGTTTGGCGCAGACACCATGAAGTCATGTACTCATCAACAGGGCACTATCGAAGCTGGTGGTGGCTCCATAATGGTGTGGGCTGTGTTTACATAGAATTGGCTGGGTCCTCTGGTCCAGCTGAACCGATCATTGACTCGAAAAGGTTACATTCGACTATGTGGATACCATTTGCAGCCATTAATGGACTTCATGTTTCCAAACAAAGATGGAAGTTTGTAGATGACAATGCTCCATGACCCCGGGCCTCAGTTTTCGGGACTGGTTTGAAGAACATTCTGGACATTTCGAGCGAGTGGTTTGGGCACCCAGACTGTCCGACATGAATTCCATTGAACGTTTATGAGACATAATCCAGAGATCAATTCGTGCACAAAATCCTGCACCAACAATACTTTCGCAATTATGGACGGCTATAGATGCAGCGTGACTCAAACATGCATCGGACTCACAGAATTATAGTTCGTGGTGACTTCAATTTACCCTCAATATTTTGGCGAAAATATCTGTTTAAATCTAGAGGTACACATAAAACATCCTTCGAAATTTTTCTAAATGCAATCTCTGAAAATTATTTCGAGCAGTTAGTTCATGAACTCGCTAGAATAGCAAACGGTTGTGAAAACACACTTGACCTCTTAGCAACAAAAATCCCAGTGACGAGCATCAAGCCGGATGCAGGGATTAGTGAACACATGGTTGAAGTAGCGACACTGAATGTCGTTACTGCCAAATCCTCCAAAAATAAACCAAAAACATGTCTATTCAAGAAAGCATATAAAAATTCGCTTGACGCCTTCCTGAGAGACAATTTACATTCCTTCTAAATTAACAAAGTAAGTGCAGTCCAGATGTGGCTTGAATTCAAAGAAATTGTATCGAAATCAATTGAGAGATTTATACCAATTAAATTATCAAACGACGGCGCTGATCCTCTATACTACACAAGACAGGTAACATCATTTCTGCAGAAACAACGAAAAAAGCATGCCAAATATAAACGAAATCTAAATCTCCAAGATCGAAAGTTAGCGCGGACTTCGAGATGCGAGATGCTTATAGTAGTTTCCACATAGAAAGTTTGTCTCGAAACCTATCAGAAAATCCAAAGAGGTTTTGGTCGTATGTAAAGTACGCTCGTGGCAAGACATAACAAATGTCTTATCTGCCCGATAGCAATGGAAATACACTGAAGCGCCAAGGGAACTGGTATAGGCATGTGTTTTCAAATACAGAGATATGTACAAAGGCAGAATACGGCGATGCCGTCGACAACGTTTATATAAGACAAGTGTCTGACATAGTTGTTAGAACGGTTACTGCTGCTACAATGGCAGGTTATCAAGACCTGAGTCTGAACTTGGTGTTATAGTCTTCCCACGAGCAATGGGACACAGCATCTCCGAAGTAGCAATGAAGTGGGGATTTTCCCGTTCGATCATTTCAAGAGTGTACCGTGACTATCAGGAATCCGGTAAAACATCAAATCTCTGACATCGCTGCGGCCGGAAAAAGATCCTGCAAAACGGGACAAACGACGACCGAAGAGAATCGTTTAACGTGACAGAAGTGCTACCCTTCCGTAAATTGCTGCAGATTTCAGTTCTGGGTCATGAACAAGTGTCAGTGTGAGAATCATTCAACGAAACATCATCGATGTGGGCTTTCTGAGCTGAAGGACCACTCGTGTTCCCTTGATTAATGACTGCACGACACAAAGCTTTACGCCTCGCCTGGGCCCATCAACACCGACACATGCCTGTTGATGACTGGAAACATGTTGCCTGGTCGGACAAGTCTCGTTTCAGATTGTATCGAGCGGATGGACGTGTACCGGTATGGAGATAACCTCATGAATCCATGGAACCTGCATGTCAGTAAGGGACTAAGCTGGTGGAGGCTGTGTAATGGTGTAGGGCGTGTGCAGTTGGAGTGCTTGATGAGATACGACTCTGATCACTGCATCCATTCGTGCCCCTTGTCCATTCCGACGGACTCGGGCAATTCCAACAAGACAATGCGACGCCGCACACGTCCAGAATTGCTACAGTGTCTCGAGGATCACTCTTCTGAGTTTAAATTCTTCCGCTGGTCACCAGACTCCCCAGACATGAACATTATTGAGCATATCTGGGAGGCCATGCAGCGTGCTGTTCAGAAGACATCTCAAACCCCTCGTACTCATACGGATTTTTGGACAGCCCTGCAGGATTCATGGTGTTAGTTCTCTCCAGCACTACTTCACACATTAATCGAGTCCATGCCGCGTCATATTGCGGCACTTCTGCAGTGTACCAATTTTCTTGACTCCTCAGTGTACTATCACTGACGGTGCTGCTAAACACAGCCTCCCAAATTTGCTTCCCCAAAGAAGACGAAATAAATATTCCAGAATTCGAATCAAGAACAGCTGCCAACATAAGTAACTTATTAGTGGATATCATCGGAGCAGTGAAGCGAATTAAACTGCTTAATAAAAATAACTTCCAGTCCAGACTGTATACCTTTTGCGTTTGTTTCAGAGTATGCTGCTGCAATTGTTCCATAATTAACGAACATACACAACCGCTTGCTCGACGAAATATCCGTACCCAAAGACTGGAAAGTTGCAAAAGTCACACCAGTATTGACGACAGGCAATAGGAGTAATCTACGAGATTACGTATCCATATCATTAACGTCGATTTGAAGCAGAATGGAACACGTATTGTGTTCGAACATTGTGAATTGCATTCGGTACTCATCGATACTGTAATGGGTTCTTAGTTACTTCTGTAAGTGTCCGATTGGATACTACAACACATACAAAATATCAGATAACTGTACTGTAACTTGAACAAGATGAAATACTTAACTTCGTAACAATCCATGTCCACTGGAAAGTCATGTATACTGGTTACTGTCATGGAACACTACCTTCTACTTGATACACTACAAGATCTGTATGTACTACTGACTATAAATTGTGGTACATGAATGAGATTTTCACTCTGCAGCGGAGTGTGGGCCGATATGAAACTTCCTGGCAGGTTAAAACTGTGTGCCAGAGCGAGACTCGAACTCAGGACCTTTGTCTCTTGTGGGCAAGTGCTCTATCATATGAGCTACCCAAGCACGACTCACTCCCCGTCCTCACAACTTTACTTCCGCCAGTACCTCATCTCCTACCTTCCAGACTTCACAGGAGCTCTCCTGTGGACCTCCTGGAAGAAAAGATATTGCAGGGACATGGCATAGCCACAGCCTGGGGGATGTTTCCAGAATGAGATTTTCACTCTGCAGCGGAGTGTGCGCTGATATGAAACTTCCTGGCTGATTAAAACTGTGTTACGGACCGAGACTCAGGCTGGCATACAGTTTTAATCTGCCAGGGAGTTTCACTGTGGTACAAGGTTCTGTGTAATACGACTCTCGCATTACTGGCTGTAGTGACACCATTGCCGACTTCGCTCATTCGTCGCTGCGTCTGACGGCTACTGCGATTACTTGTGGTTCCGTTGCCAGGTACCAGCCTGGCTTTGGGACCTCGTTCTACGGACGACACCGCTATTACTGCAAGTATTTAATCACTTAGACATCCATAAGGCACTGCACAAGGAGCTCCGTTATTTCTACCAACAAAATCTTGAGGAGACACCTCTGGGAACCGGACCAGTCTGGACTGGATACAAGGTCTGGTGAACGTAGGATTCCCGAGCTTCATGCGGCGTCTGGGCGTGCTTCAACGCCAATTCACTTCGCGTTGTTGGTACTCTGTATACCACAGGGAATGGTGATCTTGCCTTAATCGTGCTGATAGTGACGGTTCTAAAAACTTATATTTATGAAGAACCTCTAATTGTACTTAGTGTCGATGACGTGCAAGGCTATTGGAACGAAACAGTCAATAGTAGGCAACACCTAGGGTATGTGAGCCCACTGATTCTAACACCAACGAGACCAGCGGTGTGGACGGTCCGCTGAGCAACATTAAAATCAAACAACCAATCCACAGATAGCCTTCGGTATGGTTGCATCCACGTTGTCGCTATCTATACCGCCAGGCAATGCAAACACCCCCTTCCTGCATATGGTTCGTGAGGGACATTTACTTACAAAAAAGTAACAAAAGTAGTTCATGGGATAAGAAGGATCATATCAGTTGGAGAATTGATAAAGAAAAAATATGAGGAGAAACGAGATGTGTTAGACAATTATTATTAGTAATACAATAAGGTATGCTGCACAGACCCTGTTATTGTTCACTATGGATCAGTCTTGAAAACCCAAAAAAATAAAATATTTTTTTAGTATGATATAATTACAGAACAACAACTTTCGGATTTTTTCCTTTAGTAGTTCTGTGAAATCTTTCTTCTTGCAAACTTTTATGATTCTAGGTCAACGTGAGGTATCCTACAGGTTTTGATAAATAAGTTTGCATCACAGTAGGTGACGTAAATGACCGTATCTTTTGACTGCACTGACTTAGAAGTTTATACTTTTTACACCACCAACGGACCACTGACGCTTGTATGTGACGTATACTTTAACTTGATACGTCCACCCGTTCATGACAGGAAAGGGATCTTAGCAGACGGACATACACTCGGATAAAAAATGACAAGAACATGTATGTGTTTCGTGTGATATAATTATAGATTAACAATTCTAGGATTTTTTTAGCTTACCTTTACTAAAACCTTGCAAATTGCCAAATTTCCTGATTCTAAGTAAACGGAGGGTATCATACAGGTTTTGATCAATGAGCTTCGAGTATCAAAATTGAGATTTAAATGGCCATATTTTTCGACTGCATTGACTTCGAAGCGTAAATTTTTTATACCACTTAGGGACGATAGACGTTAGTATGTGACATAAATTTCATCTTCTTACGTGTACTTGTTCCTAAAAAAAAGGCGTCTTAACAGTCAGACAGGCAGGCAGGCAGACAGGCAGTGACCCTGTAAGGTCCCCGACTTTAGCGAATGATGTTTGGAACCCTAAAAATACGCAGCTTATGAAGTTCTTTACATCTGGTGTACTACACCAATGGTAAATAAAAGACACGTTGAGAAAATAGTAACTAGCGTGGTAGCTTCGAAAAATTTGCTCTTTCCTATTGTAAAAAATTAAAACTAGTTAAACATATTCCTCAAATTCCAAAACAAAGCAGTTGCGCCACGTTTGTACGTCGAATTATTCCAAAACGTTTGCAGAGACAAATTTGTAAGTCAAAATATTCTGCTAGTTTTCATTCTATAATGTTGTATGGGTTAAAACTCTCAGGCAGCCCATCTTTAAGGAAGAACGTTTTCACTGCTCAAAACATGCTGTATGAATAATATGTGATGCCCACACATGATCATCTCGTAGAGTTTGCTTCACGAATTAGATATTCTGGCTACTTCTTCAAAGTATACTCATTGCCTCATAAAGTATGACGTAAACAACCCACTACAGTACAAAATGAAAAACGATGTACGTAATTAAAACTCCATAAGGAAAAATGACATTCATTATTCCGCATTAATGTTATCCTTAGCACAAAAGTTATATACGTATTAGCAGTAAAATATTAGACCACTTGCCGAATGATATAAAATGTCTGACAGCTAGAAAAGTTCAAATTGAAAACAATCTGAAAATATTTCTCACCTTAAAAATGTCCCTACGATATGCCCAGGCTTCAACAAACACTGTGGCATGTTAAGAAATAATGATATAAAATGTCTAACAGACAGCAAAAGATTAGTTCTTATCCCTTAGAGGAATTATAGCTATTTAATATCTGAATGTGGTGGGTAGAAATTACCAGTTCCACGTAATTACGATTAATCATCTAAATGATTCGTTTTAGCCCCAGATACACTGTAGTGGTTTCTCCGCTTTATATAAAGGACAACCCTCCGTTTTCATACGCCTTTGACGACCACCGATTATTTACTTATGTATTTAATCCTCTTATGTGAGGCCTAAGGACTACGACAGATCCAGTTATTTCTATTTTCAATGACACATTCGTTCTGGTTAACAGCCTACAATTAATGAACTGCATCACTCAATGATGTGAACTTCACTGCTGTATGCCCTACGACGTTAACATTACGTAATAAATTGAAACTAACCTGCATGTGTTCGAACTACAGTTATTCTTTACGAGTAAATATAAATGTGACAAAAAAAACACGAAATAAATGCTAATAAATGACTGTATTCTGATGCTGATTTCTCTGTAATTTGGCCTTTCTTTCTTAAATGGCCGTGTCTGTAGCATGTGAACTGCCGACTGTACCCAGAATTTATACTAACTCGTTGCTGTTTGCTGAGGAAGTTCAGTCTGTCCGTGGACATAATATTTGAAGTGAATTGTTTTCGACCATTCTGTCCATACCGAATAGTCTTTTTGTTTATCTGGCGTATGTTAAAGTCATTACATACGGCACTACGTCTCTCTCTGTTATCTAAGGATTTTAATCTGTCAGCGTTTCTGAAGACCTATACAGACGGTAAATATGTAATTCATAAAGATATATTTTCTTACGTCGAAAACCTAAACGCATGTTGGCACGAATAAATAATGCAGTATTCTGAAGTATAGTTAAAATGCTCTGTTGTCTACATACGGAATGCAGTATGCGGAGTTTTCTGAGAACTGAAAAAGAATAGAAATGACGGGGACGAGGCTGGATTTTTCGATAAACTGAATTGTCGGGACATAAACCAGAGAGAAAGCTTTTTCCTAATTTATTTATTTTTACAGCTGCAGGGCACGTAAATACGTAAGTAAATAAATAACTAAATAAACTTTTGCTGCTCCGTTTCTGCTAGCAGTATAGTATTTATCGAAAATCCGTGCACATCCGGCGATCTTTATTCTGTTTTAATAGACAGGACTCCGCTTACTACATTCTGTATGTGAATGAACGAGAATTTTAATTGCACTTCAGAATGAATGCGCTCTAATACCTAATACAATTATAGGAATTTTCTCCTGTACAGTGCACACCTATAGTTCCATGGTTAGTCAGTACTTATCTGAATCCAGTATTCATGCCATGCTCCATCACTAAAAAAGTATTTACCATTAGGAATTATTACCACCTTAGTTAGGAGGTTGCAAACGCGATAATTGCCAGAGCTGTAGTAAGCAACTAGCTATCATTTACATACCAGACGCTGGGGATAGGAACCCACTGTGCTACATGCATCGTTATTTAGCACAGAAATGATATGTTTCTGTTCAAGAGTTCCCATTTAAACCAATATCTGCGTAACGACCCTTACACATTCTAAAGTGCTTACATGATAAGATCATCCCGTAAACTTTGTGATTTGTAAAGAGTAGAATTGTTAGTTAACAGAGTGAATTGGTGGAGGTTTCCCTTCTTCTAAATAATGAAAGCACATTGGCTGCAAAATACTAGCACGAATTCTTTACAGACGAATGAAAAACTGGTAGAAGCCGACCTCGGGGAAGATCAGTTTGGTTTCCGTAGAAATGTTGGAACACGTGAGGCAATACTGACCCTACGACTTATCTTAGAAAATAGATTAAGGAAAGGCAAACCTATGTTTCTAGCATTTGTAGACTTAGAGAAAGCTTTTGACTATGTTGACTGGAATACTCTCTTTCAAATTCTGAAGGTGGCAGGGTTAAAATACAGGAAGCGAAAGGCTATTTACAATTTGTACAGAAACTAGATAACAGTTATAAGAGTCGAGGGGCATGAAAGGGAAGCAGTCGTTGGGAAGGGAGTGAGCAGGGTTGTAGCCTATCCCCGATGTTATTCAATCTGTACATTGAGCAAGCAGTAAAGGAAACAAAAGAAAAATTCGGAGTAGGAATTAAAATCCATGGAGAAAAAATAAAATCTTTGAGGTTCGCTGATGACATTGTAATTCTGTCAGAGACAGCAAAAGACCTGGAAGAGCAACTTGAAAGGAGGGTATAAGATGAACATCAACAAAAGCAAAACGAGGGTAATGGAATGTAGTCAAATAAAATCGGGTGATGCTGAGGGAATTAGATTAGGAAATGAGACACTTAAAGTAGTAAAGGAGTTTTGCTATTTAGGGAGTAAAATAACTGATGATGGTCGAAGTAGAGAGGATATAAAATGTAGACTGGCAATGGCAAGGAAATCTTTTCTGAAGAAGAGAAATTTGTTAACATCGAGTATAGATTTAAGTGTCAGGAAGTCATTTCTTAAAGTATTTGTATGGAGTGTAGCCATGTATGGAAGTGAAACATGGACGGTAAATAGTTTGGACAAGAAGAGAATAGAAGCTTTCGAAATGTGGTGCTACAGAAGAATGCTGAAGATTAGATGGGTAGATCACATAACTAATGAGGAGGTACTGAATAGGATTGGGGAGAAGAGGAGTTTGTGGCACAACTTGACCAGAAGAAGGGATCGGTTGGTAGGACATGTTCTGAGGCATCAAGGGATCACCAATTTAGTATTTGAGGGCGGCGTGGAGGGTAAAAATTGTAGAGTGAGACCAAGAGATGAATACACTAAACAGATTCAGAAGGATGTAGGTTGCAGTAGGTACTGGGAGATGAAAAATCTTGCACAGGATAGAGTAGCTTGGAGAGCTACATCAAACTAGTCTCTGGACTGAAGACCACAACAACAACAGAATTGTTAATCAACAGAGTGTGTTGGTGGAGGTTTCCTTTCTTCTAAATAATGAAAGCAGGCAGATAATAGAAGATAAGGAGAACCCAAAATATTTTAAACCGTAGTCCAAAATAGTTAGTTTTACAGGAGAATTTAGTTTCTGAATGTTACATGTAATACTCTCTGAACTATTGTATTGTGCTCCTTTATTAGAATCCTTTGTTTACCAGTAGTTACTGTGTGCGATCTTTTTTAGGTCGATTATCTATCCTAATAATGGTATGGTACCAGAAACATAGCCGTCACTTACAGTACTCGGTGCTGAATAACACGTATTTCTCACCTTTCACGGCTCTGAGGCTGCCGTTATAGGACTTGCAGTATTTTGTAAGACCTAACATCATCGGGTGAGTTTTGCACGTTTTCTATGCCTCCATCAACTCTAATATCCTGGATGTCGACGGGGGACTGAGCGCAAATAATTCAAAATGGTTCAAATGGCTCTGAGCACTATGGGACTTAGCTTCTGAGGTCATCAGTCCCCTAGAACTTAGAACTACTTAAACCTAACTAACCTAAGGACACCACACACATCCATGCCCGATGCAGGATTCGAACCTGCGACCGTAGCGGTCGCGCGGTTGCAGACTGTAGCGCCTAGAACCGCTCGTCCACTCCGGCTGGCCGCAAATAATTCTTCCGTCTCTTTTGAAGTCAAGAACGTTGTCTCCTCAGTTCGTTTGTTTATATTTATTAACTTTTTCATTTATTTCTTTGTTTCTTTAGCTTTTTCCTGTTAGATTAGTAACACTGATGATGTACTTCCAGTAGGATAATTAATCTGAAACCAATTTGAATATAATAATGATGATACCACTACGTGATAAATAAAGTATAAATGCAACTGTTTTGACATCTCAGTTTAAAACAACATCTTACACATATAGAAGCTAATGGAATAAATTGCTAAGTAGCTGAACAGATAGAACATGTTGGCACGATAGCAACGCCACTTTTGAGCACAGGATTCACACGTCCCACATTAAAGAGGAATGTAAAGGAACTTTGTATGACAGCAGATGTCTGGAAGTTGTTGCAACATGCTGTGATATTGGTGACGACTGAAAGAGTCATGAGATTCATGATTGCGTAAGGTATCATTTTATTTGAAATGATAATAAAGATAAGAATCAAATAATAATAAAGATAACGTATAAGTCCATAGCGTATACTTTCCGTATGGTCGATTTTAGTTGCCACAATGTTGAGAATGAAATGTGGACAAGATACCTAAATTTCATATAATATTTACTGTATAACAATATCTCATTTAATTTAAGTACCACATAGGTGTCGTATGTAATATTGAGAAATATTCCGTCTTTCGCGACTGTAATAAAAGTTTTATTTACACAGGGCGCGTTTGGCTTTATTTTAAAGCACTTCCATCGGTGAAAGGTATGGCACATACACAATGGTATTCATGTTCTATTTCTCGTTTTTGTTCCACTGTCGCAGTTTTACCAATGGTATTGAAATATATCCCTCTTCTGCAACTGTAATAAGCGACTTATTTAGACCAGACGCGTTTCTCTCTTTTGAAGCATCGTAAGAGGACTGTATTTTGTGTCCTCCATTGCCAAGTCACCTTTCGTAGTTTTGTGCTGCGGTAGCACAATATTCAACGTTTGTGTTGGCTCATCAGTGTTTTAGCAAATAAATGCTGTTTGTGTGTGCCACACACAAAATTATATTTGACATAGCTCTGAGCACTTCACTGACAGACGGTATATTCAAGTCCTAATGTTTTTGTAAGTCCACAGTTTTGTTTAATGTATTTTGTCTACTTCCTTTTGATTGATTGAAGTGCTTTGAAATAAAGCCAAACGTGCCCAGTGTAAGTAAAACTTTTGTTACAGTCGCAAAAGGTGGAATATTTCTCAATATTACATACGACACTTATGTGGTACTTAAATTAAATGTAATATATAGGTATCTTGTCCACATTTCATTCTCAACATTGTGGCAACTAAAATCGACCATCCGGAAAGTATACTCTATGGACTTTACCTCTGCAAACTCTTCAACATTTCGTGCAATGGTTTACTATATTTAATGCTGCATAATAACTGCGTTGAACATCGAAACAAAATTAAGTCATTTATGGGGGGAAGGTATCAGTCAAGAAGATAGGTAAAAATCTAACTTTTGAGCCAAATAGTTTTTGTGGAATCGAATGATAAAGAGTGTCAAAGTAGTCGGAACACAAAGTGTCTGCACAGGAGAGCAGTGCAGTGACAATATCGCCCACAGCGCGGAATGCAGGGAGCACGTCTTTGTAGCAGCGAAAGGGTTAATGCGGCCGTGGTGGCTTTACTTCATGAACTGCGCGCTCCCCCCTAAACGTAAGCTTGCGAACTATGCTATACTATGGCGCTGCTTCTCTTGGCGCGTGCGTCGTGTGCAACTGTCAACGCAGCAATCTCCCGCGTCTAGGCGGGCATGCGCGAGCCGCCAAGATAAAAGAATTGAACTATAGTGGGAATTATTCCAGAATTCCCCTTACATTTTTTGAGGTAGCTAAGGAAAACCAAATCCGAATGCCTGAATATAACAACATGCATCCTGTTTATATGAAATTACTGCTTATGAAGCATAAATACGTAAAAAACTAAACAAGCGGAAGTAAAGTGCTATTGTATGTGCCATTTTATATACTATTCTTTTCATTTCAGCCAACTAGGTTTCCATAACAAATTTCGGGGAGACAGAAAATATACTAACTGGGAACAGAAGGAATGTCATTTGAGAAATGCCTCAACGTTTGAAGAAATGAAGTGTGTCGGTAATTGCTTCGAGATGTAACACAGCCGTTCACATTTCGTACAGTGTCTTGCAGATCATAAATTTTCTTGTGGACTTAGATCTGCCAATCCTTGTGTTTATTCCATCGTACAGGATCCGACTGGTTTCATCATTCAGCAAATTTATTTGATTTTAGCTTTGCGGGGGAGTGTTACATCCTTCGTAAATGAATGGCTGGAGTCGCTGCTTTTTCAGTGCGGAAGGACCGGGGTTCGATGCCCGGTACCTCCTCGGATTCTTTTGAGATAGGGAAGCCTGGAACAGGGTCCAAGCAGCTCCCTGAGTCCAAGTGGGGAGCTTCACGAATAAAGAAGCAACAGCGTCATCAGGATTCAATGGCTGGCAATAACGGTTGTAGGGTTTGGCTAAAAGCTAATCACACGTTCCATTATCATAGGTCACTGCTCGTACTGCCTTGTACGCAGCAGTCGGCCACTTGGAAAAGGCTGAAAGCCTAATCTGTACGTAGCGCTTACTTTTACGTTTATGAACGACTGTCCTTCCTGCTACTACACTTGTCACTTAAGCTAAAGCCGGATTTTCCTAAGAGCAAGAATTTTGCGCCGCGTAGTACATCATGCGCCCGGTTTAGCCCGTCACATCCTCAACGGCGACAAAACAGTGAAATTAGTTTTCCATCAGAGAGCAATGCGTAGTGCTTCGGCGCATTACGTCAGGTGTGACACATCAACTGATTCTGAACGAGACTAATGAATTCTAGTGCAACAGTTGCTACAAGTCAGGTACATTTTATGTGCAAAATGGGAACAAAGTGTACTAAAAGCTAAAAGTGCGTTTCAGTATCGATATACAGTTAATTGAAGAAGCCTTATAAAAATATTGCTTTCTATTTTTCAGTGCTTCCCTCAAATCTGTACAAATAATCTTCTTCTTTATCGAACGTTATATGTTTAGATATCATCAAACCCGAGAGTTTCCTTCTCTTTTCTCACACGCGATCCACCAATACTGTACAGCGTATTAGCACTTAGGTTAAAGTAGCAACATTTTATTTGAACTGTCTTCCCAGGCAGCACGTGTGGAGTGAAAAGTTAAGGCACTTGTGGTTTCATTTGCTGGAAAAAGAAAGTCTGCGACGTATTTAAGTTTTGCATCCCTGCGACGCTAAACGCCCTGTACTGTTCGCACAACGCAAAATTCCAGCACCTAGAGAAACCCAGCGTTAGGGAGCGAAGTAGTGTGCGCTATGTCTAAGTCGGGTAAGCTTAGTTTTGTGTGTTCCCGTATTTTAACTGATTGTGTATCGTCATTTCTGAGGCTGAGAGTGGGGATCAGCCCTGAATAGAGTTAAACGACCATGGAAAACTACATGGAAACCACACGAACGCCGATCGCTGTAACAGACCAACAGTCGTTGAACCACCACGTGGAGAAACGGTTCTGTCTCACCTCATTGTTTCGCAGCCTAACGCGGTGGTCGTTATGCTGTACCAACAGGTTGTCACTGTCGATGTACATGAGCAACAGTGACTGGATGAAGTTCAAGGGCTATTCGTTTATGAAGATCCGATCGGTCGCGAAATGGAAATTACATTGAAAATTCGATGAAGCTTTGCACACCTGTGTTGGATAGTGTCTCCAGTAAGCCCATCGATCGCTTCACGTCATTCTTTTCAATTCTGAGGGCGTAGTGAGCTCGTAAAGATGCCTAGAGAATGGTTTCCCGGCCAAGTATGAGTGCCTGCTTAAAGATTTCACCTGATTTCTTGCAGCCCATGTAATATAACTGTCACGCATTTCCTTCTTCATGAAAATTCTCGGTCGCACACTGCAGGAGCAATAAAGACGCTCGTGCAGCATTTTCGATGGAAATTGCTTTATCACTCATTATATAGCCCAGTCTAGGCTCCCCCTCTGAGTTCCGTCTTTAGAACCGCTGTGTCTCAGACAACGAGCTAGAGATCGGCATAGAGAGTCGGCGGAAAGCACAGGTGATTGCCTTCTACTACAAGTATATGGGAAAGTCGGTACAACGCTCCCACAAATGTGTAAGTCGGAGCGGCGACTATGCAGAGAAGTAGCTGGAAGGTTAGCTAGCTATGACTGATTAAACATTTTTAATTTTGGCAGTGGTTTCCATTTTTCTAGCGATCGGATCTTAATAATCTTTTATCCTGAAATGCATATAAGTTCTTAGAGTTTTTTGTATGTACACACTTACTGTTACTTCGGTTGTCACAGAGCCTGGAGAAGTAGTAACAGCGGGCTCGGACACCATTTGCAAACTTACTGAAACCAGGACAAAGCCTAATGTGTCTGGTACGATCAGACATAGTCAGGATGTGGCCTCATCTGAGAAAAGGACACGTTTTAGATATTATCTTCCTCAGTCTCAGCCAGCGTGGCAACAGCAGAGACCTAACGAGCGCTGTAATCTGTTGGTTACAGGGACTGCACAATCGGGCTTTGTACGCACGAAAAAGAAGTGGTTTATGCAGAATGCGGTGCACTGGTGTCTTCGGAATCAGCAGTTCTCGTGAGACTATGCGGACTGACTTCTTGTGTCGTATCTCATTGAATTCTCTGCGCCCTTGGTCCAGGCCCGCCTTTTCTAGGTAGACCGCTTTTTGTGTGTGTTGAGATACCAGAGGACATATTGGGCTTTCTCCTGGTTTGAGTACATGCTGTTTGCAGATGCTGTCCGATTCCGCTGTTGTTACTTCACTAGGCCCTGTAACAAAAAAAGTAGCAGTAAGTACGTATGAACCCAAAAACTTGAATATATCTCATGTAATTCCGGGTAAAAAGTATTTGTCTGTTTATCTTATTTTATGCCTTATGAATGTTTGCAATCGGGGAAAGCTTCTGAGACTCCCGGTACTAAGTAGCTTAGCTAAAATAAAGAGAGTTTTACAGTATTCAGGATTCAAACTCAGATCCCGGTTTTGCGTAGGCATAATTCGTAGGATGCCAGACAAGAACGTGAGCCTTACACCGTTTCTGTCAGATCCGGGCAATCTGTTAAGCTATCACAGAGAAGATCACAAGAGAGACTTTCGTAAGGTGATGCGTTCCCACCACGGTTACCCCCAACACGAGTGGTGCTACAGAAAAAAGAATCCTGTCTTCTGTGTCTCGCTCTCAAAGAATGCTGAAATATAGACAGTAACATGATGGATAGGATCTCTGGAAGAGAATATTGTGGTTCAAGAAAAAGAAGTTGAAACCAAGAATTTATATACTACTAATGAAGTATGGATATTCAGCAGATTGATACCTCAGCCTCAACAGTTAACAACGAATCTCAGATGTCAGCATAGATCCTCTGCAATCGACGCGTGTCCGCTTGTTGCAGATATTGAAGATACTGTGCACCGAGGAACACATCGTATTTCCTGGTCGGTGTTACAATCTAGCGAGCGTTTTTAAAATCGGATGAAGGAATGCGCACTAGTGACCTCCGTATGCAGTTTCCGGTATTTTCTACTGTTTTGTTGTTGTGACGTCGCGCTTTTGCAACACTTGTAAGTATTTCAAGCTCTACAAATTTAACCGTTGCTTAAGGCTAATTGGAAGATATTGTTATTTCTTCTGTTACAATACTAAAATTGTATATATTTTTAAAACTAGTCATATAACATGTGAACAGTTAAGCCACACTTCGTCGTACACGCGCAGTCTTATACCTGCCAATGAATATGTTATACTTGGAAATTAACTAAGTTTTTTAACGTCTTAACAGTGTAACCTGTTTTCAACATCGAAATTTACGTTTTTCAATTGTTATTGATTCAAAATATATTTAAGCTGTAACTGGCTATTAACAATACTCCTAATTAACTTCTATTATTGGTGCGAAGTAATGAAATTATGAAACAGATGGACTATTAAATACAGTACTTACAAGATTTTTCTCAATTGCACCAAGTTTAAATTTCAATTAAATATTTGTTCCTAGATACACGACCATGTTGCACCTTAGAACATATCTTCACAGTTGGAACAAAAATCCGGATTTTTCCGGAGTAACTTTTCTGATTTTAGAAAAAGACTGCAGCACAAAAGAAGTGAATGATACCACTTAAAAATGGAACAACAAAATTTTGTAAACTTCGTTGACGGCGATAGCTAGAGGTTAAGTCTGAAAACTGTTTCAAGGTACAACACTCTCTGCTGCCACTCATTGCAGAGCAGATAATGTGATGCATTCACTGTTTCTCCTCTGCTGCCACTCGTTGCAGAGCAGATGATGTGATACGTTCACTGTTTATCACGTCTAATCTTGAGACAGCGCTAGGAAAAAGGAATCAGTAAGGTAACCGAGACATGTGCGCTTTCGATATCTCTGCCGGTCGCCATACAATATTCTGCTCGGCGATCCGAAAGGGGGCACAGGCGCGGTCTGGCTCGTTGACACAACGCCTCTGTAACGTGCCCACCAGTACATATTTTTGTCACTGCCCACTTCTTTTATAGAGTGAGCGTTCTGTCCTCGGTGAATTACTTGTGCCCATTTTTTTTTCTTGGAACCACTTGGGCGCTGTGTCGTAAATTTTACTTTTACGTCGTTTATTGATTGCCCACTGTTCTTACAGTCTGGTCGGAGCATACGTCTATTTGTACTACCTTTACTAATGGGTAATTTTGATGATGAAGATGTTTTCGTCTCTGTTTTAGGTCGTGTGCTTGCTCAATACAGGTGGAAAAGGGGCCACTGCAGAGCTTAAAATTAAGTGACTTTAAATTATACAATTTCACATTACAAAATTTTGTTATCTGTTTAATCGTTTCTGTTGAAGTTCTCATACATGTTAAAGAGGTAAATGTAGTCTTCCGCGGCAATTGTCACTGCTCATAAAATACTTCGGGTTATGTTACCGCATTGTCAACACGTAAAACAACTTCGATAATTCGGACACTGTTGTTCGTGGCTGTAGGGAAGAGCAGAAAGAAGGACAAAACACTGGGCTATTACTATACGTGCAAGGTGTCACTGAACGAGTGGGCAAAATTCTCCTCCGAATAGGTATCAAGCCAGTTTTCTGAAGCAGCATCAAAGTAAAATATGTTCTAGGCTCAATGAAAGATATAGTCGACAAGCGACAACTGCTGGAGTGTACCAAATGGTCAGTGAGCATGGACTATTGTATGTAGAGGAGACGGGCCGACTGATTAGCACACAGGTACCTAAACATTTGTCTAAGACAACACAGCAAATCAGAGGTGACGAAACACCAACACGAGAAATAATATTTCGAGAAGCCGACCAACAGGCGAAACAGTCATTTACCTTGAGGAAGAAGATTAGAGATGCGATAGAAATAGCCAAACGACGCGCCGACGTGAACAGGGAAGTTGGATACAGACTTCCAGCGCCTGGCTTCCAGTAATAATAGCGCTATGGGACGACAGATTTTGCAAAGCAAAACACACAGGCGCGAGGAAGACCACATCGTCATACAGGGTACCGGCAACCCTCAACCGGCACTAGACAGCAAGAAACTGCGCTACGCCAGTACTGCCATCTGTTTCTCATTCGCCTGTTTCCACCAATGGTAAGATGTAAAACAAACGGCAGTCAGGGACCTCTAACATCCTCCCACCCCCCCATACTCATCGTCAGTATCTAGAGTTGTAAAACTACCATAAGCTTCTGTAGACTACTATAAGTAAGCGTAGACAGTCGTAGCTTTCCTACTGCTTACCGAGCTAGGTGGCGCAATGATTAGACACTGGACTCGCATACGGGAGGACGACGGTTCAATCCCTCGTCCTGCCATCCTGATTTAGGTTTTCCGTGATTTCCCTAAATCGCTCCAGGCAAATGCCGGGATAGTTCCTCTCAAAGTGCACGGCCGACTTCCTTCCCCGTTCTTCCCTAATCCGATGAGACCGATGACCTCGCTGTCTGGTCTCCTACCCCAAACAACCCAACCTCCTACCGGTTATGGTCAGTTAAGACCGTACCACCGTTACCTGTGCGTTAGAAGCGTTACATACCTACCGGGCGTTACCTTCTAGTGATAACTCTCTTTAGGTACACGATCAGTGTCTTACAAGATTCCCCCAAAAGCCCGAAATGATGAACCGTCTAGAAAGTGAGTGAGGATGTATGAAGGACCAGGTAATCTACAGAACATTTTTGTTCTTCATAGATATCCTCCTTTCTGTTACTAACGAATAAACAGTATTTACATCATAATTGAAATTCTCAGTATTTAGCTCAGGTTTTATTCAAACATTGTTGATTTGTAACGTGTAAGAAGGGGATTTTGTCGTAAATGTTCCGGCATAACGACAAGCGCTGGCACTAAGATCAAGAACGATACAGCAAAGAGGGCTGGGAGACGACGTCAGCCAATAGCACGCATACTGGAACGTCACCACGGGAGGAGCGGCCTCTACACGAAGAGAATAAAAGCGTCGCGCCGCCTAGCCTCAGGGACTGGAAGACGAGCACTAGAAGAGCCGCACTAGAAGAGCCGTGACTTGTGATCCATAACAATTACTTGCATGGAAATTGTGTATTTCGAAGGACACTGATTATTTGCATGTCGCCAATTACTTGCTACACCACCTTGTACATATGTAAGTTAAGTATTGACAATTCAGTTACTGTAATAAACCCCATTAATATGATCTGCATGTATGTTGTCTACCTGTCCGAGAAAATAGCTTCCTAGGCACCCTATGAGAGACGAGTGGGCAGGATCGCACAGTAAATAAAAAGAAAACAATAGAGTCTTATTATATAGCGATAGAAAATGTAACTTCCTCAGTTAAAAAAGAAAAAAAACCTGCAAAACAAAAATATATCGGACGTCGATTCAATACTTAGTCGATCTTATATAAAACATGTTTCTGTTATTCACAAACTACTTTCTCCTTTATTGATAATATCAGGAAACTCTGGCCCTTGATCATGATGAAGAACATTCTGTTGAGTACAAAATAATTGTAATTACGTTTATTCTTTAATGTTTTGCATTTTTATCAAAAGTGATTGGTTTAGTCACATAAAAGTGCAGAAGTTACGCACTCAATTAATTTTTATTACATATAAATGTAATTTATGTTCTGTTGGAAGATAAAATAGAGAATGAATTAACATTGAATAATGTGCGCTTCTAATTATATGCAAAATAAATAACCGAACAAACAAAAAACCAAAGAGCAGTCGTCAGCTCCCAGTTTCTCTGTTACACATTCATTTACGTTTCTGTCTGTACCAATGGTTTCGGAACAATTTACTACGTTATTTATGTGGTATACCAAAACTATCGAAGTGTAGTTTTAGTAGAGCGCAACTCTGTCAGTAAGCCCTGACATTACGAAAGCAGCTTCTTCCACTAGCATAGAGGGTGCCCAGAATGTTACAGCCAACTTCGACGGGTGGGGAGGGGGTAGAGGATGTCTTGACGAACAAACTGAGGGCAGGAATCTATTTCCAAAAACTTCATCCAATGACATTACATAGTGTCGAAACTATAAACTCCAGTTCCTGTCACTAGGCCAGCCATTCAGCAGCAAATGTGGCTTTTTAAGCAGACGCAGTTTATTTTTCTCACGTATATCGAAAAGCATTGCGATATTTAATGGGTTCCAGGAGAAAAAAAACTGCATATGGAAAGCAATGTTTGAAACAGACATATGCCAAGGCCGCAGAGATCGCATTCGTAGGATAAAAGGCCTGGAGCTACTTCCATCTTCTCCACCAGCGACCGTGACAATCAGTCAGGATCACTGAATAACAAACAACATTGCGAGAGGTTCCCCCTACGGCTTATCAGCGTACATAGTCACGTACGTTGCCGAAGGGGTGGCGCAGTGGCAGGCGTCAGCTCCTATGACTTCGACGCTCTTTACTCTCGTTGGGTGACATTTCCGGACGCGGGTTCCGACCCTAAATTTTTTGCTGAAGATAATCTCTACGACGCCTCGAAGTCTGTCGCGAATGTATGGTGCTTGTTCCTTCGAAAGGACAGACACCACGCACATCTCGCAGCTATGAATGCTATATGTAAATGGAAGAAGAGTCACTGCTGTCACCTGCAGTGGGACATTAAGCAGAATCAGCGGCGTGAAGTGAAAATGTGTACCTCACCGGGATTCGAACACGAGATCTCCTGCTCACTAGGCGGCAGCGGTAACCACTTCGCCATCCAGGACTGCACTGCCTGTCTAAGTACGCCTCACGGCCGATCCACACTACCACGAAGCGCCACCTATCCGTAGTCCCTGTCCATTATTTTCTCGTTCGCTACTCACAGATTTCCACAGGAAGTCGGACGACGTTCGTGCATTCACAATGAAGACAATTGTATGAATGCATGGTGTCTGTTCCTTCGAAAGAACAGGCACTACGCTGATCCGGTAGATGTGAATACAATGTGTAAATGGAAGGGGAATCAATGCTGTCAGCTGCAGCGAGACATTAAGCGGAATCAGCGGCGTACAGCGATAATGTGTACCGGACCGGGATACGAACCCGGGATCTGCTGCTTACTAGGCAAGTGCGGGTACGTGAAGTTCGAATTGCTGTCTTCAATTGAAACCGAAACTGAGCCATTGAGACTGACTTTACGTGTTGGGAAATGTGCTGTGTCCTATGTCGAAGGAGGCCAAAATACAATGGACAATAGTCTATCAATCATTAGCATTTTAAACGTTCACTGAATAGTGGTTCTCCCTTAAGAAAAGGCCAACGAAGATTCGGAAAGAACACCAGATGAACTCAGTAATCATGCCTGGAAGTCTCATTCAATGTTTCCAAGAGGCTGTTCTGACAGCCATGGAGAGAAAAAATTGGAAATTTGTGGTAAGTTCCTGTGGCACCAAACTGCTGAGGTCATCGGTCTCTAGGCTTACACAGTTCTTAATCTAATTTAAAATAACTTACGCTAAGGAAAACACACCCACACACCCGTGCCCGAGAGAGGACCAGAACTTCCACTGGGGGGAGCCTCCCGAACCGTGGCAAGGCGCCTGAGACTGCGCGAGCTACCCCGGGCGGCCGCCATACAGGGAACAGGGTACAACCAACTGCACATACTGGAATGATGCCAGTCTTGTATGCTCTGAGGTCATAATTAGATCATTGTAGTGACTGGCAGAGAAGGTTGAGAATACTAGCCTTGCTCACGGAGAGTCAGCGAAGTTCAAAATGTGTAGTATTGCGCCGAGAACAAATCATGGGCTCCTAGTTTTGAGTCTAATGGAAGGCGTTAACCAGAAACATCGAGGGTTCCTGAAAAGCTGGGCGACGAATTCTTAGACTAGCGCCATAGGGTTTAGAATTTTGTGTCCCCCCCCCTAAATGGGTCAGGTGTGAACTACACATCAGAGGCTGCAACCCAGTTAGCTGACCGTAGGTAGGATGCCCACAAGAATTTTTAGATTACGCGACTCTCCATCCCAGCCCGATAACTACAGGTGTAGAAAACACAAGTATCAGTGTAAGACCCAAAGAAACCCGTCTCACATGTGACACTGTTAAAATCTTAGTGGTTAATTGCCGAAGTATTCGCAACAAAATGCCAGAGTCTGAGGTTCACGCAGTAATAGGAAGAGAAAGCTAGTTAAAACCAGAAGTTGACAGTACTGAAATTCTTGAGGAAAATCTAAGCCTGTACCGAAAGTACAGACTGATGGGAAAGAGTGGCTGAGTTTTTGTAGCAGTAGACATGAAACTCAAATCAGTAAACAGACCTGGCCTTTACGGGTATGTCCATATCGTACAACAATGAATATCAAAGCACAAAAGGCAACTAAAACAAGTAGAAAGTTGTATATGTTCAGTAAAGTAAACAGAGAAGCAGTAGTATCAATCTTGAAACACTATCTCGAGACAGGAACAGTACAGGAACTTTGGTTCAAATTTAAAAGAATATCTGATCATGCACTGGCTAGATGTACACCCAGTATGACAGTTCATGATCGGATGTAAGCTCCATGGTATACAATCTCTGTAAAGAAACATCTAAAAAACAAAGACGTAGATAGAAAGATGCTCAATGAAACGCATTTGGCATTCAAGGTAGAAATGCGTGAAGCCTTCAGTGACTAATGTAGCAGAATACTCAGGAGTTATCTTTTACAAAACTCAAAGAAATTCTGATCATATGCAAACGCTGTTAGTGACACCTAAGTTTCTGCCCAGACACCTATGGACGAGGCAGAAATTAAAATTGTGGATAGCAAAACAAAAGCAGAAATGATTAACACTGTTCACGAATTTTCATTTATAAAGGAAAACCCAGAACTATTGTTCCTATTTAATTCTCGTGTCACTGAAAAGATGGATGAAACAGATACTACTATCAGCAGCGTTGAGAAACAGCCGAAATCGTTAAAATAGCACAAAGCCACTAAGCCCTATAGAATTCCTACCAGATTCTATACTCAATTTGCAGCTGAGTTAACACCTCTGTCAATTGTAATCTACGTGCATCCCTCGAACGACGGAGCATACCAAGTAGCTTGAAGGAAGCACAGGTCACACCTCTGTACAATAAGGGTAGCAGAAGTGATCCAGAGAACTATCACCCCTTTGACATACATTTGTTGTAGAAATGTATTCTGAGGTCAAATATAATGAGATACTTCACACAAAATAAACTCTTTCGTGCCATCCAGCATGGATTTCGAAAACATCGATCATGTAAAACCCAACTCGTATTTTTCCCACATGACATACTGAAAGCCATGGGTCAAGGCCATTACGTAGATGCAGTATTCCTCGATTTCCGAACTGGATTTGACTCAGTACCCCTCTTAGACTGACTATCGAAAGTATCATCGTATGGGGCGTGAAATGAAATTTGTTACTCGATGAAGGATTTCTTGGTAGGGAGCACTAGCAAGTTATCTTGTATGGAGAGTCATCGACAGACGTAGAGGAAGCTTCTAGTGTTCAGTAGGGAAATGTGCTTGTTCCCGTGGAATTCACTGTGTAACAGGTGGTTGTAATCGATTTGACAGTGTTCCGAGTACTGCAGTGCGGACTGTGTACATCGCAGGATATTGAAACTTCGTAGGTATGTATATCAATCGGCCTGCCGCGGAGTATACCGAAGAAATAATAGTTCTACTTTCTTTCATCAGGTGAAAATATAGCGCTGTAAGCAGTCAGAATTTGATGCGAGTGCAGGAAAAGGGGCGGAACGATCAAACGCATGTCAACGTTGGTTCTAGCACGTTCATTAGGACATAGTCACAAGTTACAAAATGTGTTGAGTATGGTCTCCCGAGTCAACAGCGTGCTGCATCCGTAACACGGACATGGTCGACAGTTGCTCGTGACATATCTAGCATAATCAGAGCGACAAATCATCGTACGTTACCCTTCAGATCAGGAAGAGTCTGGATACATCCCTGATAGACACGATCTTTTAGATATCCACACCTTTACACCAACAGCCATTTTAAAAAAGAAATCAACACACGTCACCATGAGACAAACAGCACGTTGACGTCAAAACAGGAAACAGTTCAGATTCTGACTGCTTACAGCTTCATACTTTCACCTGGCGGTGGAAAGTGGAACCATTATTTTTTTCAGCCTATTTCGTGAGCGCACCGATTAATGAACGTACCTACGATGTTTCAGCATGCTGCAGTACATACAGTTCGTGCTGCAAGACTCGGAACACCGTCAGCTTAATTATAACCACCCGGAGTATGAATGAGGCTACAGATTGTGTTAGCAGTCACCTGAGTGTTTTCGCAAATAATGGAGTTACCTGTAACGTAGTGTCTGAAGGAAACTGCACAAATATTGTCGGATTCTGAGAAGATTTCAAAGTGATGCAGAGATTGGCAGCTTGCTTTAAACGTTTATAAATGTAGAATTGTGCAGTTCACAAAACGAAAAACCTACTATTGTATGATTATAACATCAGTGGGTCACAGCTGAAATGGGTAAACTGGTACTAATACCAGCGTTTATGACTTCGTAGGGGCATGAAATGGAATTATCACAAAGGCTCAGTCGTGGGTGAAGCAGGTGGCAGACTTCAATTTATTGATAGAACATTAGGGAAATGCAACCCGTCTACAGAGGAGATTGCTTACAAATAACTCGTATGGCCCATCGTAGAATATTTCTCAGGTGTGTTGCAATCGTACCAGATCGGACTGACAGGGGGTATTGCATGTATACCGTGAGGGGCAGCACGACTGGTCAAAGGTTTGAAACTTCCTGGCAGATTAAAACTGTGGCCCGACCGAGACTCGAACTCGGGACCTTTGCCTTTCGCGGGCAAGTGCTCTATCATCTGAGCTACCGAAGCACGACTCACGCCCGGTACTCACAGCTTTACTTCTGCCAGTCTCGGTCGGGCACACAGTTTTAATCTGCCAGGAAGTTTCATATCAGCGCACACTCCGCTGCAGAGTGGAAAACTCATTCTGGTCAGAGGTTTGTTTGACCGGCCGCGAGTCTTACAGGGATACTCAAAGAACTGTATTGCTGATCTCTTGAAGATAAGGGCAGACTCTCACCGGAAAACCTGCTTGCAAATTTTCAGGAATCGACTTCGAATGACGACTCTAGGAATATACTACAACCCCCTACATATCGCTCCCACAGGCACCTTGCTGACAAGATCGGACTACTTAAAGCACACATAAAGGCATTACAACAATCAACAGCGAAGAAACCGATTAATTGGCGGATGCATTTGTCAATCATGTTTAATCTGAATATTTTAAACTAAAATTCCCCATAGTGAAAAATCATCCTGTAAAAGAGATATGTAGATGATATTTTGATCATTTTCAAAGTCAATCACGAAGAGATTGAGTCATTTAATTAGTTGCACCCTAAGTTAATCTTAACTCATGAAATAATGGAGCAAGATGGAATCTTAAACTATCTTGATCTCTCTCTATGGCTGAATGACGGTAAAATTACCTTCCATATTTTGAGAAAGCGTTCAACTTGTGTTTCAACAGTGCACTTCTCCTCCATCATCTGAGGAGGTATGAACTCAGCTATCTTGGAGCTGCTGTAACACAAATGTGTGAACTCCGTCTCTCTGACGACAATATCAGTAAACAATGAGACAAGCCGCCCTTTGTACCACTTAAAAATGATTACAGCTGTTTGCTGGCGAACCGTTTTTATGAAGAACGAGAAAACTCTGTAGTCTCCACTATTAATTCTTCGCTTACGTGTGCTGCGTGCGAAAGCACTGGTGTGGATATCGCATTTCTTGGGTCGTTTTCATACAGCTTGCTTAAACTATTTCGGCATACTTATGTTCCAACTTTTTTCGAAGGGCTCTGCAATGCAATACACGTTCCCCTATAACGAGAAACCCATCAGATATTGATTTTGTAAGTCAAGTGTCTACAAAATTATGTGTACAGAATGTTCCACCGAGTATATCTGTCAAACAGGAAGATCTATCGCTGTTAAGTTTAGGTGGCATCTACTGACAGAAAAAGGACAGGTGAAAAAATTTTCCCCCCTTCGCCAAGTACCTTAAATCTTCTGTTATCAGCCCCCAGATGCAGAAAACAAAAAAAACGCAGCCAAGAACGGCAATAAACCGAATTTTCTGGAAGAATTTGAAATTTCCAGGAATTTCCAGGTATATCTTTTTCAAATATCCGAATCGAATAAAAGAACATGTCAATTCGAAATATCAAACTTTTTTTGATATTATGATGCGTATCTTTAAATGACGGTTGCAATGTATAAAGTTTATATATTATTTTATTTAAGACTTAGTCGTTGGTCAGTTAAGTTTTAACTCTCCGCCTTGTGAGCCTTTTCTCACTATGGCTCCAAAGAGTATTGACGCTTCCTTGGCAATCTACGAGTATTGGAACTGTATTAGTGGCAACTATTTATTTACAGCTCGTACAAAATACATGTGTGTGTCAAAGTTTTACTGATCTTCCAAGTAGTCACCAGCATTGTGTACAACCCGTTGCCAGCGATGTTGAAGTCGTAGGATACTCTTAGCAGTGGCCAGCCTCTGTGACCGAGCGGTTCAAGGTGCTTCAGTCCGGAACCGCGCTGCTGCTGTGGTCGCAGGTTCGAATCCTGCCTCCGGCATGGATGTGTGTGATGTCCTTAGGTTAGTTAGGTTTAAGTAGTTCTAAGCCTAGGGGACTGATGACCTCGGATGACCTAGAGCCATTTGAACCATTTTTCTTAGCAGTGCCAGTTGTATTGACAGTTCGAGTGGCGCGTCTATTGCCCGACGAATTTGTAGCAGTTCTGAAGCGAATGCCGTGAAGTGTTTCCTTCAGTTTAGAAACTGAATTAAACTCACGAGTGCTGAAGTCAGGGGAATGCAGTAGATGGTATAGCACTTAGCAGCCCCATCAGTGAAACAAATCGGTAACAGCTTGCACTGTACGTGCTTGGGCATTGTCCTGCAAAATGATGGCCAGGTCCTGCAGAAAGTGTCATCACTTCTGTCTCTATGCTGTTCATTTTTGGAACACAACCTACGACCAGCTTAGAGACAGAAGTGATGTCACTTTCTGCAGGACCCGACCATCATTTTGCAGGACAATGCCCAAGCACGTACAGTGTACGAGGTGCATAAAAGTTCTAAGGCCTCCGATTTTTTTTCTCCGGACTGGAAAGAGATAGAAACATGCGCATTGTTTTAAAATGAGGCCGCGTTCATTGTCAATACGTCCCAGAGATGGCATCACCGTACGGCAGATGGAATTTTATCGTCAGCGGCGAGAATGAGAACTGTTTTAAATACTTAAAATGGCGACGTTTTCCTTACTTGAACAGCGTCCAGTCATTCGTTTTCTGAATTTGCGTGGTGTGAAACCAATTAAAATTCATCGACAGCTGAAGGAGACATGTGGTGATGGAGTTATGGATGTGTCGAAAGTGCGTTCGTGGGTGCGACAGTTTAATGAAGGCAGAACATCGTGTGACAACAAACCGAAACAACCTTGGGCTCGCACAAGCCGGTCTGACGACATGATCGAGAAAGTGGAGAGAATTGTTTTGGGGGATCGCCGAATGACTGTTGAACAGATCGCCTCCAGAGTTGGCATTTCTGTGGGTTCTGTGCACACAATCCTGCATGACGACCTGAAAATGCGAAAAGTGTCATCCAGGTGGGTGCCACGAATGCTGACGGACGACCACATGGCTGCCCGTGTGGCATGTTGCCAAGCAATGTTGACGCGCAACGACAGCATGAATGGGACTTTCTTTTCGTCGGTTGGGACAATGGATGAGACGTGGATGCCATTTTTCAATCCAGAAACAAAGCGCCAGTCAGCTCAATGGAAGCACACAGATTCACCGCCACCAAAAAAATTTCGGGTAACCGCCAGTGCTGAAAAAATGATGGTGTCCATGTTCTGGGACAGCGAGGGCGTAATCCTTACCCATTGCGTTCCAAAGGGCACTACGGTAACAGGTGCATCCTACGAAAATGTTTTGAAGAACAAATTCCTTCCTGCACTGCAACAAAAACGTCCGGGAAGGGCTGCGCGTGTGCTGTTTCACCAAGACAACGCACCCGCACATCGAGCTAACGTTACGCAACAGTTTCTTCGTGATAACAACTTTTAAGTGATTCCTCATGCTCCCTACTCACCTGACCTGGCTCTTAGTGACTTTTGGCTTTTTCCAACAATGAAAGACACTCTCCGTGGCCGCACATTCACCAGCCGTGCTGCTATTGCCTCAGCGATTTTACAGTGGTCAAAACAGACTCCTAAAGAAGCCTTCGCCGCTGCCATGCAATCATGGCGTCAGCGTTGTGAAAAATGTATACGTCTGCAGGGCGATTACGTCGAGAAGTGACGCCAGTTTCATCGATTTCGGGTGAGTAGTTAATTAGAAAAAAAATCGGAGGCCTTAGAACTTGAATGCACCTCGTAAGCTGTTACCGATTTGTTTGACTGATGGGGCTGCTAACTGCTATACCACCTACTGCACTCCCTGTCGTACACTTGTCGGCAAGTTCTCTTAGTGTTGCAGAGAGTAAAAATGGGCTGCAGGTCAGGCCGAATGGGAGTCTGTTAAAACGGTATTCTGTTAGTTCGTCCGTCGTTTGAAGATTTCCTGTTTGATCCTGGCTAATTTTGAACCAGAAAAATCTGGTCAAGTCTTTGTCCTTTTCGTTCAAGGTTAATTGAAGGAAAGCTTGTGTGATATCCGCGACGATAGCCGTAGAGTATAGCCTGAAACGCAGTAAAATTTCCAGAATCTCTGGTAATAGGTTCGGTCCTACTTCTAATACCTCATTCAGAGAAGGTGCATCGTTTTCGTGAGATGAGGCGTCAAAGACTATTGTCCACTTAGTGGTTCCGTATTTCTCCTTGCTCACTGCATGATGAGGGAGATAAAATAGCTCCTTTGCTGAGAGTGGGGTGGGAGCGACCTCTACCTGCCCCTTCGTAATGTAGTCTAGCATAAGATCGAAATACATTTGCTTAAATGTCTCTTGACGTTGGAATCTTTCCCTAAGGTGCTTGAATCGTTTTTCCGCAATTGGTCTGTTACTCAAAAGCACTGTATGTTGCCTTTTGGGAAGTGTGACCACTGCTCGATGATCCTTTATAGAGAAAGATGCTCTAAACTCTTCAAGAAGTATCGTATCCTTGTTGTTCACAGGTAGATCCTCATCGGCAGTAATCCCTATAGTTTCCAAGTCCCAAAAGCGTCGGAAATCATTGTCCGAGTGCAGATGAGATCGGTCAGTCTGAGCAAAATTTACCACGGTTGCATGCACACAGGCTTGTGACTTGTTACCACTAAGTATCCAGCCAAACGGAGGAGGAACTAACACTAAGGATTCAGAAATGCGTATGGGCGAATTGTGCTTCACTATCTTCCAATAAAAATCGCCTCCTACAAGAATCTCCACGGGAAGATCTTCTGTTGAATCGGTCTTCGGATCTGCTAGCGTAATCTTACGGGCATCTGGTAAACTCTTTATATGTTGTGGAACCGAAGGCGGGTGAGAAATAACGTGAGTACTTTCGAAGGCAGTAAGTGGCACTGAAGAATTCTGCCAAAGCCCCTTCACATTAAACTGAAGAAGCCTGCGGTGGCGTAGGCGTGTAGGGTTTGATTCAAAGGAACAAACTGTTAGTTCTTGTCGGTCTACCATTTGCAGTTTGAGATCATCAATCAGCGATTTTGCTATGAAGCTGGACTGACTACCTGCGTCCAGTAGACATCGCGTTGTCCTGCTCAATCCTGTAGGTCCTGAGACTCATACTTGAGCTGTCTGAAGGTACGTGTATCCGTGGGGAGCGACAGATGCCTTTCCCACGGAAGTAACGTTTGTCTGGCCCGCAGGATCCCTAATATCCTTTCGTTCCTCACAAATGGACTTATGATGCAGTCTTTTACAGCTAACACACCGAGCCTTTTCTTTCTTTTTGCAATTTGACACTTTGTGCCCACGTTGAAGCCAAAGAAAGCATCTGTTTGCTAGTTTCAATTTCTCTATTCGATCATTAACGCTTATGATCTTCTTACAGTCTTGCGCCCAATGACCGCAAGATTCGCAAAAGACGCAGAATGGTTCCTTTACGCTGGTATCCTTCGGAGTCGATCTTTTAGATTTCGCGTGTACGTGAAGCGCGGACGCTGTGGAAAGGTTACTAGAAGTGCTGGAAAATTCACCGCGTATCTTCTGCAAGGTAAGCGCCCCGTCGACTTCCTCGTTCAGAAACTACATCAGTTGCAACATGTCCCCTTCGGATATTCCCGTACGCTTGGCGTGAATTATCCAGCGGCGGCATATGTCATCTGAAAAGCGCGTAAAATTTTCGGCGCGAGGACTCGGCCGTATCCGTTCACGTCTTCCCCAAGTGCCCGGAGAGCTTGAATACGTCGCTGGCATTCAATGAATGTTGAATTAAGTTCCTCTGGGGTGGACAGCTGAATTGGTTTTATGGCTTCGAGATTATCTAAGTGGGCTTGAATTATTCGATCCTTGTTGCCATAACGCGCTCGGAGAATCCTCTTCGTTTCTGCGTACGTCTCGGCCGTCACCGCAATACCGTCCACTAAATACTTTAGTTCTCCCGAGAGATAGCCGCGAAGAAAGATGTGTTTATTAATTGTAGTTATCGTCGGATCGTTGTCAACCGACTGCTCAAACTGCTCCCAGAATTGTGCCCATGTCCCGATATCGCCTGGAAAAGGCTCAAGTTTGATCGGCGGAAGTTTTACTGAAGCTGTGGGAACACTCATTGTTACAGATTGTACCGGCGGATTGTCGGGAATCTTTATGTCTGCTACCGATTTCGCAAGCTGTTTCTCTATTTCGTGAGACAATCGAGAAATTGTGAGTTTCGCGGTGTCTATATAATCTTCGATTTAAGAACATCTTCTTCGTATTCGTCATCGTCTAACAACTCGTGAATATCCTCATCTAATTTAATGAGGCGGTTCAGAACGCTTCCCAATCTGTCATTGTAATATTTATAATCCGCGATTTCCGATGCGTCTGACAACTTGCAACTTCCGCTACGAGTCGCGTAATGTTTGATCTTTTTCTCATACGTTTTCTCTTTAGAGAGTGTAACTGTGCTTCTGGTTTGAGGTCTGTCATGTTCACTCCGTCCGATTACTCGAAATTTTAAAGCAGTGTCGACTAGCGATCAGCTGGACCTAGTAAGGCGTTATCTTTGGAGCGCTAGTCGAAGTAGTTCAATTGATGGTCGCTAGATGGCAGCACTAGTCATAAACAATCTATACGCGGAGCGTAGGATCTGATAATTCGTTAAAGCGCTAATAGAACAGCTACAATAGCAGTACACAGCGGCAATAATGTAATCAGTTGCCTTTACAAATGGCACTACAAAACATGTTGCGTGATAATTCAATTGAACTTAGCTGTGTATGCAGGCGGTTGTCGTCGAAGAGCTTGTTGCGTGGTGTGACAAATCGCTGCAGTAAGCCCCCTCGTAGTACTGCCGCGTGACGTGCGTCGAGAATTCGGGGTTCACAACGGCAATCGTGGAAATTGTCTCGGGCAAATCTAAAGCTCCCCGGTTCGCTCCCGGGTTTCGGCACCAAACCTTTATGTCGTGAATCACAGTAGAGTAGCGATTAGCAGTCCAACAACACTTTATTCCATAGTCACATAACATACAATACAACAAGTCAAAGATACATTGTCCTAAGAGTAAACAAACAGTCTCTCACTTGCCCAAAGTACATCACTCTGTGACACTCCCCTGACTTAAGCCCTCGTAAATTCAACTCAGTTTCTAAACTGAAGGAAACACTTCACGGCATTCGCTTCACAGATGCTACAAATGGGTCGAGCAATGGACCGAGTTGCTCGAACTGTCAACACAACTGGCACTGCTAAGAGTATCCTACGACTTCCACATCGCTGTCAACGGGTTATACACAATGCTGGTGACTACTTTCGAGGGCAGGAAAATTTTGAAACACGTATCTGTTTTGTACGAGCTCTAAATAAATAATTGCCGCCATTAAAGCTCCAACCCTCGCAGATCCTGACATGACAGCGAGCGCTCACAGTATTGTAAACAGACCATATTTGTGTTGATAGGGAGGTATCTTCATGGGTAAGTTATCATGGTTACAGTTATTTTTCCGACTTAGCGTTGCTTCTGGCTTCGTTGCTTCATATTTCTACTAAAATTTTAGCTGTTTCTCTATTCTTATTGGTGCCAAATCATTTGTCGAAGGTGTATTAGTCTAGCCATTATGTGGTGCTTTTTGCTCTCGCGAGGTTTTCCTGCGCACTGAGTATGCCTATTTGCTTAAGTTAGCTACCACTTTCAAGCTTCAGTACTTTCATTTTCCCACTGTCATTAAAATGAAGCATTAAAAGGAAGCGTTAACAGTGGTGGTCTGGCTCTTACCTTCCAGTTCTTTGGGCCCCTTAATAACCTTTGACGCCTTAGTTACGAGTATGATGAATTTTATCGGTGATGTAATGAAGCATTTACATTGACTATCTAACTTTTATCTCAAAGTTCTGTGCGACTCTGAATTACGTCCGACGCCTGATTCGATTAGCAAGAATTTTTATCGGGAAGCTCAGTTATGGTGCAATATTTGGTGTGTTGAAATTTATATCCCTCATCACCCCCTGAAACACAAATGTAGCCCTGTGCTCTATCGTCAAATCGGTGTATGTCATCCTTTTATCAATTTCTTTTTAATCATCAGTCTTCTGACTGGTTTGATGCGGCCCGCCACGGGCTCCTCTGCTGTGCCAACCTTTTCATCTCAGAGTAGCACTTGCAACCTACATCCTCAATTATCTGCTGGATGTATTCTAATCTCTGTCTTCCTCTACAGTTTTTGCCCTCTACAGTTAGATAGGCAGGGTATGGTCCCCTTAATTACACTGGGAAGCATTCTTGGAGTAGCAGTGTTTGCAGAGATAAATTACTGGATTTAGTATACGTCTATTACGCGCATTGGGCTGTTGTGTGTCTTCCCATAGTAGATGAGAATACGGAGAAAAACGAATATTTAGAAAGTAACTAACTGAATAAAAGTACCATGCAAGTCAGTCCCCGATGCCTTAACGAATGTCCTATCATCCTGCCCGTCCTCCTTGTTCGTGTTTTCCACACATTCCTTTCCTCTCCAATTCTGAGCAGAACCTCCTCATTCCTTACTTTAGCAGTCCACCTAACTTTCAACATTCGTCTGTAGCACAACATCTCAAATTCTTCGATTCTCTTCTGTTCCGGTTTTCCCATAGTCCATGTTTCACTACCATACAATGCTGTGCTCCAGAGGTACATTCTCAGAAATTTCTTCCTCAAATTAAGACCTATGTTAAATACTAGTATACTTATCTTGACCAGGAATGCCCTTTTTGCCAGTGCTAGTCTGCTTTCGATGTCCTCCTTGCTCCGACCGTCATTCGTTATCTTGCTGCCTAGGTAATAGAATTCCTTAGCTTAACCTACTACGTGACCATCAAACCTGACATTAAGTTGTTCTCATTTCTGCTACTTCTCATTACTTTCTTCTTTCTTCGATTTACTGATAATCCGTATTCTTTACTCATTAGACTGTCCATTCCATCCAGCAGATCATGTAATTCTTCTTCACTTTCACTTAGGATAGCAATGTCATCAGCTAATCGTATCATTGATACCCTTTCACCTTGAATTTTAATTCCACTCCTGAACCTTTCTTTCATTTCCATCATTGCTTCTTCAATGTACAGATTGAACAGTAGGGGCGAAAGACTACATTACTGCCTTACACTCTTTTTAATTCGAGAATTATTTTCTTGGTCGTCCACACTTATTATTCCATCTTGATTATTGTACATATTGTATATTAACCGCCTCTCCCTATAGCTTACCCCTAGTTTCCTCAGAATTTCGAGTATCTTGCCGCATTTGACATTGTCGAACGCATTTTCTTGGTCGACAAATCCTATAAACGTGTCTTGATTTTACTTTAGTCTTGCTTCCATTATCAACCCCAACGTCAGAAATGCCACTCTGGTGCCTTTACTTTTCCTAAAGCCAAACTGATCGTCATGTAACAAGTCCTCAATTTTCTTTTCCATTCTTTTGTATATTATTTTTGTCAGCAACTTTGGTGCATGGGCTGTTAAGCTGAGTGTGCGATAACTGTCGCACTTGTCAGCTCTTGCAGTCTTCCGAATTGTGTGCCTTATTTGATCTTAAGTCCTCCAAAGCTCTCTTACATTCTGATTCTAATGTTAGATCCCCTATCTCTTCTAAATCGGCTCCTGTTTCTTCTCCTATCACAACAGACAAAATCTTCCGCCACATAGAGGCCTTCGGTGTACTCTTTCCACCTATCCGCTGTCCCCTCTCCATTTAATAATGAAATTCCAGTTGCACTTTCAATGTTCCTACACTTGCTTTTAATTTCACCGACGGCCGTTTTGACTTTCCTATATACTGAGTCAGTCCTTCCGTCAGTCATTTCTATTTCGTTTTCTTCACGTTTTTCATGCTGCAATTACTATTTATTTCATTCCTCAGCGACTTGCATTTCTGTATTCCTGAATTTCCCTGAACATTTTTGTACATCCTTCTTTCATCGATCAGCTGAAGTATTTCTTCTGTTACCCATGGTTTCCTTGCAGTTACCTTCTTTGTGGCTATGTTTTTCTTGCTTTTGTGATTGCTTTTTTTAGATATGTGAATACCTCTTTAACTGTTATGCCCACTGGACTATTCTTTAATGTTGTATGTACAGCCTTAGAGAACTTCAAGTGTATGTTGTCATTCTTTGGTAGTTTCGTATCCCACTTGTTAGCGAATTGATTCTTCCTGATTAATCTCTTGAACTTCAACCTATTTTTCATCACTACTGCCGGCCGGTGTGGCCGTGCGGTTAAAGGAACTTCAGTCTGGAACCGCGTGACCGCTACGGTCGCAGGTTCGAATCCTGCCTCGGGCATGGATGTGTGTGATGTCCTTAGGTTAGTTAGGTTTAATTAGTTCTAAGTTCTAGGCGACTAATAACCTCAGAAGTTAAGTCGCATAGTGCTCAGAGCCATTTGAACCATTTTTTCATCACTACTAAATTGTGATCTGAGTCCGTCTCTGTTCCTGGGTACGCCTTACAATCCAGAATCTGATTTCGGAATCTCTGGCTGACCATGATGGAATCTAATTGAAATTTTCCCGTATCACGCGGCCTTTTCCAAGTATACCTCCTCCTCTTGTAATTCTTGAACATCGTATTAGCTATTACTAGCTGAAATTTATTACAGAATTAAATCAGTGTTCCTTCTCTCTCTCATTCGTTGTCCCAAGCCCATATTCTCCTGTAATCATTTCTTCTACTCCTCCCCCTGCAACTGCATTCCAGTACCCTATAAGTATTAGACTTTCGCCTCCCTTTGCGTTCTTCCGGGATCAGTTCAGTTCGAATTGCAGACAAAAAGTTATAGGCAGTGGACTGCGGAATGAGCACTAAAGATCACTGAAATAGGCGATACATATTAAAGTTCTGCATAATCTATGATACTGATACTCTCAAGTTACTATAAAATCAGTAGCGGTAAGTTGTCTTTTTATTAAATAATACATTGGTTGATAATTATGTGCTACGTAGTGCGTTGTAGTAAAATTTTACGTACATCAAAGAAGCTAGTCGGAGGAAATCTTAATATGAGTACACAACACTTATGGTTTCACATGTTTGGGAATCAACATTTAGTTAATGAATTCGTAAATTATCAAGGCGTTAATACACCGAATTCTATCAGTTTTACCATATCGAAAAAGCTCAGTTTATGGTGTACGTATCTTTATTATTGGTGTAGAGTTATTGTTCAGAACTGAAATGACATTAACTGACGTTTCATAGAGGCGGTGATTTAAGGCCAGCGAGAAATCAACGTGTGAACATGAGAGGCTTGACAAGTGTCGGCTTGAGCGTGTCTTCTCTCGATACTTAGACAATTTCACGGGTACCCAGGAGTAGTGCAGGACTCTGATTTTTTTCATGTAGCATCATGGAGTCGAAGTACCTCTGAACACAACAGAGGTCTGAATTGTATTATTCCAACAGCGAACTGAGAATGTCATCTTGGGTATTAATAAACTGCTTCAGCTGTATTTAGTCTTTTATTATTTGATCACTACCGTTTCGTGGCACTAAAAGCCACATCTTGAGGTGAACATATAACTTTTAGTGCCACTAAACCTGTAGTGATCCAATAATGAAAGACTAAATACAGCCGAGGCTGTTTATTAATACCGAAGATAGCTATTCATAGCGTTGGTTGCCCTACCTACAATGTTGTCTGCAGAACTTGGAAGGAACTTACTTAACACTGAATGTGTGTTACAGCTATCGAACATTTAAATTTCATCTGCGTTTCGAGTGAACACTGAGTAATAGAAAAGTTGCTTTCGTGTGAACTTGTCTACATAATGACTTTCGAATTTTACAGGAATGTAAATGATACCAAATTGTGAAGCGAGCTTCTTTCCACCTCGTTAGTGACTCTTTGTATCATCGTGTTGAATAAATGGGACATTGTGAAATTTTAAAAGGTAGAATTTGCGTTCACTTATTCATTTAGAATTACCTTCTCTGCATGTAAATTTTTACTTTTTCTGAAAAAAAAAAAGAAATGAAATTCAACAGGACAGATTTCACAAAATATGTCCCCCTCCCCACCTCCCCATTGTTTGTTTGTTTGCCTGTGTGTTCTTTTGAACATGTCCAAAAGAACAGACACATTCATACACAGTTAATTCGCGTAGCTGGGAAGTGGATTTAGCTTCTTCTGTGCGGACGCACAAATACGGTCCTCCTGTGGGAACCTCCGAGTAGTGGCCATAGAGGGAATGGGCAGGGACTGCAGACAGGTGACGCTCAATGTGAGTGTGGATCGACCATGAGGCGTGCCGAGACAGTCTGCGCAGTTGCCGTAGTGCTGTGGCCCGGATGGCGCAGTGGTTAACACACCTACCTAGTAAGCGGGAGATACCGGTTCGAATCCTGGTCCGGTACACATTTTAACCCATCGCCAACGGAGCTGACAGCAGTGATCCCCTCCCTTTCCTTTCCTTTCTTCTCCTTCAGTTTACAAACAGTATTGCTTGTGTCAGACAGTGTTGCTGTGTGTATTTTTACGATAGGTAGATATCAGAAACTTTCTAAACTAAGTGTAAATTACAATAACAATTACTGAGGATCAGAAATTTCAGTTGCCGCAAGATTTTTATTGGTTCTGAGTTTCATAATTGTCAGAGAGTTCACTACTTAAGGATGTAACAGAATGGTGTGACGGGAGGCAGTCAACGTGTGACTGAGATCTGATGAAATGTCATCAGTATCTTCTATTATGTTGGATCTTAAATATTTCAGAGCTCTGTGAAATTCCAGTTCTGAAACATGGATCTGCTGTGAATAAAGGTCATGTGACAACAAACGTCTGGGCATATCGTGCCAGTGCTAACATCACACAGCGGCGTCATTACAAAGCGATTTATGATGATTCCAAGGGATGGAGGATTATATCCTTTACTCTGTTGGTAAATGCAAAAGATAGTTTTTGTGATAACTTATGGCACTGTCTGATGACTAATCGTGGGAATGTAGTTAACATATTCAAAACTTTTTAAACTGTATCAGTATAGTGGAAAATTGAATTACGAATAAATTGAAATAACAGTATAATAATGATGACAGTTTGTAGACATCTTTGGTGATAACCCCTTTACACAGGATGAATGGATAAGGAAGCGTGAGGGGGCAAACCATAGTGTCATTTCTGTTTTGATTACATTTATTCAAATAACAACTAATATTACACACAGTATTCCCTCTTAACAAACAGCAACCAGAGGGCAAATACATCAAAATGTGTAAAAGAGATACACACACAATAAAGAGCAGTACATATCTCATTAAGAAAATGGTAAAAATGAGGCCTCGGGTCCTATTTCCACATTCAATCTGCACTCGACCAAGCTATGTTGCTAATGGCAGAAACTGCTACAGTTAATAGTCCACTTTGTAATTTCACAAAATGTAACAAGTTATTTCATAACAACATTAACAGTTTGTTATACCAAGGAAAAAAGCAAATATACTTTTAAAGCAGAATATTCCTCCCTCCCTTTTTTCAGCAAAATAATTTTAAATGAACAACACTAAAATTCCTCTAGAGGATACAAGGTGAAAGCAATACATTGGCAGCTCATCCTAAAGACAATTAAAAGGAACACCAACTATCAATTACTAATGGTTGAGAGAAAGCTGGTACAATACAGTTACTTAAATCTAAATCTCATATAAGCAAGATGTTGTGAGGGAAAGGGTACAGTTTTGAGTAAGAATACAGCATGCAAAATACACAATAGAACTTAAGTTGCTCGTTCCAACACACAGCCAAAATTACTGTGCGTAGGCCAATACTCCACGCCACGAGATATGTTAACAAACAACAAGGCAATGCATAACATCAACAGGTCCCAGCGCCCATGATGCGTAGAGAAGTCGGCCGCAACCTGGGTCAAGTTAGTGCTGTTAACAAAAGATGCTAAATTACTGAGCGCCAAAGACGCGGTTTAACCGTTATATATGAAACCCTTACAAGAACATACGAAATAATAGCAACTTATATTTGAAAAATGGTTCAGATGGCTCTGAGCACTATGGGACTTAACATCTGAGGTTATCAGTCCCCTAGAACTTGTTGTTGTTGTTGTTGTGGTCTTCGGTCCTGAGACTGGTTTGATGCAGCTCTCCATGCTACTCTATCCTGGGGAAGCTTCTTCATCTCCCAGTATTTACTGCAACCTACATCCTTCTAAATCTGCTTTGTGTATTCATCTACTGGTCTCCCTCTACGATTTTTACCCTCCACGCTGCCCTAAAATGCTAAATTTGTGATCCCTTGATGCCTCAGAATATGTCCTACCAACCGGTCCCTTCTTCTTGTCAAGATGTGCCACAAGCTCCTCTTCTCCCCAATTCTATTCAATACCTCCTCATTAGTTATGTGATCCACCCATCTAATCAGTTACTTAAATCTAAATCTCATATAAGCAAGATGTTGTGAGGGAAAGGGTACATTCTTCTGTAGCACCACATTTCTAAAGCTTCTATTCTCTTCTTGTCCAAACTATTTATTGTCCATGTTTCACTTCCATACATGGCTACACTCCATACAAATACTTTCACAAACGACTTCCTGAAACTTAAATCTACACTCGATGTTAACAAATTTCTCTTCTTCAGAAACGCTTTCCTTGCCATTGCCAGTCTACATTTTATATTCTCTCTAAATCGACCATCGTCAGTTATTTTGCTCCCCAAATAGCGAAACTCATTTACTACTTTAAGCGTCTCATTTCCTAATCTAATTCCCTCAGCATCACCCAACTTTATTCGACTACATTCCATTATCCTCGTTTTGCTTTTGTTGATGGTCATCTTATACCCTCCTTCCAAGACACTGTCCATTCCATTCAACTGCTTTTCAAGTTCTTTGCTGTCTCTGACAGAATTACAATGTCATCGGCGAACCTGAAGGTTTTTATACCTTCTCCATGGATTTTATTTATTTATTTTTATTTATTTATGCATTTATTTTACCTGGCAAGATTAGGGCCTTCAGGCCCTCTCTTACACCTAACTAGGCATACTCAGATTCAAAAAATTTCAGTTTCTACAGAACATTAAGGACATATAACGTGTTATTACAGTATTAATGTTAAATAAAAAAAATAGTGATTATAAAAGTAGTACAATGATAATTATAACAATCAAAAAATAATTATAACAATCAAGAATAATAATAATAATAATAATAATAATAGTAACAATAATAGTAATGACTATGTATGTGAAAGTAAACATATTTTTCTTTTATGAATGTCAGTCCTATTGCTAGTTGGGAATTTTCTCGTTATATATTCTTGCAGCTTGTGAGTTATTCTCATCAAGCAGAGACATAAGACGATAGAATGGGTTGAAAGAGATATAGAAGAGGTAGTAGGTTAGAGGAAGAGAAATAGAATGGTAAAATTCGAAGCTATGATGGAGAGGAGAAAGAAAGAAATGAGAGGGGCACAACAATGGTGGCTATACCGTCCCTAATATGTAAGTCTTGAGTTCCCTCTTGAATGCTGAGTGGTTCTGTATAAGATGCAGATCACAGGGGAGCGCATTCCATAGTCGTGTGGCTGACAAGGGGAGGCCGCCAATTGTGAAATTCAGATTCGATTCATACTGCGCATCATAAAAGCTCATGGCCAGAGGTGTAGTGTGGCAAAGCACCAAGATGCACTTCTCAGTCGTTGTCGAGAAAATCGACAGTTAAAAGAAACTGTTGCGGTGAAATACTGTCTACAACGAACAATTTTCTTCAGCGTCGTGGCGCAGCGGTAAGCGCTCGGGTTTGTAATCCGAAGGACGCCGGATCGAATCTCCCGCCATGCAACATTTTCTTTATTATTAGATTTTTGTAATTCAAATGTATATATATATAGCTTATGCATGTTGGTGAAGGCGGATCGCTCTCCAATTGTACCGCCTCCATTTTTCCGTTTGTTTAATAGGCTGTACCAAAGCTCTCACGTCCGTACTGATTTTCGACGATGTTATAAGTTGCGCTAGGGACCGCATATACCTTCTTTCGAAGTTAGCAGGCAACTACGCTGTAATGCGGCGGCTCGTTTCGGCCCATTCAACATCTGTCCTTCAAGTGTAACGAGCGAGTAACGGAGATTAGATTAGATTAGATTTACTTTCATTCCAATTGATCCGTAGTGAGGAGGTCCTCCAGGATGTGGAACATGTCAGAAAAACAACAATACATGACAAATATTTACAACTAAAACAAATAAGCTAATGTACCATTCCACAGGTCCCAAGTGGAATGATCGTCATTTTTTAATGAACACTAAGAGTCATTTTACAAATACTAATGCACTGAATTTAAAATAAAAAAGTTTTTTATTTATTTATAAGGTAATACAACTACTGTAATACTTATTTACAATGAACACATTACTGCACTGAAATGGAGCAGAAGTTATGTTGTACTTATATACAAATCAGTTGGTTTTACTAAGAAATTCATCAATGGAGTAGAAGGAGTTGGCCACCAATAAATCCTTTAGGCTTCTCTTAAACTGAATTTCATTGGTTGTTAAGCTTTTTATGGCTGCTGGCAAGTTATTGAAAATGTGTGTTCCTGAATAATGCACACCTTTTTGTACAAGACTAAGTGACTTTAAATCCTTGTGAAGATTATTCTTATTTCTAGTATTGATTCCATGAATTGAGCTGTTGGTTTGAAAAAGTGATATATTTTTAATGACAAATTTCATTAAGGAATAAATATATTGGGAAGCAGTAGTTAGTATCCCTAGTTCCCTAAACAGGCTTCTGCAGGATGTTCTTGAGTTCACACCACATATAACTCTCACTGCACGTTTTTGTGCCCGGAAAACTTTAGCTTGGCTTGATGAATTACCCCAAAAAATAATCCCATATGACATTATGGAATGAAAGTAAGCATAGTATGCCAGCTTTTTCATTTTTATATCCCCTATGTCTGACAAAATTCGCATTGCAAACAGAGATTTGTTAAGACGCTTCAGCAGTTCTGTGGTGTGCTCCTCCCAGTTGAATTTATTATCAAGCTGTAATCCCAAGAATTTAACACTGTCCACTTCTTCTATCTTCTTGTCATCGTATGTTAGACATATACTCTTGGGACACCCCTTACAAGTTCTGAACTGCATGTAGTGTGTTTTTTCAAAGTTTAGTGACAAAGAATTGGCTAGGAACCAGTGATTAATGTCCACAAATATTTTATTGGCTGATCTTTCTAAGACTACATTTGACTTGCTATTTATTGCAATGTTTGTATCATCGGCAAACAAAACAAACTTGGCATCTGGTAATGTTACTGATGAAAGGTCATTGATATACACAAGAAAAAGTAAGGGCCCCAAAATGGAACCTTGTGGGACCCCACATGTAATTAGTTCCCAGTTGGATGAGGCCTGATAGCTTGATACATGTCTCTTTCCTAATAACACCCTTTGTTTCCTGCCAGAGATATAAGATTTGAACCATTTTGCAGCAGTTCCTGTTATACTATAATATTCTAGTTTACTTAAAAGGATATTGTGATTTACACAGTCAAATGCCTTTGACAGATCACAAAATATACCAGTTGCCTGCAATTTTTTGTCTAATGAATTAAGCACATTTTCACTGTAAGTGTAGATAGCCTTCTCAATATCAGAACCTTTTAGAAATCCAAACTGTGACTTTGACAGTATGTTATTTGAGATAAGATGGTTATAAAGACGACTGTACATTACTTTTTCGAAAATTTTTGAGAATGCTGGCAACAGTGAAATTGGATGGAAATTTGTTGCTATTTCTTTATCTCCCTTCTTAAACAGTGGCTTAACTTCAGCATATTTCAGCCATTCAGGAAATATTCCACTAATAAACGACTGGTTACATAGATAGCTTAATATGCTACTTAGCTCAGAATCACATTCTTTAATTAACTTTGTTGATATTTCATCATACCCACTAGATGTTTTTGATTTTAAAGATTTTATGATGGACATTATTTCTGTTGGGGTAGTGAGGGTCAAATTCATATTAAGGAAGTTACTTGAAATGTCTGGTCTAAGGTAATCCATAGCAGCATCTACCGAACCTGACAACCCATTCTTTTCAGTAACAGTTATAAAATGTTTGTTAAAAAGTTCTGCAACACTATACACATCTGTCACCAATGTATCATTTACTCTTAATGCTATTTGTTCCTCTTCATGTCTGGTTCTACCGGTCTCCTCCTTCACTATATCCCATATTGTCTTTATTTTGTTATCTGATATGACTATCTTTTCCTTGTAATATATTTGCTTTGACATCCGTATTACAGTCTTTAATATTTTGCAGTATTTCTTATAATGTGCTATAGCATCAACATTGGAAATGTTTCGGAGTGACAGATACAGTTTTCTTTTTGTTTTACAAGATACCCCTATTCCTCGAGTAATCCATGGCTTCTTTGTAGACTTTGCTCTAACCTTGGTAAGTTTTGGGGGAAAGCAGTGTTCGAATAAGGTAAGCACTTTATTAGCAAAAATGTTATATTTTTCATTCATGCCATGAATTCTGTAAACATCAGTCCAGTGAATGTCTCTGAGGAGTGTCCTAAAATAATCAATTTTTGGCTTACTGATTACCCTTTTGAGCTCAGATTTAACAGATTTTATATCCTGTTCAGTATTAACATTTAACAGAAGGAACTGCATGTCATGGTCTGAGAGCCCATTGACTATTGGTTTTGTAATATAATTTTGTTCATTGGACTTTTCTATAAAGATATTATCAATGGCTGTTTGTGAGCAAGTGGCTATCCTAGTGGGGAACTGTACTGTGGGAATTAAGTTGAATGATAGTGTTACTAACTCAAACAAGTTCTTATTGGGAGAGTCTTTAAAGAAATCTACATTGAAATCACCAGCAACCACTATTTCTTTGTTTTTGGTTGTTAAATGGGCCAGTACAGCTTCAAGGTGGTTGACAAACAGATTAAAGTTACCTGCAGGTGCTCGATATACACTTAATATTATGAAGGATTTTTTGTGAAATTCTAATTCTGTTGCACATGCTTCCATATGCTGTTCTAGGCAAAATTTATGAATGTCTATGTTCTTAAATTTATGACAGTTCCTGATGAATGTGGCAACTCCTCCTTTCTCCATTTCTGATCTACAAAAGTGAGATGCTAACCTAAACCCTGTAACACTTAAAAGTTCTATACCAGTGGTCACATGATGTTCAGAGAGGCAGATTATGTCAGCTGGGTTTGAAGACTCTAATTCATCTATGCAGATAGTTAATTCATTAATTTTATTTCTCAGTCCTCGAATATTTTGATGCAATAAAGATAGCTGACATTTCTCATTGACTGAGTTAAAATTGGGTGGAGTTAAAATATCTGCTGACAGTTGAAAATTCTTAACCAATGGCTGTTTATGCTGATGTAATAAGCTGGAATTATGTTTTTTGATTTCTTTCTCAAACTGAAGATTTGTCTCAGTTCTAACCTCTCTTAAAATTTGCTTTCTTTCTGTCCTCCCTACCATAAAAAAGGGTCTTTTCTGAATCCTATAACCACTGGTATTTTACCACTCATGACAGTGCCTCCCCCCTTTAACTTTCCTGCTATTTCCCCAGCCAATTTACCCTTCCCCTTCCTATTGAGGTGAAGGCCATGCCTAGTATAATCCCACCTACTGAGAGAGTCAACAGGAACCACACCAATGTGTGACCCCGCACCCGACATGAGCAGCCGTTCCAGCTCCAAATTAACTCTCTTGACAGAAGAGTTCAAATGAGGTCGGTCATGGCGCCCAAGAACAGATACAAACTCAACACTAGTATGCTTCGATGCTGATGCAATCTTCGCCAGGTCACACTCTATACTGTACCCAGGATCTCTGTCAATACTGTTACCTGCCCCACCCACTATAACCACGGTGTCTTCCTTAGTGAAATCTTTGCAAAGTGATCCTAAATCCTCTGTCACCTGCTCCAGACCAGCACTAGGTTTAAAAAAATTGGTGACCTGGTATTCTGATCCTAGTTCATCCTGCAAAAGTTGGCCAACACCTCTTCCATGGGAACTACCTAACAACAACACTTTCTTTCTCTTTACTGATTTCCCTACATTCTTACTTTTCAATTTGCTGCTGAAAGTTTGTTGTGCCCTGTCTACACCTGCAACTGCTTGAGGCTCACCAGCTTCTAACTGAAGCAACAGGTCAAATCTATTTTCCACATTCACCATAAAGCTGTCAGACAAAGTTCTAGGCCTGTTCCTCCTGTTGCCTGTTGCCACTTCCCACCTCTCTTTACCCTTCTCCCTCCTTAACCTGTCAAGATCTCCTCTGGCCTTGTCTAACTCTGCCTGAAGGGCGGCAATTTTCCCCTCCTGTTCTAGTATCTTCCTATCTCTACTACAAATCCTACAAAACCACTGATGAGTCTCATTTACTTCCCCTATTCCCACGCCACTACAGTCACCCACATGGAAAAAACTACAGCACCCATCACACCAAAGCCCCGACCTAACAATTCTACGGCAAGTCGTACTGATTTTCGACGATGTTATAAGTTGCGCTAGGGACCGCATATACCTCCTTTCGAAGTTAGCAGGCAACTACGCTGTAATGCGGCGGCTCGTTTCGGCCCATTCAACATCTGTCCTTCAAGTATAACGAGCGAGTAACGGAGTTTATATTTCATACCTGCCACAGCAAATTTGTGTTCGTGGGGTTTCTATTCTAATTCGAACGTTTGACTTACGCTATACGTATTCGTTTCGGAATATCGTTTCTACGTCTTCCGTTAACTATACGTGGTTAACATTATGAAGACATTTAATAACATTTGTGAAATACAACTTTCTTTGCGGAAAACATAATGATGTTCGAAGTCGCCAGTTTTTCCACGACAAACAACTTTCAGCAACTTATTATATGCATAATGGTTGCAACTCATTGCCGGGAATTATATATATATATATATATATATATATATATATATATATATATATATATATATATATTGTGTGTGTATAACACACATTTGAATTACAAAAAAAAAAAAACTAAAAAAAAAGTTGCATGGCGTGAGATTCGATGCGGCGACCTTCGGGTTACGAACCCGAGCGCTTACCGCTGCGCCACGACGCTGTGGAGAATTATTAATCGTAGAGAGTATTTCACCGCAAGGGTTTCTTTTAACTGTCGATTTTCTCGACAACGGCTGAGAAGTGCATCTTGGTGCTTTGCCACACTACACCTCTGGCCATGAGCTTTTATTATGCGCAGTATGAATTGAATCTGAATTTCACAATTGGCGGCCTTCCCTTGTAAGATGGAGAATGACACGGAGAAAGATTGTGTGTTATGTAAAGGTACAGCCAAGATGCTAGACGTATCCGATCTGGTATTGCGGTTGTGGAATGATGATAGGTGTTTAATGTGAGAAGATAAGTATCGGGGGCGCCAGTGGCTACGAAATCGATGAAGTAAGCACATCGTGTGGAGATCGCTTTATGTGGGCGTATCCAACCTAGCTGGGAGTATGAAGGACTGATATGATCATACAACCGTATATTGCACACGTATCTAACGCAAGCATTCATCACTAGCTCGAGGCGTCTCGAATTTTCACTATTTGTTCCGTGCTGAACTACATCACAGTAGTAAAGATTAGGCAAGACTAGTGTTTGGACTAATTTTTGTTTAACATGGGTTGGAAATATTTTTCTAAATTTTTGAATTGCATGTAAGGAGGAGAGCGATTTCTGGCAAGCTGTGACTGTTTGTTCTTCCCAGTTTAGGTGTTCATCCAAGATTATTCCAAGGTCTTTTACTGTTTTTTGGTATGGTAGTTGGGTACCATTGAGGAGTATTTGAGGGACTGTTTCGCGAAAGTACCGACTGATTAACTTGGGATGAGATATAAGTATGACCTGGGATTTCTTGTGGTTTAGTTTCAGACCTGGGTTCTGTGCCCATCGAGAAACAGAGCAAAGATCTGCGTTCATACTCGCTACTGCGTCAGCAATGTTCTTGGGGCTTGCACTTATGTACAGTTGGATGTCGTCGGCATATAGATGGTAGTTGCAGGAGTGAATCACTGAAGAAATATCATTAATGTACAGTGAGAAGAGTAATGAACCAAGGACGGAGCCTTGGGGAACTCCAGAGCGCACGTTTTTCCATTATGACTTTTCCGACCCACAAATGACTTGTTGACTTCTGTTTTTGAGGTAGCTGTCGAACCAGTGTATTGCGCTGTTTGAGAAATTCAGCTCCTTCATTTTAATTAGTAATATCTCAAAGTCAACTGTATCAAAAGCCTTGCTAAAGTCAAGCAGCGTTAGGATGGTAGCTTCACTTCTGTCCATAGCATGTTTAATGTCATCAGTTACTTTGATTAATGTAGTTGCTGTACTATTGTGCTTTCGAAAGCCTGACTGATATTTGTCGTGGATGTTATGAGTTTTGAGGTAATCCGTCAGCTGTTCATGGACGATGTATTCTAGGGCTTTAGATATTGCAGGAAGTATGCTGATCGGCCTGTAGTCACCTGGCGACTTAGGGTTGTCAGTCTAGGGTATAGGTTGAATTAAACTTTGCTTCCACTCAGTAGGATATGTACTACTGACAAGAGACAGGTTGAAGATGTCTGTGATAACTGGAGTAATAGTGTCTACGACGTTCTTGATCATGCCAATGCTCACTCCATCATTTCCTAATGCCTCGGAAGAGATTCTCATAATGGCCTTGTGTACTGTGCCGGTAGTGACATGTTTTAGGAAAAACTTGTCTCTCGAGATATTGATATCTTGGGGCTGGTAATTTGTCGCTGCGTGGCAGTTTACAGCTGTTGAGAAGAAATCGTTTAATTCTTCTGCAGACGCTTGATAAACAGCGTCAGATCTTCGCTTCCCTACACCGAAACTGCGCAGCTTTTTCCACAGTGCAGCAGGTTTTGATATGCCGCATACGACAGAGCGGGCATGTCTGATTTTGGCATTCCTCACGCTATGCTTGGTTCTATTTCGGAGTTTCCTATAAGCTTCGTACGCCTTGGGAGTTGGGTTACGCTTGAAGGCCCTATGTGCAGCATCACGTTTATTCATTAACTGGCGTAATGCAGTGGTGAGCCACGGAGCGGGAGCTCTCTTTACCTTGACAGTGCGTTGAGGAGCATGTTTATCATACAGTGCAATAATTTTGCGACATAATTCCCGAATTTTTCCGTCTAGAGTCGGTTCATTGCTTATATCATGCCAAGGGATGTCTGAGCAATCCTTTTGAAGAGCGTCATGGTTAACATTTTTTAGGTTTCTGTAGGTTACCAGGTGAGGTTTTTCTTTGGTGGTATGCACTGAGTAATTTAAGAATATCACGTCATGAGCAGAGAGTCCCGGAGCGGATGTCTGATTGGCGTGAATTATTTTATCTGGTTGCTTTGTTGCTATTATATCTAGGAGTGTATGGCTGTGTGGCGTGTGATGAGTTGGGTCCAGCGGTGTTAAACTCATATCATTGGAGTGGAACAGTCTCCATAGTTTCTCTGCAGAGGGAGATTTTAACTGTAAGTCGATGTTTGTGTCGCCCATAATGATTATGTGTTCATACAGTGTCACGAGCGAGGACAGGGCAGACTGAAAGAAGGACATAGCACCGACGTTTGGAGGTTTATAGATTACTCCAATTAGCAGTTTCTGATTTGATGTATTTATTTCGAAAAACAAGAACTCTGCTTCTCCTTCGCCCTTTGCATCCGATGTGCATAGTATAGTAGGTCTCAGATCAGAGCGAACATAGGCACCCACACCACCCCCGCGTCGTGTTTCACGATCTGCCCTTAGGAGAGAGTAACCAGTGATTCGGATAGCGTCGGAAGAAATGTTTGGTTTCAACCAAGTTTCAGAGACGAGGATAATATGGAACAGCGATTGGCAGAACAGGTTACAGAACTCGTCGAAGTGAGCCGTTAGCGACTGAGCGTTCGCGTGGGCCACAAAGAGCCCGCCGCCGGAACCGGTCCGTCCCATTGTGGCCGCCTGTAGGACACAGCGCGCTCCGTTTACCTGCTGGCCGGAAGAGGGACAAAAGCTGGATTTCGCGGGGGAAGACATATTTACAGGTGTGTCCAAGGTCGTGACTGACTCAAGCGTCTGTGGGCTTAAGGTGAAAGACAAGCTGGAGGTATCGGAGAAGGGAGTGAAAAGAAAGATGGAAAGTGGCAGTAGTGGTTACGAAAAAGATAATAGTAGTAGTAGTGGTAGTGACGAGGATGAAAATAACAGATATAGAAAGGCGGTTTTAAGGAGATTCCCGTTAATTGAGAATGTTAATTCCCGTTTGACTGACAATATGAATATACATGAGCACTTATGATAGACAAATAAAGAAGCAATATTTATGTGAAACAATTGACTGATTTTAAATAGAGTACTTATGGTACTTACAGAAATAACGAAGCAATATTTACGTAAAAAAATGAAAAGAAAGAATAAAAATTAACTTATATTAGACAGAGTACAATATGAGACTTTAAGTCTCGCGAGATTTCGCTCAGTCTTTCAGTTCGGACATGTTCGTCACCGTTTTCCTCCCTCCTTCCTACGATCCTGCCATCCTGGGTCCATACATTTTGAAGGCCAAACTGTGTAGTCGCAGTGTTCAAAACTTTTAGTCGACCACGTGAGATCTTCCCTCAGGGTAACCCCACTCTTGGCGAGTTTTCTTTTCCGAGCAAACACTTCAGCTCTTTTCCGGTATGACACAAATTTAATTACACTCCTGGAAATTGAAATAAGAACACCGTGAATTCATTGTCCCAGGAAGGGGAAACTTTATTGACACATTCCTGGGGTCAGATACATCACATGATCACACTGACAGAACCACAGGCACATAGACACAGGCAACAGAGCATGCACAATGTCGGCACTAGTACAGTGTATATCCACCTTTCGCAGCAATCCAGGCTGCTATTCTCCCATGGAGACGATCGTAGAGATGCTGGATGTAGTCCTGTGGAACGGCTTGCCATGCCATTTCCACCTGGCGCCTCAGTTGGACCAGCGTTCGTGCTGGACGTGCAGACCGCGTGAGACGACGCTTCATCCAGTCCCAAACATGCTCAATGGGGGACAGATCCGGAGATCTTGCTGGCCAGGGTAGTTGACTTACACCTTCTAGAGCACGTTGGGTGGCACGGGATACATGCGGACGTGCATTGTCCTGTTGGAACAGCAAGTTCCCTTGCCGGTCTAGGAATGGTAGAACGATGGGTTCGATGACGGTTTGGATGTACCGTGCACTATTCAGTGTCCCCTCGACGATCACCAGTGGTGTACGGCCAGTGTAGGAGATCGCTCCCCACACCATGATGCCGGGTGTTGGCCCTGTGTGCCTCGGTCGTATGCAGTCCTGATTGTGGCGCTCACCTGCACGGCGCCAAACACGCATACGACCATCATTGGCACCACGGCACAAGTGACTCTCATCGCTGAAGACGACACGTCTCCATTCGTCCCTCCATTCACGCCTGTCGCGGCACCACTGGAGGCGGGCTGCACGATGTTGGGGCGTGAGCGGAAGACGGCCTAACGGTGTGCGGGACCGTAGCCCAGCTTCATGGAGACGGTTGCGAATGGTCCTCGCCGATACCCCAGGAGCAACAGTGTCCCTAATTTGCTGGGAAGTGGCGGTGCGGTCCCCTACGGCACTGCGTAGGATCCTACGGTCTTGGCGTGCATCCGTGCGTCGCTGCGGTCCGGTCCCAGGTCGACGGGCACGTGCACCTTCCGCCGACCACTGGCGACAACATCGATGTACTGTGGAGACCTCACGCCCCACGTGTTGAGCAATTCGGCGGTACGTCCACCCGGCCTCCCGCATGCCCACTATACGCCCTCGCTCAAAGTCCGTCAACTGCACATACGGTTCACGTCCACGCTGTCGCGGCATGCTACCAGTGTTAAAGACTGCGATGGAGCTCCGTATGCCACGGCAAACTGGCTGACACTGACGGCGGCGGTGCACAAATGCTGCGCAGCTAGCGCCATTCGACGGCCAACACCGCGGTTCCTGGTGTGTCCGCTATGCCGTGCGTGTGATCATTGCTTGTACAGCCCTCTCGCAGTGTCCGGAGCAAGTATGGTGGGTCTGACACACTGGTGTCAATGTGTTCTTTTTTCCATTTCCAGGAGTGTATAATGGGCCTGGGTTTCATGGCACCTGGTATCCTGCGCCCAACACGGTGGCTTCTGTCAATATCGGCCTCGTCGATCTGCACGCCAAGTTTTTCACGCACGAGGCTAATGGCCAGGTCGTCGGTGTTTTCACGATCGTTTTCAGCTACCCCGAACAAGCGCAAGCTGTTCCTTCGCTGATACTGCTCAATTTCATCGGTGGCCGCAGACAGTTTAGCTTCTAGGTCGGCGGCTTTTTTCTCTCGTGCGGCCAACCGCGGCCGTCACAGAGTCCGTGATGGATTGCACGATTACGTCTAGCGTGTCTTTGCTGTGCAGCGCCGCACTCACCTGGGACCGGACGAGCTCCCCGATGTCGGGAAGCGAGGCCTCACCTGCCGCCGGAGAGCGGGCGCCCGCGCTGCCTGCGCCCCTGTAGCCTCGCCTGCTGCCGCTTACTCGTGCTCTTCCCATTTTTCACTCACTTATCACTTATCACTTGAGGTAATCAACGGAGAACAACACACCACGGCAAGTAACACTTGCTTAGTCGGATGCACACGTTGTGGACTGCCGCACTTCTCTGTAACACCTTCAATGAGCGGAAAAACTCGCGAGCCAAAGAAATGCGCGTCACTCAGTGGCCGTCATTTTACCTACTCCGAATTTTTCTTTTGTTTCCTTTACTGCTTGCTCAATACACAGATTGAATAACATCGGGAACAGGGTACAGCCCTGTCTCACTCCCTTCCCAACCGCTGCTTCCCTTTCATGCCCCTCGACTCTTATAACTGCCATTTGACTTCCGTAAAAATTGTAAATAGCATCTTTCGCTCCCTGTATTTTACCCCTGCCACGTTTAGAATTTGAAAGAGAGTGTTCCAGTCAACATTGTCAAAAGCTTTCTCTAAGTCTACAAATGCTAGAAACGTAGGTTTGCCTTTCCTTAATCTATTTTTTTTAGATAAGTCGTAGGGTCAGTATTGCCTCATGTGTTCCAGTATTTCTACGGAATTCAAACTCATCTTCCCCGAGGTCGGCATCTACCAGTTTTTCCATTCGTCTATAAAGAATTCGCGTTAGTATTATGCAGCTGTGACTTACTAAACTAATAGTTCTGTTATTTTCACATCTGTCAACACCTGCTTTCTTTGGGATTGGAATTATTATATTCTCCTTGAAGTCTGAAGGTATTTCGCCTGTCTCATACATCTTGCTCACCAGATGTTAGAGTTTTGTCAGGACTGGCTCTCCTAAGGCCTTCAGTAGTTACAATGGAATGTTGTCTACTCCCGGGGCCTTGTTTTGACTCAGGTCTTTCAGTGCTCTGTCAAACTCTCCACGCAGTATTGTATCTCCTATTTCATCTTCATCTACATCGTCTTCCATTTCCATAATATTGTCCTCAAGTACACTGCCCTTGTATAGACCCTCTATATTTTCCTTCCACCTTTCTGTTTTCCCTTCTTTGCTTAGAACTGGGTTTCCATCTGAGCTCTTAATATTCATACAAGTGGTTCTCTTTTCTCCAAAGGTCTCTTTAATTTTCCTGTAGCCAGTATCTATCTTACCCCTAAAGAGATAAGCCTCACATCCTTACATTTGTCCTCTAGCCATCCCTGCTTAGCCATTTTGCACTTCCTGTCGATGTCATTTTTGAGACGTTTGTATTCCTTTTTGCTTATTTCATTAACTGAGTTTTCTATTTTCTCCTTTCATCAATTAAATCCAATATTTCTTCTGTTACCCAAGGATTTCTACTAGCCCTCGTCTTTTTACCTACTTGATCCTCTGCTGCCTTTACTACTTCGTCCCTCAGAGCTACTCATTCCTCTTCTACTGTATTTCTTTCCCCCATTTCTGTCAATTGTTCCCTTATGCTCTCCCTGAAACTCTGTACAACCTATGGTTTAGTCAGTTTATCCAGGTCCCATCTCCTTAAATTCCCACCTTTTTGCAGTTTCTTCAGTTTTAATCTACAGTTCATAACTACTAGATTGTGGTCAGAGTCCACATCTGCCCCTGGAAATGTCTTACAATTTAAAGCCTGGTTCCTAAATCTCTGTCTTACCATTATATAATCTATCTGATACCTTCTAGTGTCTCCAGGATTCTTCCATGTATACAACCTTCTTTTATGATTCTTGAACCAAGTGTTGCTATGATTAAGTTATGCTCTGTGCAAAATTCTACCAGACGGCGTCCTCTTTCATTTCTTAACCCCAATCCATATTCACTCACTATGTTTCCTTCTCTCCCTTTTCCTACTCCCGAATTCCAGTCACCCATGGCTGCTAAACTTTCGTCTCAATCTACTATCTGAATAATTTCTTTTATCTCATCATACATTTCATCAGTTTCATCATCATCTGCAGAGCTAGTTGGCATATAAACTTGTACTGCTGTAGTAGGCGTGGGCTTCGTGTCTATCTTGGCCACAATAATGCGTTCACTATGCTGTTTGTAGTAGCTTACCCGCACTCATATTTTTTATTCATTATTAAACCTACTCCTGCATTACCGCTATTTGATTTTGTATTTATAACCCTGTATTCACCTGACCAAAAGTCTTGTTCCTCCTGCCACCGAACTTCACTAATTCCCACTGTATCTAACTTTAATCTATCCATTTCCCTTTTCAAATTTTCTAATCTGCCTGCCCGATTAAGGGATCTGACAATCCACGTTCCGATCCGTAGAACGCAAGTTTTGTTTCTCCTGATAACGACGTCGTCTTGAGTAGTCCCCGCCCGGAGATCGGAACGGGGGACTATTTTACCTCCGGAATATTTCACCCAAGAGGACGCCATCATCATTTAACCATACAGTAAAGCTGCATGCCCTCGGGAAAAATTACGGCTGTAGTTTCCCCTTGCTTTCAGCCGTTCGCAGTACCAACACAGCAAGGCCGTTTTGGTTAGTGTTACAAGGCCAGATTAGTCAATCATCCAGATTGTTGCCCCTGCAACTACTGAAAAGGCTGTTGCCTCTCTTCAGGAACCACACGTTTGTCTGGCCTCTCAACTGATACCCCTCCGTTGTGGTAGCACCTACGGTACGGTCATCTGTATCGCTGAGGCACGCAAGCCCCCCCCCCCACCAACGGCAAGGTCCATGGTTCATGGGGGTAGGCCCTAGAACTTAGAGCTACTTAAACCTAACTAACCTAAGGACATCACACACATCCATGCCCGAGGCAGGATTCGAACCTGCGACGGTAGCAGTAGCGCGGTTCCGGACTGAAGCGCCTAGAACCGCTCGGCCACCGGGACCGGCCAACTTATATTTAACACTCGTAACAAAGATATATGTTCAAGAAAAGAGGAAAGAGAATTGAAAGTAGTTTCAAGCTTTAATCAACTGGATAGTAACAATTATAGTCAGAGGCTCAGTGACAAATACAGTGGAAAAGTGTCAGGCCACCAAGCCGTTTGTTGGCGTATATTGCAAAAAGGCAAGAAGGAATGAGCTTACGTCTACGGAATAGGAATTAAACGGATTCTCACGCCCATTAACCGCTTATGCAACACTTTAAGCAAGTAAATCTATAACACAATTTGCATACATATTAGACAAGAAAGGTTTAAATTCATTCCCCCACAAATAAAAAAATAAAAAGGCAACTGTTAAAACAACCAGCAGCACAAAATACAACTAATAAATTTCAATGACTTTAGACTCAGTTTTCATATAGATAATTAAACATTTCAGTTCAGTCATAATATCACGTAACCATCCATAAGAAAACTCTGACCCAGTTACACAACAAAATTGTTTAAAGTATACTAAAGGACTAAACTTAAATTACCAACACTCTTATTTAAAAAAAGGTGGCCACCAACATTCAAATAAAATTGGACAATTCGCAAAATAATCACCAATACAATAAATGGATGAATAACATTAATTAAATAACTGCCTTTGGCCACTGTAATTGAAGACATGCGCGGAGAAACGGGCTGACCCTCAAATGTAAAAAAGTGTCGCCATCTGTTGCTGGGTACGGGAACTATCAAAATTGAATTAGTATCGCCTCTAAATATAATAATGTGATATTTAGGGGCAATATCAATGTTAATTTTGATAATTCCCGTACTCACCAACAGATGGAAACACATATCTTTAAGCTTTTACATTTGAGAGTTAGCCTGTTTTTCCGCAAATGTCTTCAGTTGTGCTCAAGCGACCAAATTACATATGCAGTAATAACGCAGAAAACTCCCCTTAGATAGGCACTGAAAGGCACAAATACACAGTTAATGAAAAAATACCAATAAATAGAAAAGGGGACTCAATCATTAACCACATTAAATTCAGCCCTTTCACGAAGCCACCAGGACCAGGCAAAGCCAGAATCTCTCGTAGTATGACCACTGTGCATGAAATGTACAAAAGGCGAAGGCAAGCTGAATATTGTCTGGGCATCCAGCATTAAATATCCAGTCGCACACAGCACTGAATCGTCTGAATCACAAAGCAACGGACGTCAAGACGAATGGAATTCATATGCCGTCCGCCAAAGATTGCAGCAGGCGAGAAACACTAAGACCGTGACCAAAACAAGCACCCGAGAAACATAAGTGCCGCTGGCAGCCGCGCCGCCCGTCATCCAGCCCGCATACCCAGCTGCTCGCTTGCCCTCTTCGTACTGGCTCACTCCGAGTGCCACCACCGCCGCCGCTGCCGCCCCCTCCTCTTCCTCCATGCACCGCCAGAGGTGCTGCTTTACGAGGAGAATCTATACACAGAGGGAGATGTGGCACCATATACAAACACGACTACGGAAGACAGGGAAGAATCGATAAGGAGCCGTCACAGGTCAACTGCCAATAATAACACAGGGCTTTGGAAAACATGTTAGTTCCCATCATATTATTTAGATTTCACAGTTGGAAGATCTCTGTCGTAGTGATCAGACTGCCGTTATTAAGTGTTCCGTCACACCGTATCCCTAACTTTTCTAAGACCTAACAGCCAGGTAAGGGACTACTCATTTTTATCTTGAAGAATCGATCTAAAGATGGAAGCTTAGGATTTAGCATGGAGTCGGCGACTATTTTTGGAGACAAAGCAAACCCTCGTATTGGAGAATTATGGGAAAAGAAACATGCCACGCCCATGTCGTACGAACTATCATGGCATTCGTTTTAATCGATATAGATACATCACCGAAAACTTGTATCTGGTTGGCAGGACAGGGATTTTGACTTCACTTCTCCCTAATGAGAATCTACATTCATTACTCCGAAAGCCGCTGTATGGTGTGTAGCAGAATGCACTTCTGGTACCATTATCATTTTTCCTCTTCTCTGTTCCAATTGCCAATGGTGCGTGTTGTTAAATCTACCAATGAACTCTAATTTCTCGGCTTTTCTGGCCGTTATTTATTTACGTTTTTTACGCGCAACACGATACATTATGGACATTTTGGGTCTACTGTTAGTATTCTGTCATTGCAACGTGCCATTGTCTGCCAACTGGCTCATAAAACTTCTGACGTTACCATTAGATCATTTACACTTACTGTAACGGCACCGGAACATTCCTTCGTGGTACTGCTTCAACTACCTTTACATTTGTCGATTTTGTCACGTCATGAAGGACGCGTTCCGTTGTATCTGATAAAAAGTCCTAAATTCATACACAAATCTGGTCCGATACTCTGCAATTAGTTATTTTGTTCACTAAAACGTCAATTCCTAACCTTATAGAATGCCTTCCGGAAGTTAAGGAATGAGACGTCAACTCCGGCGCGTTTTCCGCGCTGTGGATTTCATGGGCGATCATAGCTCTCAAGTGTTTTCTCACTGCACCACCTCTCTCGCTCGTACACTGAAGCGCTGAAGGAACTGGTATAGGCATGCGTTTTCAAATACAGAGTTATGTAAACAGGCAGAATACGGCGCTGCGGTCGGCAACGCCTGAGTGAGGCAAATGTCTGGCGCAGTTGTTAGATCGGTTATTGCTGCTGCAATCAAGAGTTAAGTCATGCACATAGTGTTATAGTCGGCGCACGAGCGATGGGACACAGCTTCTCGGAGATAGCAATGAAGCGGGGATTTTCCCATACGACCATTTTATAGTGTACTGTGAATATCAGGAATTTGGTAAAACTTCATATCTCCGACATGGCTGCGGCCGGAAAAAGATCCTTCAAGAACGGGACTAACGACATCTGAACAGAATCGTTCAACGTGACAGAAATGCAACGCTTCCGCAAATTGCTGCAGATTTCAATGCTGGATCATCAAAAAGTGTCAGTGTGCAAATGAATCGACGACACATCATGGATCGTGTTCAAGGAGGTGGAGGCTGTGTGATGGAATGGGGCGTGTGCAGTGGGAATGATATGGGACCCATGATACGTGTAGATACGAATCTGATAGGCGACACATGTATAAGTATCCTGTCTGATATCTGCGCCCATTCATGTCCATTGTACATTCCTAAGGACTTAGGCAACTGCAGCAGACAATGCGACACCTCACAGGTCCAGAATTGCTAGAGGGTGGCTCCAGGCACACTCTTCTGAGTTTAAACACTTCCGCTGGCCACCAAACTCCCCAGACGTGAACATTATTGAGCAGATGTGGGATTGTTTGCAACGTGCTGTTCAGAATAGATCTCCACCCCCTCGTACTCTTACGGATTTATGGACAGCCCGGCAAAGTTCATAGTGTCAATTCCCTCCATCACTACTTCAGACAATTACTCCAGTTACGTCGTGTTGCGGCACTTCAGCATGCTTTAGAGACAATTTCACGCCTAAAGATGACTCTGTGGGAAGCAACAGCTTTAGTAAATAAATCCATTAAATATGTTTACTTAATTTTGGCGTTAACTGTAATTTATAAATATAAACTACATACAGAAACTGTCTTTTCACCCTAATGTAACCTAATCTGTTATTTTTAAGACGTTTGTGAGCGCCGCTCTCATGCACATGACACGGACGCAATTTGGAATTTCCTATGTGACCCTCTTCAACTGTCGGCGGTCTTTGGCAGTCAACAGACGAGGTCGGCCCGTAGGCTTGTGTGCTGTACATGTCCCTTCACGTTTCCACTTCACTATCACATCGGAAACAGTGGACCTAGGGATGTTAAGGAGTGTGGAAATCTCGCGTACATACGATCACACAAGTGACTCCCCATCACCTGACCACGTTCGAAGTCCGTGAGTTATGCTGTGCTTCCCATTCTGCTCTCTCACGATGTCTAATGAGTTCTGAGGTCGCTGATATGGAGTACGTGGCAGTAGGTGGCAGCACAATGCACCTAATATGAAAAACGTATGTTTTTGGGGGTGTCCGGATACTTTTCATCACCTAGTGTATGAAGTGAATATCGTTCTCTTCCGTGGACGACTTATATGATAAACTTAATACTTGTGTTTTGAGTGAGTGGATGTGCGTTGAAAGGAAATCTAGTGTATGCCTTTTAATTAGTGAAGTGTCATTTCTGAAAGTTCTGCATCATGTCACAATTAGTGCAAACGTAAGCATCACTGTTCATATAAACGATCTGCAGATTGGTTAAATAGCGAACTACTAGTGCCGGCCGAAGTGGCCGTGCGGTTAAAGGCGCTGCAGTCTGGAACCGCGAGACCGCTACGGTCGCAGGTTCGAATCCTGCCTCGGGCATGGATGTTTGTGATGTCCTTAGGTTAGATAGGTTTAACTAGTTCTAAGTTCTAGGGGACTAATGACCTCAGCAGTTGAGTCCCATAGTGCTCAGGGCCATTTTGAACTTCTAGTTTCCGGTAGCTATAAGTCATGTGACACAGTTACCTAATAAGTTTAATGTTATGAAGTTAAAATTTAGCAGTAGAGGAGACCAGAATTATACTGAGAGTATTGATTTTATATTTACTACTTTGAATACCTTATCTGAAAAGTTTACATATAAATGAGAAATGATTATATTTTTAAAAGAACAGGTTCCACTGCTAAAATGAAAAAATAATAGGGCGAGATATTAATGGGATATTTTAGTGTTATTGGCGTTATTTCATTCCATTTCACCTCACTGTCCGAATTTTTTAAGAAGCTTTGGAATAAATGATGCCTAGCCCTGCTACTCTGGATGGAATATGTGGTGGACTTTCTAGTAATCTTGAAAGTAGTGTAGTAGTTCTGAAAAGGTTTCTGCACATTTTCTAGGATACGTAGCTAACAAAGTGTCATTTTTAACCCAACAAGACCGAACAGTTCTCCTCTTGATGGTTACGATAAAGAAGATTAGAAAATGTACAGGGGGATGTTTATTGTCAGTCATTTGATATCGTTGAATCGTAGGTATGCTTCTAAATTTCCTTGTGTAGCCCGCCTGTGCTCTCCATAGTTGTGAATTTATTCCTATACGTTAGAGTGCTGTATTTCTCGTTGTGATAACTTTCTACCTAGTCATTGCAGGGTGGAGGACTAGACAGCCTCGTGACTAATGGAAAAATGCGGTCTGAACGTGACGGAATTTCGCGCGAATTAGAGGAGGTCTGTGACTTGGCTGAAGACATCTCTTACTCGTCGAAATGAGGTGAACTGAAATGCTATATTTCGACGACTGGAAGATTCGTGAGAATACGGCAGTTTAGCGAAACTCAGACGAGGGGGGAGTTGAGAGGTGAACTCTATACCGCAAATCTATTAGAAACTCTCACATACGTCTCTTCGTATTAGAGGGTAATACGAAGATTTTTACCAAGAGGCAATCAGCAGCAGATACTCCATAAATAATAGGCAGCTATCTTCCATGACTTTTGTATGCCTATAAGTGGATGGAGTGACATCTTAATAGGTACATTACATTTACATTTACGTCTGTATGCTTACTGCTCAAGCCATATTACTGTGTGTGGTGGGAGATCCCCTGTATCACTACTAATCATTTCCTTTCCTATTTCACTCGCAAACAGAGTGAGGGAAGAGGACTATCTGTATGCCTCCTTAAGAGCGCTAATTTCTTGTATCTTATCTTTATGGCTCTGAAGCAAAGTGTATGTTGGTGGTAGTATAAACCGGCTACAGACAGCTTCAGATGTCTATCCTCTTACTTTTATCCGTAGTGTTCCTCCATAATAACATAGTCTTACCTTCTTTTGTGATATGTTACAATACAGCATCGCCGGTCTTTTGCGGTCTAACTGTGATGATGAGGCAGTAAATCTATCCACAGGGCAGTGACACTGCCTCACTGCAATACACTTTGGAGGTGTGGCGGTGGGACTTGTAGCCCGTACCACCCTCCGACGGTGACAGTAGTACATCAGTCAGGCAGAAAAATTTAGCCTAACGTGGGCAGGTAGGGTGGGAAAGTATTGGACGTAGAATGGGGGCTAGTCCCGCCATATGATGCATCCGTGGTGGGCGTGCCTGGCCTATCGTTAGCCATGGTCGGAATCCGATTCCTCTGGGATGGTTAGGGGAACCGGATGTCGATGCCAGCGGCGTGGAAGTGTGGTCCCAACCTGGCGTAACCCATGGACAGTGTCCCGGAAGGCACCCATTTTCTCATAGAGCCACCGCGCATTGTTGCGTATGGTCGTCTTGAGGGGGACAATATCCGCTTCCTCGTGGAGAGTGACAATTCTCGTGAGTGGCGGGGGTAGCAGGCTCCACCTGAGAACCTTGTTCTGCTGGCTCTGCAACGTCCGCATCCTGGTGACACTAATCGTGGCCCATCCAGCAGATCCATACGTGAGGGCAGGCAGGATAACTGTTCGGTAAATGCGGAGCTTGGTATGCAGGTTCACTACTGCGGAGGAGTGGGTACAAAGCCCTGCTCAGCTTTTGCCCCTTGTTTGCGACATACTCCGCATGACATTGTAAGAGCAACTTGTGGTCCATCTGGACCCCTAGATAGGTGGTTGCCGGGAACCACGGCACCTGGACGCCTGCAATCGAAATATTGCGGCGGAGGACTGGGCGCCGTTTCGTGAAACAGAGTGCCGTAGTTTTGGCGGCATTGAGAGCTATTTTGTTTGTCCGGCACCAGGTGATGGTGGCGTCCACCTGTCTCTGGAGGCGGGCGACGACGGCGTCAGTAATGCGGCCAGTGGTGTATAGTGCTGTGTCGTCAGCATATTGTGCTAGGTGGCACTTGGGGATGACTGGCATATCATTTACATAGATATTAAAAAGGATGGAAGATAACACCGATCCTTTCGGAGTGCCTGCCGACAATTGGCGAATGCCAGAACGCATTCCCCGTTGTGCCACTAGGAAAGTCCTACCGCAGAGGAAGTCATCCACGATCTTGACATAAATATCCGGTATAGGGGTCTGTGTCAGCATCTTGTGTACGAGGTTGTCTTTCCAGATCTTGTCGTAGGCGATTTGCAAGCCCAGAAAAACGGCAGCTGTCGGCTTGGCGGTGTTGAAGCCTTTGCTGATGTGCTCAGTGATCCGTAGGACGAGAAGTTTGGCAGAGAGGTGCGAAGTGAATCCAAACTGTTAATGACGGATAGTCCGAGCCGCCGCAAGAATTTGGGAAAGTCGGTGAAGGATCACAGATTCAAGGAGCTTCGCCATAGTATTTAGAATGCTGATGGGCCTGTTGTTGGTGGGGACCCCTTGAACCTCTTGGGGATCGCAGTCAGCTTGGCTTGTTTCCACTGAGGGGAAAAAAAGCCAGATAAGAGACAACAGTTTAAAATCTTGGTGAACAAGATGAGTGGGCTGAGGATTCCCGTTTAACATATCTGGCGAATGTAATCCGACGGCAAGAAAGAAATTACTCCCGTGCAAAATGACTCTCATGATGAGTTTAATTAACTAGTCATTCAATCTGATATCAATGAAGTGCTACTGAATGGGTGGAAGCGAGGGCTAGAGAACCACAGATATGATTCGCGAGTTGGAGCATTGACCAGTTTTTTTTACAGTATTTTAACGAAATTTCGATCTCCCACCTATACAGGGAGATACGACCACCATAATAAAATCAGTATATCGGTATATTACTGAAGTCATGAAGTGATACATAGCAGAACTTGATATTTACAACTCCTGTGCACTGCTACCGTAAGAGACTTTGTAAGTAACGAAGGATTTGGTGACTAACAGAGCTCGAAAGTAAGGAGGCAACCAGTTACAGAGGTAGAGCATGCTCTTAGCACTCTGTCATACGGCAAAAATGAGTTTAATGTTCCAGTCCTGTGATGCAGGATGTAGCAGATATTAAAATGATAAGAAAAGGTATATTTTTACCTGATGAGAGAAGGAAAAAATATACCCTATGCAGTACTGTTGCACAGAATTTTCACAAGTAACGATACTCCGTTCGATGTGAAAGCACATGTATGCTATGATTACTTCTGCCTTCGAAGATAACTCGTATAAAATGGAGGAATCCATATTGAATGTGAGAAATTCGTAATGTATGGACAACGACATCTCCGTCTCGGATTGGGTAGCGTTTGGAATTACAACTATATTTATATGTCCCAGTCGCACCTGCTTGTCTCACAATGTTCCGCGGCCAGCGGCACGAATGGGCTCAAGGCTTCGGTCGTTCTGCAGTCTGTGATGGCCAGTTAATTACAAGTTCTTGCACGCAGCCAAGGGGAGAAGTCTCTGTACTGGCCAGCATGGCTAGCGCGGGTGTGGGTCTCCCTGGCCAGCACGAGCGCGATTACCCGGCAGTCGGCGAACAGCGCGCGCTTCGCGCTCGCGAGTGGGTGTGATCAGAAGGTTTCTTCGCCAGATATTTTTAGTGGAAATGTTCTGGTGGAGGAGGGTGCTTGTGTTGTCAAACGTCGGCGCACACAAAACATCTGACGTATTTAAGACTATGGTCTATATGTGGTTGAAATTTAATTACTTGACTTGCAAAATGAAAATGTTTGGATGTGAAAAACGTAAACGTAGAAAATATGTTTTGTTACGAATATGCATCATCGTGAGGTGATTGTGAATGTTTTAAATGGTCAATTTGACTCTTGTAAATTGTTGATCAAGTCATTTGATTGACTAGTGCAAATGTACTGTCTCCTTTCTGATATCACATTTGCATTACTTCTCCCTTTTGTCACCAGCAGTACCTACAGAAAACGAATATTCTGGATGGTAAGGAAACTATCCATCTGCATATTTGGCACTTTGGTTCACTACAAACAGAAAATAGGCACTTGAGAGAGATTTCAACTTCCAGTCCGCGGTCGGTCGTATTTAGTAGTTATCACATCATAGAAAGTGAAGGGGAGGAGAGGAGGAGTCTTGTCTTCTGCAAACTGATTAAATTAAAATGTGCACCAATATATTATTATTATTGAGAGTGATTTGAATTCTGTGTCGTGAGATCCTTCATCTCTGGCACAGACTGAGACTTTTTCCCACCAATTTCCAGATGGGGTGGAGAGAAGAGGATGGGAGGCTGGGGGGATTTCCCAGAGGAGGAGAGGTAAATAATCGATCAATTTAATTAATTAGTCAATTACCTTGATATCAAAAAGTGTCTTTGTATCGGCATGGAGGAGGAACATAAATCAACCATTGTACGGACCACAGACTTGACCTGTACTGCTCGCGCAACCACATACGATAGATGTCAGCGTAGGGGCCAGTCTAATATATGGCTTCAGAAGAGATGAAGAATTGGGATGACAAATATTGTATTGTAACATTAACTAACATGGCCTTTTCACTATTGGTAATACAGTACGGCTGAGAGGATGGAGAATGTACAGCTACTAAACTTCGTGGATATGCAGCTTTATTGTGACGTTTAATGACGATGGTATCATACTGGTAATTTTTGTGGAGGTAAAATAGATTCGGATGCCCAGATGATGTTATAGTCAGCAACACATTGGCGCTCAACGGATTAGGTCCATTAATAGGGTTAGTGGGATGGAGAACTTGAAAAGAGTGGATGTGGGAGGAGCGACTGATGTTAAATCTGGAATAAGAGAAGGGTAGAACTTCTCATTAGGTGCGTACAGGGTTATCATTGACAAATAAAATAAAGGTAACAATAAAAAGTTACGAAACCAGGTGAAATACTACGAACAACATAGCAAACATATTACTGTTGTCGAAATTGGCACAAAACCGAGATCCATCTCAGTAGTGGTTAAAAATGTGTATGAGGAGTTAAAAAAATTACTCAAGACGATAAGTGAAATGAAATTGTAATCGTGATGGAGGACTGGAAATCAGAGAGCGAAAAAGAAGACTGGGGGAAGCGAATAGAAGGGAAAGCAACCTGATAAAATTTTGTAAGGACTACAAATTATTTATTGAAAACAATTGGTATAAGAATCATGAAAGAAGACCGACTATATGGTGGAGACTTGAAGACATTCTACGGTTTCGAATAAATTACATATTACAAAGACAAAGGTTTCTAAATCATAGTCTAAATTGCAAAACAGTACTTGGCGAAGACATGGTCTATGACCATAATTTATCAGTTATGATATGCAGAGTAAAAGTGAAGAACTTGCAAAAAAGTAGGGAATCAACGAGGTGAGAGTTAGAAACTTGAAATAACTACGGACTGTCAAGGATTTCAATGCTATTATCAGATAACGATGTAGAATGGAAAGGGACCACAACAGAAAAAGAAGATTGGCTTTTGGAGATGAAACATTGAAGACAACACAGCACAACCCAGGTAAAAGCAATGCCCAGCACAAATAATAGCGTAATAGCAAGATATATTTAATTTAGTTGATGAAGCGAGAAAACCAGGGAATTCAGCAAACTGAAAGAAGAAAAATGGAATATAGAAACTTCAAAAAAAATGTGAATAACAGTAAACAGAAAATGGCTAAATAAAAACAGGTAAAGGAGAAATGTAATGCTGAAGCATGCTTGAGTGTACGAAAGGCAGATTTAACCTTTAGGAAAATTAACGAAACCACTGGGGGAAAAGACAACCGTCTGTATAAACAAGAAGAATTATATGGCAAGTAAATATTTAGTAAAGAGCAGAAGGCCGAGAGGAATATATAGAACGGCAATATAAAAACGTGACTTTTTAACAGTATTATGGAAAAGAAATAAAAAAGTGAGTCGACATGATTCAGCTGGTGCAACATCGCGAGAAAAATTTGAAAGAGTACTGAAAGACCTAAGTCGAAACGGACCCCATAGCGCAGAGGACATCCCTTCAGAATTACTGAGATCCATGGCAGTGCCAAACGTGACTAACGTATTCTACAATTTAAAGCCATATGGATTGTTAAGCGGCCGCAATTGTTTCAAAACCATGACAATGTTTTTCAGAGACCTCTGTCAACCAAAAAAATTGTTGATTACTTGAATTATTTATTACTCATCGTCAAGCAAAAACGGTAATAAAAAAACATTTAACGAAAGTACACATCGAAGCTGAAATTGTTCTGTACAGTCTTGGCGTTTGTTGTGGTCGTCCAATAGAGGAAGAGGAGGATAACCTAATGTGAGCTACTGTTCATTTTTATGTTGGTCTGCCGTTCACAAAACAATCATTTTAAATTATCCTTTGCTTTGTTCATAAAAATGGTTGTCTTTTTGTGGTGTGTTCAGGTACCTCCATTGCTATGGCTCTTTGGATCTTGTAGACAACTGTTTATAAACTTGAAATGGATGTTTGAAGCACGACATCACAATCAATTTTACTGTACAGCAAAGATAAGATGGGAGTCAAAACAAAGCTTGTTTCGATGTAACTGTCGATGAGTCAATGCTGGTGTTGAGAGTTACTTGAAGTGTCTTCTGCCCATCTTGCTGTTGAATTTTTGCTGTTGGACGATGAAATGGATTACAGTAAGACGGACTGTAACATTTTCTTCTTGAAATGATAGTGTAAAAATTATTTTTAAGAACTGCAAAGATTTGCTGCGACACAGATTCATAAATATACTTAATTTTATGTGTTTTCTGTTACAAAAATATTGTTGCTAAAGAAATGTGAGTACTTGCGCTCTGTAATTTCGTGTAGGGTCTAGTTTTTCCAATTTTGGCCATGAACGAATATTTTCATTTTATGTCGTTGGTATATGCAGCACTTTATTGAAGCTGTCTCTTATACGAGAATACATCAAGATATGCAGACGATGGGCTCTAGCACTATGGTATACGTTAACATTGTCTGTTCTGAGATTAGGCTGCTTCTCAAACAACCGAAACTAATTATTAAATTTAAGTCGTATATTGTTTGCGGTCCAGACAATTAAAATAATTATTTTTGTATAAAATGTTCTTAAAAATTTTGTAATGGAATATAGTTGAATTAACTCATGTGATACTGACAGAATTAGGTAAGTAAACTGGATGCAAAGTAACTAACAATGGCAGAAGAAAAGACGTTATAAAACGTAGGCTGGCAATAACAAAAAAAAGCATTCCTGAAAAATAGAAACATGTTGAGATCGACTAAAAATAAATTTGTGTGTTATAAAGTCTTACTGGAAACTACATGGTGCGGTCACATTAACGTAACCACTGCCTATGTTGTGTGTCTACCTGCAATACCCAATTACAGACTGCCGTCTGGCAACACTAGCCATGGAGATAAAATATGTAAAGCATTTTGGGAATGTGGGCAACAGTGCGGTCACTGTAGTAATGCGGAACCAGAATGATTCACCTGACATCCAAAGGGGCATGACCAGTGGCTTTTGGGTCGAGGGTGGAAGCATTTCCGAAATGGCTATGTTTGTAAACTGCCCGCATGCCAACATGGTCACAAATGCCATGCAGTACCATGCATGGCAACATGGCGCTATCCAAAAGCAGTGCCAAGGCACTGACAGGCTAAAATATGGCTGTGGACATGTGTACGGGCAAATAGACGTCAAACTGTTGAGCAAGTGACTGCCCAGATAAACCAATGGTCTACCAACAGCGTCTTCTCAACGGCTGTTGAGCGAACGTTGCTGCTACAGGGATCCGGTCCCAAACTCCTACAATCGTCAGGAGAGAGCCGGGTGGGATGCGATGGTGAGCACCAAGAAAACATCATTCACTATAACACATTTATTAGACAGTAATACAAGATTGTCTTCCAATGAACTGTGCCACAGCCAGGCCGGGGGAGTAGCGGCTTCTCAATCTCGGAAGCCTAGCTTACGCTCATCTTGTAGTATCGCCAGCACAGCGAAGTGTCGAGTGGTGGCGGCTACGTCATGGGCGCCATTGAATATGACGCTACAGAAGAATGCTTAAAATTTGATTTTTAATCAGATAAGTAATGAAGAAGTGCTGAACCCAACCTGACAAAACATCTATAGCGCTACCTAACCAAAATAGTAATGATTTGTTGATAGGATACATTCTCAGATCTCAGGGAACAGTCAGTTTGGTAATGGAGGGTATGAATGATAGGAATTGATACAGTAATTTAGAAAAGCGTCAAGCCATTTCCGGCCTGAACTTCTCTTTCTTTTAATAAGCAGATTAAATCATTCATTGAGCAAAGTCATCTTTAAACTGTTTTAATTCGAGTTACCACTGATCGTAAGTACCAAGCCACTATTTGAGCTTCTTCTCTATATTATACCTGGGTTCCTGTGAATGCAGTGGCAGAGTATTTGCCTGTGTCACTAGAGGTCTTGGGAATCCAGCAGCTAGAGCAGGGGCCTCGGTCCGAGAGGCCCCTCTGTGTCAGTCTCTAGCGAGCAAGAGTAACTCGAGAAGATTTCGCTACCTGTCTGCATGTGGCACTGAATCAGCCGGACACGTTAGCTACGCAGTTGACCAGTATTGGTCCAGCTCAGGAGTTGTCTCCCAACTGCAAGTGGCTCTTTTCGCGTGCTCTAGGAAAGAGGACACAGTAAGAGTGTCCAGCAGTACGCTAAAAATGGTGACCTGTGGAGACTAACCCCAGTAAATACTCGTAAATAGGTGTTTTTAAACCTAGCCCCTTCTGTCAGAACATTATGGCCCTTCCTTCAAAACATTTTCTGGAGGTCGTTGTACCTTCCCCAGTGAATTCTCGGAAGTCAGGTGAAAGGAGGACCCATTAGAACACATCGCTGTCTGCCTGCCACTCCCACAAGCTTCTTAACAATTTAATCTCCGTGCTTTTTCACCGCTCGGTGAAAGCGTCGCTACAAACAGACGCCAACACCCGGTGGGTTAGGAGCCTTTTTTCGTCAACCAGGGATAAGAAAGAAATGCGTTGTGTGTTCTCAAAAAACAGGGAATGGGATATCAGGAACCTTCGGTGAAACTTCGTACACGAACGAACCGTGGATTGGTGGAATAAAGGAACAAGACGATGATGCAGTCTCAATTCCAGAATACACGGAACGCTGCAATGGACAATTACAGGGCGTCTTTTACACAATTTTTGATGTGAGAAAATTAGTAACGTAACAATCATGCCATTGGCTTGAGCAGGACGAACTTTTTCATAATTGATGGCGAATTTTTTGGAGGTGAACTCAATGCAGAGCCGACACAGACAGAGCGGGTAACATACTCGAACATTCAAATTGTGTGATTTGAACACTTTTCACTTTTCCTGGAGACATGTCGGATGCGCAGACACAGCACAGACACTCTTGTCTTGGCGTCAGATGATAATTGCACTTAGACTTCTCGCTGCATGTGTGGGAGCCTTCATTGGCAGACGAGTTCCAGTGGCATCCATCTGCACCATCCGCAGCCTGTTTGTCAACACACATCAATTGTGGTGAGAATATCTTGCAGTATCGGCTGGTTAGTATGGAAGGAGTGAGCGGGTTTCCGGTACTTCACTAAATTCTCGCTGGCGCACCCATGATCAGGCGGACAGGCATAGTTGCATGTTTAATTTCATTTCTGTTTCCGGTACGATCGCACAGTCACTGCTGTCCGCTAACGGCTATGTGTGTCAAATTGGTATGACAGGAAACTGTTTACTATCGATCTTATTCCTTGACAGATAACTTTGCTAAAGCTAGCGTAACTTATTTTCATGTTTCAGTTGGATGTTCTTTGACATGTGTTTACCAAATTCTGTGCAGTGTCCTTTATTAATTCATGTAAACTGAATATTTTCTTTACAGTGAAATTTGGTTTCCAAGGGCCAAGTCTTCGTTTGTACAGTTAGTGAATTTCTTTCATATAATTTGTTAATAATATGAATTATGAAAATGTCAATACCCAAGACTCACTACAAGTGTTATCTAAAATGTGTTGCAAAACATTTTCGTCAACCAGGGATAAGAAAATGGTTCAAAGGGCTCTGAGCACTATGGGACTTAACATCTATGGTCATCAGTCCCCTGTAACTTAAAACTACTTAAACCTAACTAACCTAAGGACAGCACACAATACCCAGTCATCAGAAGACAGAGAAAATCCCTGACCCCGCCGGGAATCGAACCCGAGAACCCAGGCGTGGGAAGCGAAAACGCTACCGCACGACCACGAGCTGCAAACAGGGATAAAAAAGAAATGCGTTGTGTGTTCTCAAAAAACAGGGAATGGGATATCAGGAACCTTCGGTGAAACTTCGTACACGAACGAACCGTGGATTGGTGGAATAAAGGAACAAGATGATGATGCAGTCTCAATTCCAGAATACACGGAGCGCTGCAATGGACATTTAGAGGGCGTATTTTACACAATTATTTGTTAGAAACTGTCGATTAAAACTAACGAAATTACAAAAAGGGAGGATATTAAGAGACGGGGCCTGAATAAGTTCAAAGAACCAGAAGTTGTTGAGAATTTCAGGGGTAGCATTAGTGAACAACTGAGTAGAACAGGGAAAAGGAATACAGTGGAAGACGAATGTGTAGCTTAGAGAAATGACATAGTGAAGGCAGGAGAGGATCAAATATGTAAAAAGACAAGGCCCAGCAGAAATCCTTGGATAACACAGAAGATATTGAACATAACTGATGAAAAGAGAAAATATAGAATTATAGCAAATGAAGTAGACGAAAGAAAATACAAATGCCTAAAAAGTGACATTGACAGGAAGTGCAAAATAGCTAAACAGGAATAGCCAGAACAGAAATTGAAGGATTTAGAAGCATATTGGACTAGAGGAAAGACAGATACCGCCCCTACAGGAAAATTAGAGACGCCTTAAGAGAAAAGAGAAGCAACTGTGGGAATATCAGGAGATCAAATGGGAAACCAGTCCTAAGCAAAGAAAGAATCGAGTATATGACTTCTGGGACCGATCTGCCTCTCAGCAGCCCAACTGATATAGATCAGAGGTCACCAATCTTTTTTCACAGTGCGCCGGATAACTGACAAAATGACGAACGACATCCCCGTCATCTTTCGGTACAACATTTGCTAGTCAGAAGGAAAGCTCTAGGGAAAGAGATGAAAAACAGCAACAGTTAACGAAAAACAAAGTTCAGCACGTCTTGTTACTCACAGTTGAGTGAGATTCAGTGTAGAATAGACAAGGCAGACCGATATAATTACTTAGTAAAAATATTGTCAAGCAAGCGACTTTGGAAAAAAAAAGTTATACCTGACATTCGTAGTGCGCACTTATCCGAATCGCACAAAAAAAGCAGCAATAAACGTTAGTGAGATTTGTGAAACTGACGTTTGGATTTCAAGAGATCATCAATGTTTTGTTTGGTATTGCTGCATCCAGTCAAGAGAACTGCTTTCAAATGTTCATCAGTCAGTCTCGTTCGATGTGCTGACGTAGGGCACTACATTCGTGAAAATGTTTGCACACTTGTTCTAAACACTAATGCCATAACAGCGGCAAATTTCTTCAATTTCGGAAAGTCGACATAGGCAGTAAACAACAATATTTCCTTCTCTGTGCTATTCTTTAACAAATCATTTCCTTTCAGATCAATTATCTGCAACTGTTGTTCAACTGGAACATCGTCAATATTCTGGAACAGAAGAATGTCACTCTCATTCCTGTCCTGAAATCTCTCCAAAAAGTGTTTCGTCAATTCATGAATAATTTTTTTCGGCACCGGTAAATAACCGTTGGCATCTTTGATGAGAGTAGCACAAAACTCATTGAACCTGTGAAAATGAGAAAAGTTATCTCCTTCCAATTGTGATACAAACAATGACAGCTTTCTCCGAAATCCGTTGATGATTCTGCAGAGACCACAGACGAGGTTATTCTTTCCCTGAAGTTTCAAGTTCAGCTCATTCATGTGGGTTGTGTTGTCGACTTAAGTGGGTTGTGATGTCGACTAAAAATGAAAATTTGGACAGTCAGATAGTATCTAACAGCTATTGACCAACTCTACCTTTTTCAGCGAGAAGAACATCAGTTTCGCCCTTTCGGAGCTTGTAAAAACGGTACAGGAGTTTACCGCTAGTGAACCACCTCAATGCTGTGTGATAAGGCAAGTCACAGAATTCAGAATTAATTTCTTCTAGAATAGCACGGAACTGACTGTGTTGAGAGCATGTCCCCGAGCGAAGTTCAGAGCAGATAAAGACTGGTTTCAGTAAACAAAAGGTGTCTAAGCCGTTTTTACCACAGAGTATTTGGTGATGTATGATGCAGTGTGTGTTCAGATATCCCGGAATTTGCAGATCTTCCAAACGAGTCCTGATTATTGAACATAGTAAATTTAATGCACATAGCAGCCAGGTGGTCTTCGCATGTATGAGGGTCCCCTAGTGATCTAAACATAATACTTAAATTGTATCGCACCGTGTCGTGTTCCCTACGTTTTATCAAGCAAATTCAAGTACCATCGACTGACGGGATGAATTGACGGCAACGGCCGGATCCGGCCTGCGAGGCGTAGTTTGGTGACACCTGATGTAGATCATTGCACCGTTCCAGAAGAAAGGGTCAGCTTTATTGGCATTTCGCAGTTATGAAGTTACTTCGCTAAATTGTTCAAATATACACAGTCATGGAAAAATGCATCAAACTAGTCTTCAAAACGATTACTGCAGTAATAAAGGAGGAGATGGTTGACGACAGCAAACAGGATGAAAACTTTGTATAATAACATTTTCTAAAATATCACAATCAAGTCCGAGTCATAAAAAAAGTTTGATTCTATAATTAAAACTGACCTTTTGAAAGCAATTTTCTTAACATAACCTCGTCACAATAATAGCGAAGCCAGAAGATTACAAACTGATACGCAGATACAGAGAAAATCATAGGCTACCGTTGCTGGTAATATTATCTGCCCCTAAAATCTCGACTGCGCGGCATCATCGCGTTTGTGTATCCATTATTTCGGCAACGAAGCGTGCTCCTTCCATCTGACTGCTCCTCGTTGCTCCAAAATTAGGGGCGCCTCGCTTAACATAACAACATTAACTGCGAAAGCACTTCGTACCCATTGTGTAAATTGTGCTGCTTTGAGGTCAAGCGCTGCGTCTGAAGCAATGCGCTTTGTTATATCGCTGAAGTTTACGTTTAACGAACCGCAGCCACACAGAAGCTATTTTGTGAGACAAATTTATATGTACCTGCACAAGCTGCACCACACAATATACCGTACGTTGTTATCTGAAATATTCATATGGCGCTCGCCAGAGACTATGATGTGTTGTGTGCTGACATTGGTGGGAGAGGGAGAAAAGGGGTTACTGGTCAGTCTGCGCTCCCGAGCGGTACAGAGCAGAAGGCAGAAGGACAGTTCACAGTGAAGGCATTTGATTGTTTTCTTCTATCTCAGCCTACGGGCATTTACTAGAAATGCAGGTGGTGAGAATCGGTAGGCAACTCGTTGTCGAGTCTCTTGTACAAACAGGATTTTGAAATAGTTGCTTATTCCAGACAGGTCTGAATAATACCCAGGAAGCTAGTTCTAGGGTTAGAAAAAGCATGAATAACACTGTTACAACAGAAGTCAGTGCAGAAGTCCCAGGAGTGGATGCTAGCCACAGTAGCAAACTGAACATACTGAAAGTGACTCTGTTCACTGAGGCACTCGAAGTGAGAGAGCAGACTTACGCGGAGCTGGACCGAGGCTGGAGTCGACAGACGTGGATTCGGCGCCCAGATCGTTTGACTGAGAACTCTGCCAAAATGCGGAATCTAGGGGTTTTAGAGAGTAGCGTGGGGGCACTGTTTTTCTCACTTAAAGCTACCCAGCCAATCCCGCAGGTCTCTTGCAGGCACCTGCCAATCCCGGTTTAGTTAGGTCCCACTACTGCTTCTAAGGTGGGGATGTTAATGCAGTTGCACTAACTAAGTCAGTATTTGGTGTCAACATTGTTCAGCTGAAAGCTAAACGTAACTGCTGTGCCAAATAAGGCTTGCAACATTATTGTTATACGTCATTTAGCCCCGCCCCCCAGGCTCCCCGGAGCAGGGACTGCTAGGTCAACATTTTTTTTGGCGTTTTCGCTCTCTTTCTAACCTTTGTGAGCCTACTGACGTTGCTGTTTTCAGGGCTGGTATCAAGCTGGCCTTACACGCTAGTACGTGCCTGTTGGTTACAAAGTTCTACGGTGACAACCTACTTTAGCGTCTAGACGACATATGAGGTTACATGTTAATTCCTTGAAGAGTAACTAACGCCCTGTGACCGCTTCTGGGGGCGTGTGCATTTTCGCAAGGCTCTCCCCTTACGGTTTACTTCACGTAACAATATCTCTCCTAGTTTCGTCTTCCCTCAGCATCGTCTCTGCTTCCGCGCCTTGGAACGCCTGTCCTCCTTTCCCACAGCTTCAAGATAACACTACAGTAGCAAGGAATAATCAATATATAACATTTGATCATGCCCTTTTTGATATCTGAGATTCGTATTCTCTTAATGAACGTAGGGGAGAGAGAAAACTTGCAGACTACCATAGAGCAGGAATATCTATGAAGTGAGTCTATGATAATTCTGTGTTTTGAGCCGTAAAATTCCTTCAAGATTCACTCCATAGTTTGGCTGAGATAACAGAAGATGAGGCTTGACATAAGAAGTCGGATGAGAGGGAGACAACAGATGGTACAGTGAGTACCAAAGCCGTGAAAAACTGTGCCAGTTTACCAGGAGGATAATCTCATTGGCCATCGACGCAGGAACCAGCGCACGAAATTCGTTCGATTCATTTATTAATGTTCGATATGATATAATTTTGATTTTAATGTCTGTCATGTTGTATATACGTACTCCAAATAGCAGGCATTAACCCACTTATTTCAGCTCGCAAATTGTATACCAGTTTTCGTTAATACTAGCATAATTATATTCAGAAAAAACACTTCGTTCACCTTTGACTCCCGCCAAAAGTGCGTCACAAGACGCAGTGATTCGGACTGTCTGGTCATTGTGGGACGAGGGCTTAAAGGGAACGTTTCGCGTAACTGGCCGCACAATTAAGATCTCGGATGCGCTCCACATAATATTGTATTTAAATAATGCGACTCTGCGTGCAAAGCAGAGAAGAACAGAGTAACAGTGTGTACAGGGTGCCAGTCTTAAACGAAGTCACTGAAATAGCTCAGAAACCACACATCGGATCGAAAAAAAGTTATAGTTTCTATTTCTTTTGTTTCGGAGGGAGACATCCGATGATACACACTCGACCCGCCACCCTAATCATCGCACTCCGGGCGTGGGAAATGGGGCAGTGGGAGGGGGGGGGGGACACTATGAAATCTTCAATGGGAACCCCCATTTCATTGTAGATCACTAATCTACAGAAAAATCTACATACGTTTTGTGTGAAGCATTCTTCGTTTCCCCACAGATGGCGCTGTAGTAGGAGGAACAGAAGCGGGTACACCCATCGTAGTTTACAACATGCTGCTCAATGGTCCTGGGACCCCACCTGCACGCTATGAGAGTAGGACAGGCCAGTGTTTCAAAAATTATAATTGGAAACCTCAATCGCCACGTCACATATGGAACAGTGGACTACTCGACGTGCACTTGTGGTCGTGGCTTCAGGCGAACGCCACTCTAATTTTCCAATTAGACTAAATAATCGTCAGCTTCAGTGTGTTTAGTGATCCGCTTTTCAAATGACCGTTCACAGGACGGACGTATTTCTGCGACAATGTCAGCACAGGTGATTCTCATGCGATCGACTATGTCTTCACGGCCTGTTGACACTTGCTGCTACAACTTATCTTTTAGGTACCCCACAGAAAGAAATTCGGCGGCGTCAAATCCGGCAATGACCTAGCGAACCAGTTAATAGGGCCACCTCTGCCGACCCACCGACCAGTGTAAACATGGTCTAATACACCCGTGCTTCAATTGCACAATGCGCTGGGAAACCGTCACGCTGAAACCACGTACGTTATCGAACGTCCAGGGCAACATCCCTCAGTAGTAGCAGTAGGTCCTGTACCGAAAGCTAAGCGTCCATTCAACGTGCCGCTTATAAAATACGGACCAACGAAATTGTTCCCCATGATGCCACAACATACGTTAACTGACCAAGGACGTTAGTGGTCAACTTGGCATAACCAGAGGGGATTGTCTACATCTAGTAAAGCATTTTATGTCTGTTAACGCTACCATGGTTTGTGAATGTAGACTCAAATGATGCCCCGGCAAAGAACGTTGGGGTTGGTTGCATTTATTCACGTGGCCACTCACAAAACACTATCCGATTATGGAAATCGGCTCCATCACGTTCTTCATGCAGTGACACGTGGTATGAATGATACTTATGACGATGCAGTATTGTGGCAATACAATCGCGGTGTAATTGCCGGGCGCGTATCCGAGGATTATGTTTCACTGCCGCTAGTGCAGCTATTTATTTAGCTTCGTTTCCTTTTGCCGGTCTGTACAACCACCGTAAAAGAACGAAATTTCTCTGGAAAACACTTGGCATTGCGGGCTTTCAAATAAAAATGTGATGTGACGTGGCCCTCAACTAGGTACCATCAGACTCAGAGTTGAAATATTAAAAGCTTTGGATGGTTTAGTTGTCTAGGGGCTGGGATACGTAGTTGCCACATCACAAGCCAAATACTGATGAGTCCACAGTATACAATATGAATATATACATGAATCGAATGGTCGAAAGTTCCTATCACATTGCGAATTTTGAACGTAACGTAGGCATTTATAAATGGAAGATTGCAATTAAATAAATTCTGCAGGTACTATCTTAACGACTTTAAATGACGAGTACGATAGCAGAAGTACCTTTAAGAATGCCCTTTATTACTGTAAAACGCATATAGGTATCGATGGTCCAGCAATTAAATAAAATAGATGTTGAATAACAGGGAATCAATGGATTCCTACTTCATATCATTAGTTATGAACAACAACATAACTCACAAGGTATTCACTTCTGAACGCGTACTACGTCCTCACTGCAGAAGCCACGGAAATCTCAGAAGTGCAGAAATCGGCACTACGAAATATCTCTGTCCCCCGCGTTCACGCGCAAACTGCTCCGCTCTCCAAATGTTTCCCGTGACTCTACGTCGCTGCTCCACGTCCAGACTTTCCCGCGACCGGTCGCCGTACTCTCCAGGACTCTCTTATCGTCTCCCGTACTGTCCCTCGCACTGCACTGTTCAGAACTCTCCCCTCCATTCACGTCGGTAGTCGCCTTCCTGAGTAACGAGAGCTGTGATTGGCGATAGCGATCCCGTCATGTCTCCAAGCCAACGCACACTCACAAACATTTTGAAACACATTCGAAATACTGGATTTACATTTAAATAACTTGAAATCAAAGAAATATTCCTACGTCTGGACCATAAACACGCTCTAAAATACATTATTAAATACATAAACAAATTAAATAAACATAAGTCAAAGGAATGGAACAGCAGTAAGCCAGCAGCCTAATCCCTGTGCTTTCTGAAACCCAGTGAATAATTGACCAATTTTTTTATGAATAGTGTATATAGGATGTAAACAAAGACATAGATGAATAAATATATTTATAAGCATGCTGCTACCGTTTTTTCGTGTAACTGTGGAGTACTTATGGCCTGACGCGATTAATAGTAATCGGCCACTTTGACCTCCAATAACTCACGTACTATTTAAGTTACATGCCTGCAACTCATACCGATTTAGGTTTACACTAATTTCTTTCTAAAGACACAATGATCAACAAAATCGGATGAACCGTTTAGATTTTGGAAATTCGATGTTGGGTCTTACTTGTATAATTTATCCTCAGATACCAAACTTTAAACTAATAAAGATATTGAAAATCTGATTACACCATCAGACTCGTTGTGCAAATAATAGTAATGCACATGTTTCTTTTTGAGATTTAATGATTCATCTGTCTACTATTAATTATAGCTATTCTATTAATACTATTATAGCTACTATTAATTATAGCTATTAATTTTTGCTTTATCTGTATCATTTGAGATCAATTTAAAAAAAAGCTATTGGCATCCCTAATTTTGAACTTATCGTGTCATTTGGTAGATTAGAGAGTTTTAGCCATCACGACACTTATTTTACAGCCTCACTTCAAGAACAATGAACACGCGACCGGCTCACTGCAACTGCGCTAGGGCAAACCCAACTATGCAAGATACGTGATTAGTGATGTGTAACAGAATCTCTGTGTTTTTCCTTGAAGTGGCAGAATACGATTACGTCCCTCACATATCCTGTAGCTCCAGTACAAATAATCAGCTATGCGTTATTAATGGTAACGGGGAGCATGGTAAGCGAAGGTAGAATTCTTGTTTGGAAGGAGTGTTAATTTGGACAAAGACTAAAATCGTCATATTCAATACCCAACTCACATAAAATCTTGACTGAAGGGAACTCAATAAATCCCCTTACATTCCATCCCTTTGCTCACACTCACTACCTCTCCTCTTTTCCTTTCGTACCGCTGTACGTATAGCGTACTTTGCCTGTACTAACATACGGCAAATGTCAAGTGGCTGTTGGTATAACAATGTATGTTTGCACTGAGAAGGATCATTGCACATCAAGTGATCATGCGCCTCCCGCTTCTTGAGCTTCAGTTTTCCTGAAACTGTCCATGGGTGCAAACCTATCCTAGAAATCAAACTGTGCAAAATTTTAAATCATGAGCACAAGTTTACGATAAATAGTGGCCTTCTATTTGGATTACTTTTTAACGATTGGGCATGAAAATGAACAAAACTCAATGTTTGAAGCGCTTTTATTACAATAAAAAGCAGGTAGGAAACTCTTACTTTCAGGTCTTCGATAACATTTGGCAGTAAATCAGAAAACTACAGTATCAAAGAACTTAAAGCATTTTGTGAGCCAGCATAAAGCTTGAAAGTGAGCTCAAAAAACATGCGGAGAAAAATCTGCAAATTTTTTGACCCACTTGGATTCAGATATCAATGGAAGAAAAAAGGCAAAGGAACTCCAACTTAGCACATTTGTTAACAAACCATGGTATATGAATCTGTTAGCACGTCTTCCAGCTTAGCCAATTCAAAATTGGTTCAAATGGCTCTAAGTACTATGGGACTTAACATCCGAGGTCATCAGTCCCCTATACTTAAAACTACTTAAACCTAAGTAACCTAAGGACATCACACACATCCATGCCCGAGGCAGGATTCGAATCTGCGACCGTAGCAGCAGCTCGGTTCCGTACTGATTAGCCAATTATTTTCGAATATATTCAGGCACAAACATGGTGACGAATTTAAAATTACAATAAATGAGGCAAGTTCAGATGTAAATATTGCAAAAGGGTCATTTCAGAAATTCTTCTTTGTAGCACCATTGGGAAGAGCACCATTTTCTGCACTTCTTATAGCTTTCCTTCGTCTTCTGCTTCTTGGTTTGTAACAAAAATGAACTTCATTCCTTGTATTTGTTGGTCACAAAATGTGAATAAATCTTCTGGGGCTAAAATTTGATCATCTGTAATTTGTTGCGATGTTGTTCTTGCTGCTACTGTAGCTGCTAAGCGTTTCGCCATTCCACCAGTTCCACCGCACAGGGATTTAGCGTGGCTTGTGCCAAAAAAATCCCATTCAGCAGTTATACCAAAGTCCTTTTAGTGGTAGCACAGGTTGATAACACTTTTTTAGTTCTTATACTGAGCAATGCAACCATTGCTGAAATAGTAAATGTGTGCTTCTCCTTCTATCTGCTTTTCAAATTGACAAATTTTGCCGGAAATGTATGGGTGGGAATGGTATCATATCTAAGACAATCGCCGATAATGCAGACCCTAATACGTTGCACAATTTCAGCTTTATAGTATACAACAAACAGGTGCAGTGTTGCTAGATCGTTGTCTCACTGATATCCTTGAACAGCATCTTGGAGGAAGAAAGAATAATATCCCGTAAAATGCATTAGAATGACTGGTTCACCGGGCTTCAAATTTTCTTTGATTTTCTTCAAGTTACAAGTCAGGTGTTTCACACTCAGTGGTCACTAGAAAGCCTCAAAATTTTGGCACCAAATTTTCCCCAAATTCATCAGTAGACAGTTGCTTTGTCTCCACTGTACCAGAATCAGTGTGGCCACATTGTTTGAATTAAATTATATCGTCAAAACCATAACTTTTAAAAATTTCTGTTAAATATTTATCTACTTCTATTCTTCCTGGGCAGTTTTCACATCGTTGAAGCTTATAATGCTTCGGATCTAAACTGCAGACAATCTTGGCAAGAAGGGCTTTGTGGTCATCGTCAACATGGCTCACGTTATAAATTAGCTTCACATTTTGATGGATTGTGCAAACGCATAGTAAATGTTTTCCAGCTGCTCGAACATTAATGCACCATTGTGGTTGCAACGCAAAGTTTAGAAAATCCGATTTTTTGTTCCATGTTTTCAATACTGAATGTGCAACTCCTTCAAATTTAAAAGCGGTAGTCCTTTCTGTTTCTGTTCCATTAGGACTGCTGACTGAGTTAAAATCCTTATTTCCTGGAAAATGTATATTGAAATCATATATGAACTTCACTATATCAGATTAAACACATGTCCAGTTGCTTCGCAGAGCATGTCTTTAGATGGAAATTGTATAGGTCATCGTGGTTAGTTGTACATCAGCATCAATTTGCCAATCACCAATGTTGTTTTACCTGACATTGTGCATATAACAACCCGCACCAACCTGCGATGGGAGCGTATTACGAATGCTTTTTGTTGAAATGTCACCTTACTTTTCATTCGTTTGCTGGATCAACTCTTAAGATACAACAAGATATTCGTAGTGGAGAAACAAGTGCGCTTTCCAGTGGTGCTGGAAAGAAAAAATTCTGAACTGATCCTTTTGCAGTATTTGCACCTGAAGTTGGCTCGCTTTCTGCAATTTTATATTTGACATCACGTTTATGGTTAAGTATGATGCACAATAAGCGTTTTTCCAGGAAAATGTACTAATAGTTCTGCCCCAGGTACCGTTAATATATGTGGCAAGTTGCAGTTTTTGTGGTTTTTCTTTCGGAGACATATGACCCAAAAAAAGAATGGTTTTCTCTGCACATTTTTTGGTATTTTTTGATGCATTATTCTGGCTCACAAAGTATTTTACACATTGGCACACTGTGTTTTTCTAATTCAGGGCCAAAAGTTGTTTAGGTTCTGAAAACAAGAGGTTCCTAGCTGCTGTTCCCGTGAATTAAAAAGGGATTTTCTCGCTCTCATTGCACCCTTGTCGAAGAACGTCTCCAATATAGGGCCACATTTTCCAACAGATTGCATATTATGAGCTCTAATTTTGCATCAATTCATCTTTATAGTATATCTGTGCCCATTGTTAATTTGAACAAATTAGGAAATGGAAGAGAGGGAGACTTTTCAAAAATGGGATCCTTTTTGGATGGAATGACTCAGAACTAAACTTCAGTACTACACGTTTACGAACTGTTTCATATACTTCTTTATCAGTGACAAAGCTAGAGAGTGATACTGGACTCCCCCTCAACTCCCCTCCCCCTCCCCTCCCAAAATCATGGTTGTGGTGACAATATGATATGTAGCTTAGCGTCAGAGTACGAGTACATGCTGAAAAGTAAAGCCTCTGAATTTTTTAAGTTAAAACTCTAAAAGTATTTTTTAAGTAAAATTCGCTTTATTAACATTCTGCATCTTTATTCTTCATGTCTACATATTTTTTTCGCAACATTGTCACACTGTCGAAGGATACATTTCCTTCAGTGAGACACCAGTTTGATACCATCCTCATAGAATGTTTAACTCCGTTGACAGAGCCACAATCTCACCTCTGCTGGCACTGCGTCATCACCATCAAAGTGAAGTCCTCGAAAGCATTCTTTAAGTTCTGGAAACAGATGAATGTTGGATGGAAACTAGTAATGACTATATGGAGGATGCTCGATGAGAGTGAAGCAAAGAAGTAGGGCTGTTGCAGATGTTGCAGCGCTCGTACGTAGTCTGGCTTTGTCACGCTGAAGCAGAAGGTGCTCGATGTGTAGTCCATCTCTCTGAATTAGAAACTCGGTTACAACACGCTGTTTGTCACTCACCGACAACTCTTAAATTACATGGCGCCGTGTTAACGCACTACATTTCGAAGGCCTCTGGCGGTAGTTTGCGGGAAAATGTAGAAGTGAAAAACAAAGATGTGGAATGCTAATAACGTTTGTTTCATTTAACAGCTTTAAGAGTTTCACATAAAAAATTCCGAGGCAAAACTTTTCAACAGCCCCTCAGAGAACGGATATGGCTATCATGGTGTACTTGGTTTTCATTTGTGATGCCACGTGAGCCATTCAGTGCCCTCTCCCTTATCTATGACTAGTCACACCTCATTTTTTGTGACGTAATATCATGATGTTTCAAGCCACACCACCATTACATAACGTCACATTGGTGGAAAACACAAAACATTCTGATGAAAAAGACAATTAATTTGTAGCCAGCATGATCAAAAGTATCCAAATGTCTTGTGTTATTGATAAACAATAGGTACGTTTCACCTGAATTCTTGGTAAATTCATATTCATAAGAATCCCCAGGACTTGATTTTTTCCCACTATGTTCAAATGTGTCCAAAAAACTGGCATTATTTATAAAAAAATATAAGCGCGCGCGCGCACACACACTCACACACACACACACACTAAAATACATGCAATTCAAGAAAGCGGAAGATTTGTTCTCAAATTATTCTACAGAAATTGCATGATGAGAAGAATTTGATACAAATGAAAATGGCTGGTGGTTTGGTAGAAACGTGTGACTGATATCCACATTTTACGCAAAGCATCATTGTAGATTATTTGAATTCTGGTATACTGTTTTTCATTTAACTGTCCGGCCATCCAGATCTAAATTTTTTCTTCGTTTCTCTACGTGGATTAAGAAAAATAGTGGGATGGTTCCCTTGGAAAGGCCACGGGTAAATACCTGCCTTTGTCCTTCCCCAGTTCTGACTTGTATTCTCCCTCTACTGACCTTGTCGGCGACAGGAAATAGTCTTCCATTCTTTGTATCAGGTGTTACCAGTTCTGCTCAGAGTGCAGAAGGCAACTACTTTGATTACAAACAATTTTGATTGACATCGAAAAAGAGCTTCTCGTCCAAGCCGTGAAGGCCCAAGAGATGTCTACCGGCCGGTGTTCAACCTCTGCCTTGTGGCGTGATACAGATGCAGTATAGAGGGGCATGTGGTGAGTCCACGTTCTTCTGGCCATTTTGCAGAGTTTCCAGGCCGTGGAGCAGCTGCTGTCGGCGATGTAGTTCATCAACGGGGGTCAAGAGGCTGACTGCATCTCGTGCCAGTCCTGCCACCAAGGAAAAACACCTTGCAGTGCCGGGTATCAAACCCGTGTCCTCCACATGTTTTACGTCGAAATACATGAAACAAGAATCACTAGACTAGTTTCAAAAATCTTCCAGGTGGTTTCGGTAGATTTCGAAATAGTTTCGCGTGCTGTGGACTACGATGATCATGCTAAAGGCGCCAGAAGACCTTTTGTGTACATCTTTCATTTCATTTTGTTAAGGGTACCGCTAACTCAACGTATAGCACACAACTCGTATTGTGTTAATTCTGAAATTTATTTTGCGCTGAGGGAACTCTGTGTAACTTATTGTTAAGCATTTCGTGTTTAATATTTGAGTTCCAAGCGGATCCATAACCTATACAATTGTCTGAATCGTAACACTCAGCCAGACAGACTAGCAGTCTTCCTCTACAATGTTTACACAGCCATGGAGTTTTGGCTGAGAAGAAATTTTCAGACGGTTGTATAGTATGCCTATAGCTTATCAAAACGGAAAGAAAATGAATTATAGTGAAAGTGCTCAAAATGGTTCAAATGACTCTGAGCACTCTGCGACTTAACTTCAGAGGTCATCAGTCGCTTAGAACTTATTAAACCTAGCTAACCTAAGGACATCACACACATACATCCATGCCCGAGGCAGGATTCGAACCTGCGACCGGAGCGGTCGCTAGGTTCCAGACTGCAGCGCCTAGAACCGCACGGCCACTCCGGCCGGCCCAAAGTGCTCACTAAATCACACGATGATAATAGTGTAGGCGGTTGGCCGGACTTCAAAATTAAAGAAATAATCCAATATTTTTGTCCAATAACTGTGATATCGCGTTCCATGTGTACAGACGTACCAGATAGTCTATAGCAAGAGTAGCCTATAAACATCTCGCGAACCGCATTCAGCTTTTGTTTCAATCAATAGGATGGGTGCAATTAAACTTTCGCTACTTGAACCAGTGTAGACGGAAAACTAGTTACCGTATGGGTACCCAGTTTCATAGAAATGAAGTTCGGACTGTGCGCTGCAGGATTTGGGCTGTTAGTGCAGCGTCATAACTTGTCAAAAATGTGTGTGAAACCTTATGGGACATAACTGCTAAGGTCATCAGTCCCTAAGCTTACACTCTACTTAACCTAAATCATCCTAAGGACAAACACACACACCCATGCCCGCGGGAGGACTCGAACCTCCGCCGGGACCAGCCGCACAGTCCAGGACTGCATAATAACATGTCGTTATGCACCGTACCTCCCGCTTTTAACCTGCTCATGTTTGCCGTAAATTTAGAAAGCCTGTAAACTGCTAAATAGTCTTAAGTCCTTAGTACACATCTCCATACACTCGTCTGCCACTAAGTCTTTGTCCTCCTTCAAAATATTAATGGAGTGAGGAAATTGCTGGTCAAATTTACAAACATGTCGTAGCGTACTCGAGGTTTCCGAATGGACGTTTAGCAACTTTTACACATTTTGCATTGCAAGACAGCCACCGATCTTTTTGAAGCTGCTTCATAAACACACAAGAACTTTCCCCTGCTGGACTTGAGTTCTGCTTCGTGACTGGTGTACATTCCCCATTCTTAATTTCTCCTCAATCGTCACAATGAGCAACGTTTGTAACCTGGAACATAAACATGACGGCTATCGGCACCCAATGTTCTAAAAAGATAATTCCAGTTACTGGATCAAACTAGTCTCTGCAAATGTCGGAAAAGCTTTGCCTCGGGCTGATGACCCACAATGGTTATAAGATGTGACTTTCCTTATAGATATGGTTCAGCATTTATAAACTGTAAGGACATCACTAGAAATGAATGGAAACCTTTATCTGATTTAACACTGAGTGTGTTTAGAATTAATAAAAAATTAAGCCTGACTGGTAAACACTTTGTGACTAAAACGTTCATCCATTTCAAACGTCTGGAGAAGATTACTGAAATATTTTCTGAAGAAAACAGAAGATTATTTAATTAAAATGTAGGACATCGCTGAAGAAATAAGAAACAAATTTAGTTATGTAAACACATTTAAATATTAATATTCAATCCTGGAACGCCCGTTTGCTGTTGGTGTTGTACTTCCGCCTGAGTGGAACGAAATCTCGTTGCCACAAGAAGTCCACTCGCTACCAGACATTATGAAAACTCAGTATACATAGGCATTCACTCACTATGTTATTGTAGAATGATTCGAATGGGAAAGAGGGAAAGCCTTCCAGTATAAATACATGTAACTAAGTGTGGCGTGGTACTGGAAGTATAGGTACGTAATAAACCAACACGTGGATGTGAAATAGACATAGAATAAATATGATTTCAGCGAATGTATGCAGTTACGGCTGACTGAACACACTCAGCTGCTGAATCTTTCTCCTGGCATGTGTAATGAATTAAGCGAAAGTGTAAGTTGCTAAACGAAATATAAAATTACGTTAAACTCCACTGGAACATTGTCAAGAAGCTCTTGTAGAGACCCTTCGTCACCCTCACACTCTGTCGTTGCCATGCTAGGACAGTATGAAGCAGGCTCTCTACAGTCGAGTCACTGACGTAATACTGTCAATGAAATAATGTGCAAAAGTGAAATAGAGTACTGCAGCCCACTAATGTAGTGGTGTCAATGAAGTGATGCACACAAAAATTTAAAGTAAAAATATGTATGATAGATCACATGCAACCAGCACTATAAACCAAAATCCTGTTTAAGAAAAACAACTTATATTAGAAACTTGTTAGTTTTGTGTCACCTGTTTTAACTAATTAATTTATTCCTCTTTTAGTTGGACATTGTGCTGATTGTTAAAATGCACTGGAGGCTGTTATCCTCGTAGGGTTCACCTCATATGACTCAATGCAAGAATAACCAAAGACGCAGGCTATCAAAACCAAAAAATTTACAACATGGTCAATAAGAGCAAAATTGCCACATCAAGCAACTGAAATATACGATTAACTAAAGCAAAACATAACAACATAATACAAATATCAATAAGTAAAACAAGACAATAGTGGTCCACTGAACCAACAGATGATAAGAGTATTATTTGGAGTGTCGTTATAAAGACGTATTTTCTATTACGAACACTCACAGTACTACGTCAGAATTAGACAAATATTTATGAAAACATTATCAGAGGAAGGTACTGTACATGTCAAGATCGCGACTAAGCAAAGTGATAACCAATCGAAAGTCCAATAAGCAAGCAATTACGCACAATAATTTTAGCTTTGGGTTGTCAGTTGTGATAGTCTTTTCTGTCAAATACTCTGGTTTTTGGTTATAAAGATGTGGTCGTTAAAGCACATTATCATAAAAAGTATTACCAAGATATCAAATGAACATGAATAAGAAAAACAATATTACATCAGTTAAACCAATAATTACTAATGTCATTCTAAACCTTGAGTGAGGTACATAAACATTTTTTCATCACTCCAAGAGTGTGAATGTCATTGGCTCACTTGTGTCCAAGCAAAAGGAAGTTGGAGTGACTCATGTGTCAACATGGTTCCTTATTAATGACGGACAACAACATAGACCAAACACAATCGGTAAATTGATAATATTCAGTTTTGCTAAAAGAATCACGTTTCAGATAGAAGTCGCCCTTAACTCAAAGCACCTTGAGATAACTTTGTCGCAGAAAAAATGAGGGAGAGCTCGTTGTCGCAGTTGTCAGTGGATGACAGTTGTTCATTTACGGAATGCGCCCATCCTGCCTCCTCTAGGCGGCTCGTGTTTGCCCTCTGCCGACCTGGACAGCCATACCACAGTGATATTTGCATGCAAGAGGTACCTTCTCCCCCGAAGTCGTTCACACGGGACTAACGGCTAGAACTCTCAAACTCGTAGTCTCCCGTAATAACTCATCTCTCACTTCTTCACTGGCACGAAACGGCACCCCGTATTCACTTTCCATGGTTTTCTCCACTGCTACGCCTTCCATATCGAACAACTCTCATTGCGTTGCCCGTTGTCTCTTATCCGGTGAATTATTACGGGGGTCAGTAGATTCTGCGTCATCACCAGGTGGTGGATCAGCATTCTTGTTCTTCCGAAAACGCTAATCACAGGAGCGGTCGTAGTTTCCGTAATTGTACTTTTGCCAATTATGACCGCTACCACCGTCAAATTTGCCGTTCCAATACTTTCAGTTATCGTGGTTGAAGTTATTCGCATACGGCTGGGACGGGAGCTATTCTGGTCACCCCGCCATGTGCGGACGCCTGTCTTTCACGGCTGTTGTCACACTGAGCTCCATTTCTTGCGCGCTCGTCCGTATTGTATTCTATCTCTCGGAGCACAGCTTCTAAACTCTGGACATCATCTCTCTGTCCTGAGTCTCCATCACGACTATCGCGCCTACTTATTCTAGCGCATGCACCTCTCTGATTCCTGTTTATTTCATGTGGGTTCAGTTGAAAATTTAACACCGACCTCATCTCTTCCGTTTCACCAATGTCCATCGTAGTCGGAGCTTTTCAGCTTTGTCTCAAGATTTTAATTTCTCCCCTTCGCTGATTGGCCTTAAATATATACATTATTCTTCCAGTATTAAATAGGTCACGTTATCAGCCTCGTCATTTCCCTTCATCGGTGCAATTTCCATCAAATCTACGCTCGTCACCAAGGTTAACGATTCCTCGTGTTTTGCGGGGCGCACGTCCCCTAATGCCTGCAATTCTCTTATCTGCTACCCTTCTGTACTGGGACACCGGTCCACATTTATAAATTTAGCCTCGAGGTCGGCCGCCCTTTGCGTCCGAATGTCCCCCGTAGGTCATTCAGCTTGACTTCTAAATTCTCTAGGAATGTTGCGTTGTTCGCAGATAAATCTTTCCTGATCTTCAAGAGAGTGTTCAAATGCGTACGAATTCCTAAGGGAGCAAACTGATGAGGTCATCGGTTCCTAGACTTACAATCTACTTAAACTAACCGCTCGGCCACTCCGCACGTCTGAGCTTCACTTTCTCCTCAGACAGATCTTTGACTATTCAAAACCGATAAGATATGGTCCAGACTCACCGAATTACATTCCTTATTTGTGAATGTGCAAGTCGCGGATTCTGCTCCCGCCCCCCCCCCCCCCCCCCTCCTCCCTTCGCTAATCCTCTGGGAATTTTCATTATCTTGGTTCTGCTCACTTCTTAATGGGGCGTGCTGCACGTTTCTCAGCTTTAGGATTGACGCAGCGCTCTGGTTCCCTAATCTGGTCATGAATTTTCTTGTTTACGGAAGCAATTGTAACCTCACTTCCTTCATTCTTTACTTGTTCTAAATCAACATTGAAGCCTTTCATGCCACATTATACTCAGAAATATTGCATGTGGAACTGCTCTTCGGGCAGTTGCGTGTTTCCATGTTTCAGGCGAAAAGAAACTACACCGAAAAATATCCCCTGTAGAAAATTACTTCCCCCAAAATATAATTAAAAAAGATCTGTGCACTCAACCTAACGCATGGAGGAATGACAAACTGCACACGCAGCTTAAGATTCAAGAAAATAAATCGTCACACGGAAATCACAAAAACAAATTCCCACACAATAAAGTACAATAATAAAATCACCAAAAGGAAACACAAATATACAAAAACAAACAAAGCAGCAGAAAACAAGGCCGTTATCACGCTGGGTAATACTTAATGGACAACTTAGAAATTGGTTGAGTGGTAAAAAAATTGTTGTTTGTTAATACACTCCTGGAAATGGAAAAAAGAACACATTGACACCGGTGTGTCAGACCCACCATACTTGCTCCGGACACTGCGAGAGGGCTGTACAAGCAATGATCACACGCACGGCACAGCGGACACACCAGGAACCGCGGTGTTGGCCGTCGAATGGCGCTAGCTGCGCAGCATTTGTGCACCGCCGCCGTCAGTGTCAGCCAGTTTGCCGTGGCATACGGAGCTCCATCGCAGTCTTTAACACTGGTAGCATGCCGCGACAGCGTGGACGTGAACCGTATGTGCAGTTGACGGACTTTGAGCGAGGGCGTATAGTGGGCATGCGGGAGGCCGGGTGGACGTACCGCCGAATTGCTCAACACGTGGGGCGTGAGGTCTCCACAGTACATCGATGTTGTCGCCAGTGGTCGGCGGAAGGTGCACGTGCCCGTCGAGCTGGGACCGGACCGCAGCGACGCACGGATGCACGCCAAGACCGTAGGATCCTACGCAGTGCCGTAGGGGACCGCACCGCCACTTCCCAGCAAATTAGGGACACTGTTGCTCCTGGGGTATCGGCGAGGACCATTCGCAACCGTCTCCATGAAGCTGGGCTACGGTCCCGCACACCGTTAGGCCGTCTTCCGCTCACGCCCCAACATCGTGCAGCCCGCCTCCAGTGGTGTCGCGACAGGCGTGAATGGAGGGACGAATGGAGACGTGTCGTCTTCAGCGATGAGAGTCGCTTCTGCCTCGGTGCCAATGATGGTCGTATGCGTGTTTGGCGCCGTGCAGGTGAGCGCCACAATCAGGACTGCATACGACCGAGGCACACGGGGCCAACACCCGGCATCATGGTGTGGGGAGCGATCTCCTACACTGGCCGTACACCACTGGTGATCGTCGAGGGGACACTGAATAGTGCACGGTACATCCAAACCGTCATCGAACCCATCGTTCTACCATTCCTAGACCGACAAGGGAACTTGTTGTTCCAACAGGACAATGCACGTCCGCATGTATCCCGTGCCACCCAACGTGCTCTAGAAGGTGTAAGTCAACTACCCTGGCCAGCAAGATCTCCGGATCTGTCCCCCATTGAGCATGTTTGGGACTGGATGAAGCGTCGTCTCACGCGGTCTGCACGTCCAGCACGAACGCTGGTCCGACTGAGGCGCCAGGTGCAAATGGCATGGCAAGCCGTTCCACAGGACTACATCCAGCATCTCTACGATCGTCTCCATGGGAGAATAGCAGCCTGCATTGCTGCGAAAGGTGGATATACACTGTACTAGTGCCGACATTGTGCATGCTCTGTTGCCTGTGTCTATGTGCCTGTGGTTCTGTCAGTGTGATCATGTGATGTATCTGACCCCAGGAATGTGTCAATAAAGTTTCCCCTTCCTGGGACAATGAATTCACGGTGTTCTTATTTCAATTTCCAGGAGTGTACATACTGTGAAACTGTAACCACTTGTTAGACGATTCCAGGAAGAGCGGAATCAAAGGAGAGGGTGTCTATAGAAACGATGAACGCTGCCTGTAAAATTATGAACGGTACCTATTAACATTTCGTGAACAATAAACGATTTTAATTTACACAAGGAGAATAAGGCTCTCTCCTCAAACGGGAGAGTCCATATTGTTCTAAGGGAAACTCTCCATCGCAACAACCCCCCCCCCCCCCTCAGATTTAGTGATAAGATTGCCCACTAAAAACTGAACACAGATCAAGAATGAAAACAGGGAAGGTGTACTGAGCTACGAAAAAAAGGAAGCAAAAGAGAAACAGTGAATGGTGCAAGATTAATATGTGCAACATCGAGCGCCCTGGAAGAACTGTGACGTGGTGGCTGTGGTGACGGGGCAAGACTACAAAGCAGGAGATCTGGATTCAAATCTCCCTCGTACCCCACTTCTTTTTTTTCACAAATTTATGAACAGTTCGTCCGGTCATTGACGTGTCTCTTTTGCTTCTGTAGTCTTGGTGGTTGTCATACTGTACTTTGGTTGTAGAATATATCGTCGCAAGTAAATGTTATGAATAGTGAGAGCAGTCGAGATGCCGCAGCGACCACTCACAGAAAAGAAAACAACAAGTAAATGGACGTGAACCTTGTTACAACAAAGCAATTCCAGATTCAAAACTTACAAAACGGATAACAAGAGTCTTGACATGTGGTAGTTGTGTAGAACAAATAGGAGGTATAGTGCGTCCCGTCCTTACACCTCGCTTTTGCAAACGGACGTTACACCAGGGCACAGACACAAATTTGCATACATCGAAAAGACATGTCAATGGCCCGACGGACAGTTCATAATTCTGTGAAAAAAAAAAAAAAAAGAAAGGACGAGAGAGATCTGAACACGGACCTCCCGCAACTATTCACACCCACTCAGTGTCGCACATCTTGCGCTTGTACCGTTCACTGTTCCGTGTTTCCTTCTTTTTTTCGTACTTCAGTACACCCTCCTCCTGTTTGTGTTCTTGATCCGTGTTCATTTTTCGACAGTCTGTCCACTGGGCCACCTTACCGCTATATCTGAGGGGAGGGGTGCGATGGGGAGTTTCCCTTGCCAGTCATGCAATCGGTCTGTTCATAGGCATTGTACTTCATAAAATTCACATGTTGCTTAGCAAGCAATTGAACAAATAGGCGTGCATGAATTGTACAAGGGCTATAAAATGTATCTTATGAAAAAGAGTTTGGGATACATGGGATAAAATATTAACAGTGAAATTTAATTTAAACTGGATTCAATATTTATTTTATGTAACCAAATTAGAAAAGCTCTACACGTTGACATAAAAACAAAACGGTTCCTGGTGTCTACCTGAAATAACTATGCGAGTGCAACAAATAACAGATACTTTGCCTGATTGGCTTGTAAACCGGTGTCTCATAAAATAGGAATTATTTAATGGGAAGGAATCACACACAAAATTCAGATTCACACAAACGCCACACAGAAAGGAAACTAGGAGAACTGCAACATATCACTGGCCTAACGCAAAATACAGAAAGCTCAAGCCGAGGATTCGTGAAATTTACACTCTACCGTAGTGTATTGTGTGTTGAACCGGGGACCTAGAAACGACGGAGAGGCTTCATCCCGTCGTAGCCCTCAGTAGTTCACAACCCCACAACAGGCCTCAGCAGCCCCCCTCCCCCGCCCCCAGTGCCGCCCCACACCGGACGCAGGGTTATTGTGCGATTCGGCCCCCAGTAGAACTCCCCCCCCCCCCCCCCCCTGGGGGAACGTCTCATACCAGGCTAGTGTAACCACAAATGTTTGCATGGTAGAGTAATTATGGTGTACGCATACGTGGAGACAGTGTTTGCGCAGCAATCGCCGAAATAGTGTAACTGAGGCGTAATAAGGGCAACCGGCGCGCATTCACCGACGTTAATAAGCTCAATGAGTTCCTTCCAGTCGGAATTACATTCACTTCAGTGTCAATACGAACATGTCATCGTAATGGGTGACTTGAACATAGACCTGCTAAGAGACACTCCCTCCGCAATAAACCTAAGAAGACTGTTTAGTTGCAATAGCATGAACATTCTTCCATTACAACCTACACACCATACGGCGCACAGTCATACTCTTATAGACGTAATCGCAACGAAACAGACTGACAAAGTAAGAGATGTTGGTCAAACATCGGCCCCTGGCCTCTCAGCACATGATGTAATATTCCTGGCCTACTCTGTGCAGCCCCCAAGGATCAAATCGCGTTACATAACTTGTAGGAACATGAAACGTTTTGACCTTGACGCTCTAACAGCCGATTGCTCAGAAATCTCATGGCATCAAATAATCAGAGAACCTACAATCAACGGCAAAATTAATGAACTTGGTGATAAACTCACTGCCCTCTATGACAAACATGCACCTGTGCGCACTATCCGTGTAAGAAAATCTCCTGCTCCATGGCTGACAGCTGAATTACGTCAAATGACGACTAATAGGGATGCTGCCCATAGGCGTTTCAAGGCAGATCCGAAACCCGAGCGTTTCGAAGAATATAGAAAGCTACGGAACAGAGTGAAACAATGCATTCGCAATGCTAAAATCAGGCACGCTCGCTCCCTTCCTTGTATGTAGCGATCTGACGCCCACGACTCTATGGAAGAATCTCCGTAGCTTGGGGGTCGGAAAGGCAAAATCGGAAACTATTTTTCATGTGTCAGCTAACGAATTAAATGAATTCTTCTCTGCACCTCTGAATACCAGCACGGCTGATAATTACCGTCCACAAGAATCCCCAAACAGGATAACTAACAACGATACCTTCCATCTAAAACATGTAACAACAAATACGGCAAGAAAAGCAATAATGAGAATCTCTTCTGATGCAATAGGTAACGACAGTATCGGTATAACCATGATTAAGAATGTTGCCGATATCTTAGTACCTGTCTTAACTGACATATTTAATTTTCCCCTCGTGAACGGAATATACCCCACTGCATGGAAAAGAAGCATAATTCGACCCATCCCTAAGATCAAAAACCCGCAACTGTCTAGTGATTACCGACCAATTAGCATACTGCCTGCTGTTTCCAAAGCACTTGAATATATTGTTCATGACCAAATCACTGAACACTTGCATGAATTCAGCCTATATGACAAATTTCAATCCGGTTTCCGTAAACATCACAGCACAAACACTGCTCTAATTAAAGTAACTGATGACCTGAAATATGCCATCGACAATCGAAAGACAACAATATTGTCGCTACTGGACTTCAGCAAAGCTTTTGACACTGCTAACTTTGACATATTGCTCAGAAAAATGCAACAGCTTAATTTCTCTGATAGTGCAATGAGATGGTTTGAAAGCTACTTAAAAGACAGACAGCAATGTTTTGTCTGCGTAAATGAAAAATCTTCCTGGAAACATGTTTCCTCGGGAGTGCCACAAGGATCAGCCTTAGGACCACTTTTGTTTTCTTTATATGTCAACGATATTTCATCGGTTCTGTCCTCCTGCAAATATCATTTCTATGCCGACGACCTCCAGCTCTACCTAAGCGTCAGACCTGAAGATGTAAACACTGCAATCGCTCAGATGAATGATGATCTGTCTTCAGTAGTGACATGGGCGAAAAACCTGGGGCTTAAACTAAAGGCAAAAAAGACGCAAGTAATCTTAATAGCCCATCAGAAATTAATAAGTTCAGATTTCCGCGAACGGCTACCTCCTATTCTGCTCGACGGTACTCCAATACCATATCAGAAAACAGTGAAGAACTTGGGTGTAACTTTGGATGAGCATCTCAACTGGGTGGAGAATACAGTCGCAGTGTGCCTAAAGACGTCTGCTTGTCTCTATGCTCTCAAAAAGTTTCGGAACATATTTCCACAGGACTTGAAACGCCAGCTCGTGCAAGCACTCGTTCTACCGAACCTTCACTATTGTGATGTGATTCAACAAGGCATGGGTAGTGAAAACAAAAGACGGCTAGAGCTAACCATGAATGCCTGTGTGCGTTACACCTGCAACATTCGCCGATATGATCATGTTAGTGCTTCATACTCCGAGCTAGGGTGGCTGCGGCGGGACAAATTGCGTGACTACCACACTTTATGTCTACTTCACCGACTCCTCGTCGCGCAAGCACCCCAGTACCTTGCTTCAGAGATTAAAAACCTGTCATGCCATCATAATCGAAACACGAGGTCACTCTTATTTGCTATCTAACTGTGCCCACTCACAAAACAAAAGCTTTTGCAAACTCCTTCTCTGTTGCCGCTGTCCGCCTCTGGAACAAACTGCTCCTTACCTTGCGCAAAATTCAATCTCCTGCTGCTTTTAAGAAGAAGTTGCAGCATTTCCTACTATCATCCTCATAAAGTTCTCCACAAAATTAATGTACAAGGCCAATCCTCTCATCTGTCAAATAGCAAAGCTAGCGTCTCCTATCTTGCTCCTGAGATGCCTTCCTCTTCATCTATCTCTATTAGCCACGCAATCTTCTTTTCCTTTATATTTCCTTAATTATGTTTCATCATGTCTCTCTATTCTTCTCCTCCCGTCACCATGAGTCTCCCTCATACTCCCTGCTGCCAGCACTCCTATCTAAAATCTGTCTCTTCAATAAAGTCTAATTATAACAGTACTTGTGATCTACGAATATAAACTCTATATGTATGTATTTTTCCATGTGTACCTTTCTAATTGTTTATTTCACTTTTTGTACTAGATGTAGTTTAACATGCCTACTAAAACATATGAATGTAAAATAAGTAGAATGCCTGGTTAGATGTAAGAGAGGGCCTGATGGCCCTAATCTTGCCAGGTTAAATAAATAAATAAATTAATTAATAGAAAACCGCCTGAAAAGCCATCCACAGGCTGGCCGACACACCGGACCTCGACACTAATCTGCCTGGCGGATTAGTGTAGCGGACCAGCACGCCTTCCCGCTCGGGAAGCAGCGTGTGAGACCGCGCGGCTAGTCGGGCGGGCGCACTGCACCATGCTCACTACTGCGAATGAGCTGCCACAAGCAACCTCTCTCTTCAAAATCTCAGGACTGAATGACCAGCACACTGGCCAAATCAGAGTCCACGCACAGGGGCGGAAGTTGTCAGAGAACACCCTTTGCGCTCCTCACCGACTTCAGCAGAACAGCGCTTCAACCAGAAGGGAACGAAACCTCTTTGCCACTTTACAAGCTTACACGAAAGCTGACCAAACTGCCACAGCAGCAGACAAGAAGCTTACACGCCATCAGACATTATGAAAAGTTAGTATACATACGCATTCACTCACACTGTCATTCTCAGATGGTAGGAAGGACAGAAGGGTAGCGGTACTAGATAAATAGATTGTAATTGAGTGTATTATTTTTCTACGCAAACACACGCACACGTATGCGCACACCCATAGCACGCGCACGCGCACACACATACACACACACCCATGCACCCTCAGTCAACCTTCAGCATGTGAGCAAGGTCAGTACATTGCGCAACTGGAAAGATTGTATGTAGTAAAATATGTAAGTGCTACAACGTACGAGCTGTTCATATGAGCGTCTGGTGCCTGCAGTAGAACCATTGGACACATGAAAAGAGCAGAGATATGAATGTAGCAGAAAAATTTCAACATTGTAGTTTTAAATAATTAGATAATGTAAATGTAGTGCTAGGAAACAGTACAGATCTCGTAACAAAATACGTATGTTCAAATCGTTTTCCTTACTTGGTAGAATACTGATGGCACCGATTATGAACAGAAGAAAAATCTTTGGTTAAATCTAAAATAAACAGTAACTATGAAATAGACTTTTAAAATGCTGTAGGTTAGCTCAAAAATATTCTCTGATTTCTTGTGAGTTTCTTTATTGTTTCTTGTCAGAACGCGTTTCAGATTTATCCCATTACCCGATTACCCGATAAATGAATAAAATTTGCTTTTACATACAATAGATATTAGAAGAGTTTTATAATGGTCGTTACAATAAAACAACATTCAAGGGCAACAAAACTTAAACCACCGCCGGCCGGAATGGCCCTGCGGTTCTAGGCGCTATAGTCTGGAACGGAGCGGCCGCTACGGTCGCAGGTTCGAATCCTGCCTCGGGCATGGATGTGTGTGATGTCCTTAGGTTAGTTAGGTTTAATTAGTTCTAAGTTCTAGGCGACTGATGACCTCAGAAGTTAAGTCGCACAGTGCTCAGAGCCATTTGAACCATTTTGAACCACAAACCACCAATATATACCACAGACGACTTTGACCCATCAGTCGTGTACCGTCAGTTGAAGCTTAGGCTTCATTAATTGAAAACTGAATGTCAACAAGAACCTAACAGGTGTAAGAATTTCTTGTTAGCATTCAGTTTTTCATTGATGGAGCATAAACTTCAATTGAGAATATGCGACTGGCATGTCAAAGTCGTACTGTGCGTAAGTATTCTTAACATTTTATTATTCTTGACTGTTGTTTTATTGTAACGACCATTATAAGACTTTTCGAACATCTACCACGCGTAAAAACAATTTATATTTACTTATCAGGTCATAAGATGACTGGATAATCCCGAATCGCGTCATGACAGAAAACAATAAAAAATTTCACAAGAAACGAGTGAATCCAATCTAATTTAGACTATAAAGAAGCATTTGCTCTTGTATATACCACTGAGGAGGGAAAGCAGTAAATATGAGCCAGGTTTATGTAGTGTTAGATGTTTACAGGGCTGGTGCACACGGTAGGCTCTAGCGCTGCACGTGGTCGGCTCTTCCACGGTGCAGGGTGGGCCCTAGCCGTGAGCCGCGGCCCAATCCAACGCGGGAGGCCATTCATTCATCGTGGAGGCCGGCGCCCCAACACACAAGAGCCGGACGCTCATAGCCGGTCGAAGGCCACTTGAAAACATTAATTGATTCGTTTGACTGCAGCGGCAGTGGCAGCGGCGGCGGCGGCGAGAGAGAGAGAGGAGCCCCGCTGGGAGATGGCGGCGGCGCCATTGATTCGTGCCCGAGCGTCTGTTTGCCAGGCAGTCGGGCGCGGGATTAGAGAGGCAAACAAACTGCCGGGCGCTGCGTGGCCCGTGGCTGCGCCAGAGCCGCTCGCCCGCCGGCTGCCTGCTGGCTGGCTGGCTGGCCTATACACACAGGCGCTGAGCTCAGCCCGACCCAGTCTAAGTGCTACGGTCAGCATAACAGCCGGGCGCGCACCCCCACCCACACTCCAACAGCTGCGGTTGCTTCAGGGCTCGAGAGCAGATCAACAGGCCACAGCCCCTCTCTCTCTCTCTCTGTATATCGACACTGCCGTCTGCTTGCTCCAGCGTTCCAATTGCACCTCTGTCAAGCTATTAAAGAAGACGTGAAATAGGACGTGGCAAATGACGGGGCATATTAACAGCATACTATTTTGCAGTTGGGTTATACATATTTATTTCACTCTGTCACAGCATTTTCAGAGTTGTCTACCTTCAACATTTATGGTCTGATTGAATTTCTCGTTTCGAGAAGACCGAAGGAGCGATCTGTTTTACTTGCTAAAAACATTCAACAGTCAAGGTCGCATTAATATTTCTTTATTTAAAACAAACCCTTTCGATAGATTTTGCTATCATCTTCTGCTCTAAAAGAATATCTTGTTATGAAACATCTTAATTTACGTTGAACCACACGGCAATCTGTCATGTGGATAAAAATCAGCACATTACAAAAGGTTTATGTAACATATTTAAAAACGTAGAGCACCTTGTTGTACCTTATACGCCGCTTAAGGTGGATGTTCAGTGTTTATAATATGTCCAGCCACTGTGTACTGTGCTTCTGTGACGTAGCAAGCAACTATCAGCGATATAAACATATACAGGACGACTCACTAGCTATTGCCACCCTGAATAACTCCAAAAGTCTGATAGTACCTGAAAAGCGTGTGTGACAAAAGTTGCATGGCGCAATGGGGGCCATAATATGACGTTGGTTTTTTGTTGCTAGGTGGGGTCGCCTTAGAGATATGAAGGTCAACTTTTTTTTTAATGGTATGCTATAGTTTGGTACTTATTTTCTGATAGCGGCTATCGAGCCGAATCCAATGATGTGTAACAGTAATGTCTTTGAAGGTCAACGAAGGTCAAAAAGGTGCCATTAACGTCCATTTACAGAAGGTGTTCAAAGTGATGACCATTGGTATCAATGTAGTGCTGCAATCTTCTTATCATTGTGGTATTCCTTATCCATAGCCACTTATCGAAGCACATGCTCTGACAATTCTCTCTCGTATATCTTCAGGTGTAGTTGGAACGTCTTGATAAACAATGTCCTTTACGAATCCCCACAAGAAAAAATCCAGAGGCGTGAAGTCTGGCGAACGAGCCGGCCACGACACATTTCCTCCTTGTCCAGTCTAACGATTTGAGAATTGTCTCTGCAATTCATTTCTAGCCATCAGCGAAAAATTTGCTTGACACCCATCGTGTTCATACCACATTCTGTTCTTTGTTCCTAAAGCTATTTCTTCCAATAACAGACCTAACGTTTCTTGCAGGAATGTGGTGTACTTCCTACCATTAAAATTTCCTTCGATGAAATAGGGGCCTCTTATTCTGTTCTCCAGAATCCCACACCATACATTCACCGACCATGGTTTTTGGTGTGCAACTTGCCTCAGCCAACATAGATTTTAAGTTTCCCAATAATGCATCTTATGCAAATTAACATTTCCATGGTTCGTGAATGTAGCCTCGTCAGTAAACAAAATCAAATTAATAACTGTGTCATCCCTTTGAAACTGAAGTTGAGCCCATAGGTAGAATTCAATGCGACGAATACAATCCGTACCAATTAATTCTTGGTGGGGACTCATATGGTAAGGATGATATTCATGGCGATTCAGAATGGAAACAATGCTACTCTGGCTCATACCAGATTCCTTTGCGATTTGACGCGAATTAATACAAGAATCTCGAAACACAGTGGCAAGGGTACCAATTTTTGTTTCCTCGATAGTAACTCTCCTTTGCCGGATATGTTTCCGATGCGTTAAAGATCCAGTTGTTCTCAGTTTATCATACACATATTGAAATGGGCGACGTGTAGGGTGAGTACGTTGAGGATATCTTGCAGCATGTAAGTCTCTAGCTCTCGCTGAATTTCGCTGGCATTCTCAGTAAAGGAGAAGCATATCGACTTGTTCTTCGAAGGAATGCATCATTCACATTCGCTTTATGTGACGATAGTGTTGTATTTCGAAACCGACTAATGTTGTTTACATGTCAATTGCACGTAACAAGGATACGCCGTATTCGGCGAATATTTACTATTTTTAGGATATACGAGAGAGAATTGTCAGTGCATGTGCTTCGATAAGTGCCGATGTGATAAGGAGTACCAATCAATCCATGATAAGAAGATCACAGCACTGCATTGATACCAATGGTCATCTCTTCGAACACCTTCCGTAAATGGACGTTCATACTACCTTTCTGACCTCAGTTGACCTTCAAATATTTTTCTGTTACACATCCTTGAATTCGCCTCGATAGCCGCTATCAGAAAATAAGTACCAAACTATAGCATCCCATTAAAAAAAACAAAACTGACCTTAAAATCTCTGGCGCAACCCCACCTAGCAACAAAAAAACCAAAGTCGTATTATGGCCCCCGTTGTCCCATGCAAGATTTGTCCCACTTATGTGTTTCTTTTTATTTTTTTTTTTTACACGTAAAGTTCCGTAGTACCAAATTGGATAGCAAATCACAAAGGTCATGGAACGTCTCAGTACATGAAATTACAACATAAAAGTAATAACAGATAAAAATAAAATGTTTATGAACCCAAAAAGTCACTCCATAAGTTTAAGTAAACGCAATCAACAATACAATAAGAATCAGCTTAATTTTTCAAGGAACACCTCGACAGAATAGAAGGAGTGACCCATGAGGAAACTCTTGAGTTAAGATTTGAAAGCCGTGGATTATTGCTAAGATTTTTGAATTCTTTTGGTAGTTTATTGAAAATGGATGCAGCAGTATTTGTACACCTTTCTGCGCAAGAGTTAAGGAAGTCCGATTCAAATGCAGGTTTCATTTCTGCCGAGTATTAACTGAGTAAAAGCTGCTTATTCTTGGGAATAAGCTAACATTGTTAACAAGAAATGACAGTAAGGAATATATATATATTCAGAGGCCAATGTCAAAATACCCAGACTCCTACATGGGCCGACAAGACGTTCGTGAACTTTGTAACACCCCAAATAGAGAACCCATAATGACTACCCTTTTGTTGCAAAAGAAATAGCAAAATTAGTCATCCTGACAGAGACGGCAGCTACTGACAACAAAATCTACACTCTTGTCAGTTTGATTAACAGGGATGTTATATAAATACCAATGATTATCATAAAGAAAGGACTGAATGAAAGAATACCATGTGATACAAAACAGAATCTTTAAAGAAAGAATTACAAAATTATTATTTACGAAGGCTAAAGCCCAGACCATAAATCGACCAAAGATAGCGTTTATCCTAGAAGAGAGTTGTAGCCCCATCGAGCTGTGACTACAATGTAACTCGGCGATGGAGATGCTAACTTTCACTTCTCTCTTGTATTCTGCAACAGTAGTAAGCATGTTAAGGGCTGCTAGACTGACTTGAAGTTCAACCTTTCACGATATAGCCTGGAAATATTAGTCAGAAGTCGGACTAAGGTAGGATCAGCTTTACCGTTAGACAAATAGCGGGCCCGCATCTCGTGGTCGTGCAGTAGCGTTCTCGCTTCCCACGCCCGGGTTCCCGGGTTCGATTCCCGGCGGGGTCAGGGATTTTCTCTGCCTCGTGATGGCTGGGTGTTGTGTGCTGTCCTTAGGTTAGTTAGGTTTAAGTAGTTCTAAGTTCTAGGGGACTTATGACCACAGCAGTTGAGTCCCATAGTGCTCAGAGCCATTTGAACCATTTTGAACAAATAGCGGGATTTTGATGTATGTGACAGAAAATTGAATCGTGTGATTACTGATTTGGTTCAAATGGCTTTGAGCACTATGGGACTTAACATCTATGGTCATCAGTCCCCTAGAACTTAGAACTACTTAAATCTAACTAACCTAAGGACATCACACAACACCCAGTCATCACGAGGCAGAGGAAATCCCTGACCCCGCCGGCAATCGAACCCGGGAACCCGGGCGTGGGAAGCGAGAGCGCTACCGCACGATTACTGATTTGTGAGGGGACTTAGCCTTCATGGTATGTAATAGTCACGAACATCAAAGGACACAGAAAGAGACTGATCGCCGATATAAACTCGATTATTAGACTTAGGTAAGCCACAACTAAGAGCAAACACGAAGAAATGACAATTTCGCCGTATTGTCAGAAGTTATCATCAAAGTCAGGATTACTGATGTTAACGGATATAATATCCTAAATGACATATCGGTATGTGTGTGCTCAGTGTATGGACAGACAATAATTACGAAGAACATTAAACCTTAATTCAACCTTAATTCTCCGTCTCACCTACATCGTTTCATGGCCATTTAAAGTGTATTCGTGAAATTAACTGATTATTCTGATAAAATAAAAGTGCCAAGTGTATTAGTGATAATTTAAATATGAACAGAAATAACTTTACACTAAAATTGAGAGGCATTCTGAACATTGTTGAAGGGTATCTTATCTTTGGAGTTACGTCGTGCAGTTGTTGAATACGTGACGTATCAGCGCCTTGACGACTGAATAATAATTAACAATTTAATATCCCGGAAAAACTCATAATGTGTCCTCGGCTTGGGTGATGGAATGATGATTCAAGACACTATTTGTTAACGTTTGAATAACTATTCTCTAACCGGGCATAAGAACTATCGTCAGCAAGTTCGCGTAAACTGAAGGGTCTGTCTCGAACACGCAAGGGACTTTTGGTTATTCCAGGTCAGTGGAAACATGACATTATAGAGCGGTGCAGTCGCTCTATTTATAAGTGAAGAAGATCGACAGACAACGAACACAATTGCTTTCATTACAAGCAAGGACGGCGTACACACTCCGGCGTGCTGCTCCATAGAGACATTGATACCATTTCCGAGATACAGTATCTGAAAGTAACCAAACCACGCGATGAGGTTTTTTTTCTTTTTTTTAATAGTTAGAGGTTGGCGTTGTCGTGATCGACGGACGCCGTTCCACGTCATATCGACTGGGACACCCATCACCAGCGAGCCGAGAGAGAACAGCGCCACAACTTACACCACTTATTGCACGAACCGCCAGTTTCTGAGCCAAAAATATCCTTTTAGAATGAGGAGAGTTACCCTAAAATATAATACCATACGACATAAGCGAATGAAAATAAGCAAAGTAAAAATTTTCGTGTCGAACGATCACTCACTTCAGATACCGTTCGAATAATAAAGATGGCAGCATTAAGTCTTTGAACAAGATCCTGTACGTGGGCTATCCACGACAGTTTACTATCTATCTGAACACCTAGAAATTTGAACTGTTCTTTTTCACTAATAATATGCCGATTCTGTGTAATGAAAATATCAGGTTTTGTTGAATTGTGTGTTACAAACAGTAAAAACCGAGCCTTTCTGTGATTTAGCATTAGTTTATTTTCTATAAGCCATGAACTGAGATCTTGTCATGCACTATTTGAAACCGAGTCAATGTTGGACACAAAAACTTTTACTACCAAGATAGTGTCATCAGCAAACAGAAATATTTTAGAGTTACCCATAATACTAGAGGGCTATCATTTATATAAGTAAGGAACAGGAGTGGCCCCTACACTGGTCCCTGGGGCAACACCACTTGACTGTACCCCATTCAGACCCCAGATCACAGCCATTCTCAACATTGTGAACTTTTGCTGTCTGTTGCTAATGTTAAGGGGCGAACCAGTTGTGAGCTACTCCCCGTGGTCCAACTTCTGGAGCAATATTTTGTGACCGCCGCGCGGGATTAGTCGAGCGGTCAGGGCGCTGCAGTCATGGACTGTGCGGCTGGCCGCGGCAGAGGTTCGAGTCCTCTCTCGGGCATGGGTGTGTGTGTTTGTCCTTAGGATAATTTAGGTTAAGTAGTGTGTAAGCTTAGGAACTGATGACTTTAGCAGGTAAGTCCCATAATATTTCACACACATATGAACATTTTTTATTTTGTGATCAACACAATCAAACGCCTTAGTTAAATCAAAAAATGTGCCTAGCGTTCAAAAACTTTCGTTCAACACATTCAGTATCTCACAGAGAAAAGAGAATATAGCATTTTCAGTTGTTAAACGACTTCTAAAGCCAAACTGTACATTTGATACCAAATCTTGTGACATAATATGATCAATTATCCTTACGCACACAGCCTTTTGAATAACTTTAGCAAACACTGATGGCATAGAAATAAGTTTAAAATTTTCTACATTATTAGTTTCTCCGTTCTTATAAAGTGGCTTTACTACTGAGTACTTTAATCGTTCAGGAAACTGACCATTCCTAAGGGAAAAATTACAAATATGGCTAAATACAGGGCTAACATGTGCAGTAGAGTACTTTAATATTCTGCTAGGCACTCCATCATAACCTTGAGAGACATCACCGGCAATGCTCAGAAAATGATTTTTAAGTACTGTACATATATCTGATTTATCAGTAACAGAAATATATTTACTACGAACTGACTTTATATCGTCGACCTTGTGCGGTTGACCACAACTGACCATATCGTTTAAATTTTATCATGTGAATCAGCTGTTCTATTTGCATACCACATACTCTTTGCCTTCCTAACAACATTTTAAGCACATTACAATACTGTTTGTAAAGGGCTACTGTACCTTGATTGTGACTATTTTTAACATTTTGATATAATTCCTGCTTTGTTCTACATGACCTCCTTACCCCACTAGTCAGCCTCCCGGGCTGCCTGTTACTGCTAGTGCCCCGTTTGTAAAGTTCTAATAAAAAGCAACTCGCAAGTAGAATGAGAAAAGGGTTAAGGACAGCATTATATTTAACATCTATATTATTGCCACTCTAAAATACCTGCCAGTCTTGTTCCTTGAAAAGGTTTAAAAAATTCTTTATTGCTGCTGGATTAACTTTCCTACATAGTTTGTATTTATAAGTGACATATGTCTGAGTTAAAAAGCCTTTTAGCGTTAAAATTTGTGCATCATAGTCTGAAAGGCCATTCACCCTTTTAATAACAGAATTGCCATCTAGTAATCAAGAATGAATAAAAATATTGTCTATAGCTGTGCTACCGCTCCCCTGCACCCTAGTTGGAGAAAACACAGTCTGCATCAGATCATATGAATTTAGGAGATCTACCAACATCCTTTTTCTTGCATAATCATATACAAAATTTGTATTGAAGTCACCACATGTAACTAATTTCTGGTACTTCCTACAAAGTGAATTAATAACCCTGTCTAGATTGAGCAGAAATGCTCTGAAGTCAGAGTTAGGGGACCTGTAAACAACACCAGTAAGAAGATCAGCTTCACTAAATTCAGCTGCCCTGCAGAACATTCAAATATCTGTGTAGTGCAGTGCCGTGATATTTCTATGAACTCAAATGGAATACTGCTTTTTACGTACATAGCCACTCCCCTACTCCGCAAGGAAATCCTTGAAAAACAGCCAGCTACTCTGTATCCTGGTAAAGGGAGCCTCTGAATTGTCATATTATTTAAATGGTGCTCCGACATACCAATAATGTCAGAGACAACATCTATAAGCAGTTCACTAACTTTATCTCCAATACATCTCACATTTTGATGAAATATGTTAATTCCTTCTGTACTTCGAAAAATAACGTCCTTTGAAGGTGATTACTTAGTTAGAGGGACTTCCTTCATGCAGGTATACTTATCAGCTGACTTCAATCCAAAAATGGTGCAGCTTTAACACCAACTACTACAGGAATTTTTTCATGAGTGATTGCACCACCACCCATTTCACTGTCACCTATAAGCTTAGCCAGCCTCCCCTTCCCATACCTATTGAAGTGCAGGCAATGCCTAGTGAAACCCGATCTACTGACAGACCCAACTGGCACCATTGAAATGTGACCCCTGCCATTTGCTGACAGCGCCTCCTGCAGTCCCATGTTGACGCGCCCAAAAGTCGTGTTAAGATGAGGCCGATCATGATGCTGAAACAACTGCACGAAATGCACGTTAGTGCCACCAGTTTGAGTAGCTATCTTAACCACGTCACCACCTACATCATATTCCCCGTCCCAATCAAGACTGATCCCTGCTCCACCCACTATCACTACCTGATCCTCCTTCGTAAAATTCCTACATAACTCCCCTATGCTGTAAGTCACCTGAGCCAACCCTACACTAGGCTTCACAGTGCTGGTGACCTGCTACTCACTCCTCAACACTTCCTCCAACTGCTGCACCACACCTCTACCGTGCGAACTACCTAGCAGCAGAACCTCCTTCTTTCTGTTAGACTTTGCAACTGGCTTAGGCCTCCTAACTGCTGAGGACTTCTGCATGTTCCCTACATCCACTCAAATCTGACAGTTGGTCAAATCGATTGCATATTCGCAAAGTATAACTGTCTGAATACATCCTCCTACTAGCTGCCTTCTTTCCAATTGCCAGTTCCAATTCCCCACCCCTCTTCACCCTCCTCAATCTATCTAGTTCCTCCTTTGCACGTGCACGTTGTAACTGCACCTGAAGGTCACATATCTTACACTCCTGCTCCTCTATCAACTTATTTCTTCTACAGATTCCGCATTCACGGAGAGGATCTCGCTAGGATGCCCACTGGCTTCCCCACTGTATTCCCCCGAATGAAGATCGAAGAAATCCCACATCACAACCTACTACTCACGAACCTACGACAGAGGCCACACTTTTCACTCATAGTAAAATTTTACAGTTACTGAAAAAAGCTATACGTCTACGTTACCTAAGTTCAGTTACACCAGTTTAACTATTTATAGAACTAGCAATAGCGGTCTCGAAATTTTCTGTCTACTAAGAAAGCAACTACTTGTATTAATACTACTACACCTCAACTAATACCAGTACCAACAAAAATTCACAAAATTATTTGCTAAAACCAAAAATTCAAGCGGCCACTGGAACACTCAACGAAGTTAAAACATTGAATGAAAATTTTACTGGAATATTTTACTAGAAACAATAAGAAACGTCAGCTAAAAACTAAAGCACGAAATTTATTAATCGACTTCAATGCACAGAAAACTCTAAAACACACAACTAGTGAACGTATCCAAAAGTTTATTAAATCGTTACTTTGGCACAAAAGCCGCTGAAAACTATTAAATTTAATAACTGGTTTACAGTGCACAAATAACTTCGTCAGTACTTAGCTTTATAACCGCTACAGCTGCAACTGCAGCTCGCAATATGAAAAAAAAAAAAAAAAAAACTACTGAGGCATGAGGCCTGGCTCGGACGAACGACGTAAGCACACTCACCAGTAAGCTTCTACTTTTCAACTACTATGATGCTTTCGGAGTTTTTCTAGATGGAAATAGTTAGTGACTTACCCTGTAGGGAACGAAGTCTTTCGCGACGGCACTTGTACGTAAAACATTCTCGGTTTTCTTGCCGCGTCAATTCGGGATGAAATCTCAAGCTTTCGACGATTACCTCCATCGTCATCGTCAGGAGCAACTGACTGTCTTCATTGCTGCTGTGGTACCCTTTTTTATAGCCTGTGGATGGCTTCTGATTGGTCGGCTTGTGATTGGTCAGCGATTACGTACTGCTGTCGCAGACGGTGTCAATGTGTGCGCCGGTGGCGCCACCGCTTCCGTTGGAACATAAACCTTGGAAGAAACGTCTGTGATAGCAGTACCCAATCGCTGACCAATCACAAGCCGACCAATCAGAAGGCGTCCATGGGCTATGAAAAAGGCTACCACAGCAGCAGTGAAGGCAGTCAGTTGCTCCTGACGATGACGATGGAGGTAATTGTCGAAAACTTGAGATTTTATCCCGAATTGATGTGGCAAGGAAACCGAGAATGTTTTACATACTCACTCTATATATGGACGTGACCATTTTCACAAGGAGCTTTAAGTTTTTAAATATTTTAGTTAAGAAAAACCTTTTATAATATGCTGATTTCTATCCTCAAGACAACGTGGCTGAGGTCCTACGTGAAATGAACAATTTTCATAACAAAAGACTTTTTGAGACCTGAAGATGACACCAAAGTCTGTCGAAACTGGTTGTTTTAAATAAAGAAATTTTTGTGCAGTCTTGGCTCTTGAATGCTTTAGATGTGGTCTGGAAATAACACAAAATTCCCTGTACACAAGGCCAAGACTATAGCTCTACAGAGGCAAATATTCAGTCGAACAAAATCGACTTTAAATAACAGACTTACAGCACCTGGGTTGTGATTATGATAATCATCTTGATATCGATCAGAGTCTGAATGAGTTACTAGTCATATGTAGATACATCCAAAGGTTATTATGTACGAAACTGAGAAACGAAACAAGACTGAAGTTCTATACAGCCGCGATTGAGCCACTTTCGTTGTACGGCTCACAGAGAAGATTGACGAGTGATACAAGTCCTAACAAGATATAGGGATCTGAAACGAGATTACTGTGTCCCGCGAGATGCTTCACGAAACTGGATACATTTAAAAATAACGACATGCGGAGAGAACCGAAAACTTAGGTATTTATAAAATGGAAGATGGAGTCAACGAAAATAAAGGAAAGTGGCGTTTACAGCTACATGAAATTGGATAGATTTAAAAACAACGATTTACGGTGAGGGCCGGAAACTAAATATTTATAAAATAGAAGGCGGTGTAAACGAAACTAAAAATGGCTGCCGCACCAGAACGTAAAGAGGAAGAAGAAAGACATTGGAAGACCGGGATGTTGACAACCACTGCCTCTGTGACGAGAACAGACGATTCGCCTCTCCTTGAATGAAGAACGACAAGAACAATAAAAACAAGAACCATAACGGATTAGGAGCCTTCAAGCCCTCTCTGACATCGTGAAGCACATAGAACACTTTTTAAATGATAATACTTTAAATATGATAAATATTAATAAAATGATAACAACAGAACGAAAAACGATTTGAAACAAGATTCGAATGTATAAAATCACAATGTGAATAAAATTGCTGTCTATGTACTGACGTTATTGTGGTATTTACTCCGATGACTTGTTTTCTGCAGTTGTCAGCACTGGTCTGTCCTGTGAAAGCTTCTTCATCGCTGAGTAACTGCTGCAACCTACAGCTATTTTAATCTGCATGTTGTATTCAAGCTTCTAAAATTTTTACCCCACACTAGCCTCTCATTGCCAAAATCACGGTTTCTTGTTGCTTAATAATGTGATATATCACGCGATTCACTGTTTTAGTCACGAATACACCACAACTTTTTGCCTCAGTTCGATTGGGTATCTCTTCTGTATTTATCCGATTTACACATTTAATCTTCGGCATTCCCCAGTAGCATCACATTTCAAACGCTGCTTCTATTATCCTCTTGTATAGACTGCTTATTATTCACATTTCACTTCCTCACAAGGCTGCACTCCTGGCAAATACTTTCAAAAAAGACTTTCTAATACCAGATGTTAACAGTTGCATGAATGCTTTTCTTACTATTACCAGTCTACACTTTATATCCTTTCTAATTCATTTATCATCACTTCTTTTTCTTGTTTTCGGAAATACTTTTCTTGCAGTTCCAGTGTGCATTTTGTATCCCCTGTCTTTCGCCTATTATCACTTGCTTCGCTAGCCTAGTAAGAAAACTCACGTTCTGTTCTTAGACGGAGCGAGATAACGCAGTGATTAGCAAAATTGACTCACATTTGGGAGGGAGACAGTTCAAATCTTCGTCTGACCATCCTGATTGAAGTTTTCCGTGACTTTCCTAAATCTTTCCTGGCAAATTTGGGGATGATTCCTTTCACAGTCACGGGCAATTTCATTCCGTATCCTTAAGAGAAAAATGTCTGAGCTTTAGCTCCGTCTCTAATGACATCGTTGTCGACGGGGCTTTTGCGTCCCTTACTTCATCACTATTTTTAGTGTCTCATTTTCTAATCCTTTTACTTGGCGTCGTCTGATTTAACTCCACTACACTACATTACCTTCACTTTAATTGTGTTGTTAATCTTATAGCCTCTTGTCCAGACAATATCCATTCCGAGCAGCTGTTCTTGCAAGTACTTCATCTGCACTGACAGAATAATTGCAAAATCTTCGGTAAACTTCAAAGCTTCAATTTCCTCTCTCTGAATTTTTTCCATGATTTCCTTCACAGCCTTTTATCTGCGTTAGCAGTTGCACTGCTGCTACTACTGCTACTGGTTTAATTGATTCTGCTACTACTACTACTACTACTAATAATAATAATAATAATAGTAATAGTGATAGCAGCAGATAAAAATACATTTATGGGTGCACAAACATGACGTTTTCTGACATTTGCACTTCTGAGGGACAGAAATTTAGGCAGACTGCACCACCCAATGACAACGAAGAAAGTCTGGTGGGAAAGAGGGGTACCTAATAGCATGAGGTAAGAGTTGCGTACAAGACAAAGACAAATATTACTGTTGGTTTAGTTGGTACGTGATCCACTGTGTTTTGAAGGTGGATGTGGTGTACAGTTGTCTAAAATAGTGGGTGAGGTTGTTATAGTGTTTGGTTCTTGCTATTGGACAGGACGCAGAGAGGCGACAAAACGATGGAATGGGACAGAAAGGATTTTGGTCTGATGGGAACGAGTGGTTGTGACGTCTTTTTCAGACAGGAGAGGAAATGTAGGGAACGGATGAGGGGACTTTGGACGTGCAGATGGTGCGAAAGGAAATTTTCACTCTCTATATCGATATTCTTGGCTATTGAGACGTGTGCACTTATGAACTGCCCAAAAATTGTCTTCGGTCATTTCACTGCAGTAATGTTTTATTTAAAGGTTTCGTATTTCCTATGAAACCTAGTTCGTATTCCCAGTATTCCATGCTCATAAAATAAATAATTACGTGGCTAATCACTTCCAGTGCTCAAAATATTATTGCGAAAGAGTTTTCCTTATCAAGACAACAGGTACTACGTGACTCACATGGGTTATGCAGACGTTTTTCAGCAATGTGGTTGATTTTTGAGAGAAACGAAGCCTTCTGGCATTATAAATTGCGATCAATTTCCACATACAGAAAGAAAAATATAACTGAAAACTGATAACAGAGATTACTTATTTCAGTTTACTAATATCCCAAATGAAACGTTATAGAATTCTATTTGTAAAGAACATTTATACTTCATGATTAGAAGTTGTGTTTTACATGTTAAGGCGTGTACTCGAGAAAGCTGAAATTACGTACACCACAGGCAAAAGACGGCGACTTAACGACAGCCGACCAGATGGTGGCGGTTGAGGAAAGAGCGGATATAGCGGATATGTCAGGGGTCAATGTTGCGGTGAGAATTAATTGTCATAGTAATTATGAATAGGCATATGTGTTGTTGTTGTGGTCTTCAGTCCTGAGACTGGATTGATGCAGCTCTCCATGCTACTCTATCTTTCATCTCCCAGTACCTACTGCAACCTACATCCTTCCGAATCTGCTAGGTGTATTTATCTCTTGGTCTCCCTCTACGATTTTTACCCTCCACGCTGCACTCCAATACTAAATTGATGATCCGTTGATGCCTCAGAACATGTCCTACCAACCGATCCCTTCTTCTAGTCAAGTTGTGCCACAAACTTCTCTTCTCCCCAATCCTATTGAACACCTCCTCATTAGTTATGTGATCTACCCATCTAATCTTCAGCATTCTTCTATAGCACCACATTTCTAAGGCTTCTATTCTCTTCTTGTCTAAACCATTTATTGTCCATGTTTCAGTTCCATACGTGGCTACACTCCATACAAATATTTTCAGAAACGACTTCCTAACACTTAAATCAATACTCGATGTTAACAAATTTCTCTTCTTCAGAAACGCTTTCCTTCCCATTGCCAGTCTACATTTTATATCCTCTCTACTTCGACCATCATCAGTTATTTTGCTCCCCAAATAGCAAAACTCCTTTACTACTTTAACTGTCTCATTTCCTAATCTAATACCCGCAACGTCACCCGACTTAATTCAACTACATTCCATTATCCTCGTTTTGCTTTTGTTGATGTTCATCTTATATCCTCCCTTCAGGACACCATCCATTCCGTTCAACTGATCTTCCAAGTCCTTTGCTGTCTCTGACAGAATTACAATGTCATCGGCGAACCTCAGAGTTTTTATTTCTTCTCCATGGATTTTAATACCTACTCCAAATTTTTCTTTTGTTTCCTTCACTGCTTGCTCAATATACACATTGAATAACATCGGGGAGAGGCTACAACCCTGTCTCACTCCCTTCCCCACCACTGTTTCCCTTTCATGCCCCTCGACTCTTATAACTGCCATTTGGTCTCTATAAAACTGTAAATAGCCTTTCGCTCCCTTTATTTTACCCCTGCCACGTTTAGAATTTGAAAGAGAGTATTCCAGTCAACATTGTCAAAAGCTTTCTCTAAGTCTACAAATGCTAGAAACGTAGGTTTGCCTTTCCTTAATCTACACTCCTGGAAAATGAAATAAGAACACCGTGAATTCATTGTCCCAGGAAGGGGAAACTTTATTGACACATTCCTGGGGTCAGATACATCACATGATCACACTGACAGAACCACAGGCACATAGACACAGGCAACAGAGCATGCACAATGTCGGCACTAGTACAGTGTATATCCACCTTTCGCAGCAATGCAGGCTGCTATTCTCCCATGGAGACGATCGTAGAGATGCTGGATGTAGTCCTGTGGAACGGCTTGCCATGCCATTTCCACCTGGCGCCTCAGTTGGACCAGCGTTCGTGCTGGACGTGCAGACCGCGTGAGACGACGCTTCATCCAGTCCCAAACATGCTCAATGGGGGACAGATCCGGAGATCTTGCTGGCCAGGGTAGTTGACTTACACCTTCTAGAGCACGTTGGGTGGCACGGGATACATGCGGACGTGCATTGTCCTGTTGGAACAGCAAGTTCCCTTGCCGGTCTAGGAATGGTAGAACGATGGGTTCGATGACGGTTTGGATGTACCGTGCACTATTCAGTGTTCCCTCGACGATCAACACTGGTGTACGGCCAGTGTAGGAGATCGCTCCCCACACCATGATGCCGGGTGTTGGCCCTGTGTGCCTCGGTCGTATGCAGTCCTGATTGTGGCGCTCACCTGCACGGCGCCAAACACGCATACGACCATCATTGGCACCAAGGCAGAAGCGACTCTCATCGCTGAAGACGACACGTCTCCATTCGTCCCTCCATTCACGCCTGTCGCGACACCACTGGAGGCGGGCTGCACGATGTTGGGGCGTGAGCGGAAGACGGCCTAACGGTGTGCGGGACCGTAGCCCAGCTTCATGGAGACGGTTGCGAATGGTCCTCGCCGATACCCCAGGAGCAACAGTGTCCCTAATTTGCTGGGAAGTGGCGGTGCGGTCCCCTACGGCACTGCGTAGGATCCTACGGTCTTGGCGTGCATCCGTGCGTCGCTGCGGTCCGGTCCCAGCTCGACGGGCACGTGCACCTTCCGCCGACCACTGGCGACAACATCGATGTACTGTGGAGACGTCACGCCCCACGTGTTGAGCAATTCGGCGGTACGTCCACCCGGCCTCCCGCATGCCCACTATACGCCCTCGCTCAAAGTCCGTCAACTGCACATACGGTTCACGTCCACGCTGTCGCGGCATGCTACCAGTGTTAAAGACTGCGATGGAGCTCCGTATGCCACGGCAAACTGGCTGACACTGACGGCGGCGGTGCACAAATGCTGCGCAGCTAGCACCATTCGACGGCCAACACCGCGGTTCCTGGTGTGTCCGCTGTGCCGTGCGTGTGATCATTGCTTGTACAGCCCTCTCGCAGTGTCCGGAGCAAGTATGGTGGGTCTGACACACCGGTGTCAATGTGTTCTTTTTTCCATTTCCAGGAGTGTATTTTCTAAGATATGTCGTAGGGTCAGTATTGCCTCACGTGTTCCAACATTTCTACGGAAACCAAACTGATCTTCCCCGAGGTCGGCTTCTACCAGTTTCTCAATTCGTCTGTAAAGAATTCGTGTTAGTATTTTGCAGACGGCGGGCTTTCATTATTTAGAAGGTGGGTTTGTGGGCACGGAGCTGGCATCCGATAGCATCCCATTTAGATTTCACTGAACTCCGATAAGAGAAATTCGATGGCCAAGAGATCAACGTGCGTTCTCTAACACGATCCTCAAAACTTTTGCAGTACGATTCTGGCCTTGTGGTTCCGATAGTTATGCTGCCGGAAGATGCCATCGCTGTTGAGGAAGACGTCAAGATACGGGGTTACAGGTGGTCTCTATTAATGTTCACGTATTCTGCAGACATCTTGGTCCCCTGGAAGTCCAGGTGCAAGCCCCCATAACATAATACTGCTCCCACCTACCTGCGTCTGTGGCGTGCTGCGTGCTTCGAACAGCCATTCGAGTGTACGACGGCGTATCTGGACACGACCATCGACCTAGTTTAATAATAAACGGGATTCATCCGGCCTAGCTACAGGATTCCATTGATACACGGTCCAGTCTCGAAGATCTCATGTCCATTGTAATCATAACTGTCGATGTTGTTGGGACAACATGGAAATACATAACAGTCCTCTGCTGCGGAATACCAACACTGTGCATTGAGCGATGTGTTCGAAAACACTTTTGCCTGCGTCAGCACTGTTCTCTTTCGTCACTTCTGCTACAGATCGCCGCCTATCCTGCTTTCGAGTATGGGCAAGCCTCCAATGCCTATGTTCTGTAGTGAGGTAAGGACGTCCAAATTCTTGTCGCCTACTCCTGCTTTCAGCATTCTTCAACCGCTTTCCATAGATGCTCATGACAGTAGCACGCTAGCAGCTGACCAGTTTCGATGTTTCCGAGATGCTCGCTCCCAGGCACTGGGCCACAACAATCCCGCTTTTGTCAAAATCGCTTATGTCGGCGGATTTACACACTTGCGCCACTTTTTGTAGCTACACTACTGGCCATTAAAATTGCTACACCATGAAGAAATGCAGATGACAAGCGGGTAGTCATTGGACAAATATATTATACTAAAACTGACATGTGATTACATTTTCACGCAATTTGGGTGGTTAGATCCTGAGAAATCAGTACCCAGCACAACCACCTTTGGCCGTAATAACGGCCTTGATACGCCTGGGCATTGAGTCAAACAGAGCTTGAATGGCGTGTACAGGTACAGGTGCTAATGCAGATTCAACACAATACCACAGTTCATCAAGAGTAGTGACTGGCGTATTGTGACGAGCCAGTTGCTCGGCCACGATTGACCAGACGTATTCAATCGGTGAGAGGTCTGGAGAATGTGCTGGACAGGGCAGCAGTCCAACATTTTCTTTATCCAGAAAGGCCCGTAAAGGACCTGCAAAATGCAGTCGTGTATTATCCTGCTGAAATGTAGGGTTTCGCAGGGATCGAATGAAGGGTAGGGCCAGGGGTCGTAACACATCTGAAATGTAACGTCCACTGTTCAAAGTGCCGTCAATGCGAACAAGAGGTGACCGAGACGTGTAACCAATGGCACCCCCAATACCATCACGCCAGGTGATAGGCCAGTATGGCGATGACGAATACACGCTTACAATGTGCGTTCACCGCGATGTCGCCAAACACGGAATCGAACATCATGATGCTATAAACAGAACCTGGATTCATCCGAAAAATGACGTTTTGCCATTCGTGCACCCAGGTTCGTCGTTGAGTACACCATCGCCGGCGCTCCTGTCTGTAATGCAGCGTCAAGGGTAACCGCAGCCATGGTCTCCGAGCTGATAGTCCATGCTGCTGCAAACGTCGTCGAACTGTTCGTGCAGATGGTTGTTGTCTTGCAAACGTCCCCATCTGTTGACTCAGGGATCGAGACGTGGCTGCACGATCCGTTACGGCCAAGAGGATGCCTGTCATCTCGACAGCTAGTGATACGAGGCCGTTGGGATCCAGCACGGCGTTCCGTATTACCCTCCTGAACCCACCGATTCCATATTCTGCTAAGTCATTGGTTCTCGACCAACGCGAGCAGCAATGTCGCGATAGGATAAACAGCAATCGCGATAGGCTGCAATCCGACCTTTATCAAAGTCGGAAGCGTGATGGTACGCATTTCTCCTCCTTACACGAGGCATCACAAGGACGCTTCACCAGGCAACGCCGGTCAACTGATGTTTGTGTATGAGAAATCGTTTGGAAAGTTTCCTCATGTCTGCACGTTGTAGGTGTCGCCACCAGCGCCAACCTTGTGTGAATGCCATGAAAAGCTAATTATTTGCATATCGCAGCATCTTCTTGCTGTCGGTTAAATTTCGCGTCTGTAGCACGTCATCTTTGTGGTGTAGAAATTTTAATGGCCAGTAGTGTGTATTGATCAGAGTATCAGGATGATGGAGAACCGACTTACTGAGCATAAGCGGCAAAGGCGCTCACGACAGCCAGCAGATCTACCATTGCAGAACATTGTCTTGGAATGGGTCATCCTATGGAATGAATATATCAACGTGGAGATTATGACATGCAGTTTCAGCTGTTGAGCGTGTGCGTGTGAGTGTATGCATGTGTGCGTGTATGCGTGTGTTATCTTTACGGAGTTTTTCTGAAAACCGATGGTTTAAACTGACTTACATAGAGCTAACGTGATGCAGTTTTTCCTCGAAAATGGCAGGTTGTGCTCCCATCCCAATATCGGCAGTTGTCGACGCCGTCATCTGGCTGTATTCTCCAAAGTTATCTGAACAATGTGTACGCTTGAAGAAACTAAGGGCTCATATACAGGACAGTAATTTATCCATCCCAAGACGACTGGAAGCTGTTTTGAATGCCAACTGTTTTCGTACACCGTATTAGGCATGATAGAGCTGTGTTTTTGGTCTTTCCATATTGTTCTCACACACTATCTATGTGCCTTCTTAGACAGAGACAATTAAATGCATGCCGGCCACAGCTAATATATAATAAAAAAGCAACATGGATATCATGGTGTGCTGCACGCCTATGAGATCGATGTCTGTTACAGCGAAGTAGTCGTTAGTAAACAACATCTGGCGAATGTGCCACACCTCGTTTGTGTAACACTAACGCAGGGAAGCATGACAGTCTGGGACCTCGTGGCATGTTGATAAAGACTCTACTAATTCAAAAACAGTCCCAACGGTTCGGACGACCTTTGGACAGTAATTAACATCAAAATTCCAAAGACACATTGCGTGAGAGGTCCGCTTGATAATTCTGTTACTATACAGAAGTTTTCACCTTTCTGTACAAACAAAGCTTTAGAGGTGCGTGAGCCGTCCGTGGTGGCCGAGCGGTTCTAGGCGCTCAGTCCGGAACCGCGCGACTGCTACGGTCGCAGGTTCGAATCCTGCCTCGGGCATGGATGTGTGTGATGTCCTTAGGTTAGTTAGGTTTAAGTAGTTTTAAGTTCTAGGGAACTGAAGACCACAGATGTTAAGTCCCATTGTGCTCAGAGCCATCTGAACCATCATCAGAGGGGCGTGCAGGACAGCTTAAGTCTATGAAGAGGCAGGGGAAGTGTACAGTCTTGGCCGAGACAGTGAAATCTGCCCAAGTAAACAAGATGAATACCAGTTTACTTGGAGAATGTGCCATCAACAGTCAGCTGCACACTGCGATGGAGTAGTGGCCAAGGAACTGGAGCAGGATTGCGAAAGCGCCGTGTTTCACGAAAAGTGTAAATTGTGAACTCGAGAAGATTGTTTCTTTTATTCTTGCGTTTAATTTGCCGGAGTTGCTCGAGTACTTTGCAGCAGACTTCATCCGCCTAAAATTTAGGCCCTTCGTACATTGTGCTGACGGTACACGCCGATTTTGTTGTTAAGTAAGTAACGCATTTTATCGGAGTGGGTTTCTGATTCTACGATTCAATAGCATTTCAGAGTGATGTAAGAAAAACAACAAAGAATAAAGAATCATGTACTACTAATACTTCATCCCTAGTTTCGAATGTTTGTGTCGTTTACGTAGGTCATCCAACTAATCATGATTTGTTTCATTTTGTCTCTGTGTAGGTTACAAGCTAAAAATTGAGACAGACTTGAGCAATGTACTAAAGTGTTATTCTGGATATTACAAATGCACATGTTACTTCTCCAAGCTACATTTTCACCCAAAAAATTTTCGTTCTCTGCATAGGTGTTCACAAGGGGGCCCAGCAAAGGACAACTGTCCTGGTAACAGGCTTTAGCATTATTATTCACTATAGGATTCTTACCCTTTTCTAGAAATGATTGTTGATGATGTTACTAGACGCCAGATTTCGCAATGTCCAGTGTAAAAGGAAATACTACAGCTTTAGGAAGTATGATATAACTAACTTTTGTTTGTTTGTCAGGATGTTCCTGACAAGTCAGGGAGTTTGTTTGGTGCTGCAGAAGTTTCGGCGCTATTTTTCAGTCATGGCGCATTCGGACATATTGACAATATTATCCAAATATGGAGTCCAATCTCTTGAACGCCGTGCAACATGCAGGCATCGTGTTACCTGTTGTGCAGTCCATTATTAATATTGTTATTATTATTATTATTATCATATGAATCAATTACAATAGTACACATTTAGCAAAACAAAGAAATATATATAAAATTGAACATGTGAAATTATATACAGTACACAAGTTTTGAAACGGCTCAGACTACACTCGGATGTTGACGGACTCGATCCAGCTGAGTGCCTCGTGGGATGCTTGACGGAGCTTCTCAATGCCACCAGGGAAGCGTCTTATTGGACAGTCATTCACAATATGGCTCTTTGTTTGGGTGTCACCACAGTCACACACACTGTCACTTGAAAAGCCCAACTTGTGCATGTTGTATTTGCTCCTACCCTCTTCAGTCAGATATCTGTTTAACTGCACCCACACCTCCCTTGGTTGGTGGAAGCCTGGAACTGTAACTGTTGGATTGTCTACAAGTTCGTGGATTCGGGTTCTTGTAGCCTGCCACTCACGTTTCCACTCTGCGTCCTGGTCGAATCCTGTGGATAGCATTTGGACTCCCATTTCATATGCTGGTCTTCTAGATTTGAGGCGTTTCCTCGGCAGTGATAGCAAATCGTCAGGGAGAGGGATCGAGTTGTTTTCAGAAACTTGCTGACAGAGCAGCCTTTCGGTGAAGGTCTGGTGGACAGATGTCTGAAAGCACTGGTAGCCAGCAAGTAGGTGTAGACCGGACTGTACCACTAATTACTCTCATAACTGAGTTCAGCTGGATGTCTACTTTCACTACATGGGCGCTTCGGAGCCAAACTGGTGCACAGTATTCTGCTGCAGAGTATACCATTGCAATTGATGCTCCTCGGAGGACTGATGTGGTTGCTCCCCATGTACTGCCTGCCAGCTTTCTCACAAGGTTCACTCGTGTTTGTATCTTCTTGGCCCAGTTGGAAAGGTGTTTTTTTGTATGTTAAAGGTCTGTCCAGAGTGACTCCCAGGTATTTTGAGCTTTCGTTGTATCTGACTGTGCCAAGAGGGCCGAACTGTGGACTGATCTTTGCTGATGAAAGGCGATTAGAGAGGTGGAATAGGTTTACCTCGGTTTTAGAAAGATTTGGTCTGAGTCGCCGTGTCTCAAAATACTCATAAAGTTTAGTAAGGCTGTTCGTTAGGTGTTCTTCACATTCAGAAAGGTCTTCACTCTGATATGAAATTTCCAGGTCATCTGCATATTGAAATTTTCGACAGGTCAAATTCGGCAGGTCAGCTGTGTAGTGGTTGAATAACACTGGAGCAAGAACAGAGCCCTGAGGTAATCCATCATTGAGTACATGTTATCTGCTTTTCTCTTCTCCTTGGTGTACTTTAAACCGCATATTTATTGATATGTTACTTAAGAGGTCGCCTAGAGTTTTGCAAGGTATTGCTCTCAAAAATTTCAATAATAAGCCCTTGCAGCACACTGTGTCATAAGCTGCTGACAGTTCAATGAACACTACTCCAGTTTTAAGTTTCTTTTGGTATCCAGATTCGATGTGAGTAGTCAAGGAGAGCACTTGTTCACAGCAGCTACTATATGGTATGAATACAGCTTGTTCAGGTGATATCATAGCACTAATTTGACCTTGGATTCGGTTTAGAATCATTCTTTCCAATAGATTGTAAGCACAGCTAAGTAGAGATATTCGGCGGAAGTGTTCTGCAGCTGTTCCCTCTTTCCCAGGCTTTTTGATAGCGATAATTTTTGCTATTTTAAATTTTTTGGTTTAAGTCGCTGTACGAAGAATATAATTAAAAAGGGAAAATAGCCAATTTCGCTTTACCGGTCCACTCGTGCACCAAACATTCAGGGTAAAGCCCATCTGCACCTGCAGCTTTTCTATATTTCGTATGCTTAAGCGATGTCTCCAGTTGCGTGATTGTAAACGGAGAAGAAAATTCCGGGTTATGTTGCAGAGATTTCTTGACTTCCGTAAGCTCTCTCTTTACTTGCCGAAGATTTGCTTTAGGTGTTGGGACCTTAGAAACTCTCACTAAGTGACTGGCGATTGAGTCGCATGAGGCCGTTGGGTTTTCTTTGTTGTGGGAAAGGTCTTCTCCAAGTTTGTGAATCACCTTCGGTGCTTTTCTACTGGAGTGTGTGAAATCGAGGTCCTTTGTTTCCTTATGCCATTTTTCTCTCCTTCGTTCATTCAAGGAATTCATAAGGTTTGTAGCTGTTTCTTGGTGTCCACATTCCTTGAATTGGTTAGACAGCTGGTTGATCTCTTCATTCCAGCCAGGAATATATTTTTTCCGGCTTCCTCTGGGAATGCTCTTTTTGGCAGTAGATATTACTATCTTTAAAAACTTTGAGTATGATTTTGGAAGTCAGGGACCTGTGTTATTGACTCGACCAGCAATTTAGAAAATTTATCCCAATCTGCTTTTTGAAAGTTCCAGTTGGATACAGGGGCAGATCGCACTGGGGGAATGTGTAACCCGTAGGAGATGAGAATGGGGCGATGTTGGCTTCTGGGAAAGTCATGCAGGACCTTTCTGGTGATAGTTCCGCTACTTCTCTCCATATTTGACAGGCAGAGATCAGATGTGCCCTCTGTACCCCATCTTCCAGACCTGAATGTACCTTTTCCCTTTACATCATAATGGAGCTTTAAGTTGTTTGCTTCCATACATTCTGTCAGACTTCTACCATTTCCATCCTCTTCGGCATAGCCCCACTCATAACTATGGCTGTTAAAATCGCCTACATATATTGCAGGATGTTCTAACACTGGGAGTTGTTTGCACCTGATTCCTCCTCGAGGATAACTGAGACATCCTTTTAGTTGTTACGGACAAAGCTGGCAACTCCATATTGAGGGTGGTAAATTCGGGACACTAATTTATAGCCTGGGATGCGCCCCTTCTTCCACAGAGCGTCGTCATCTTCTGTATGAGTCTCATGCAGCGCTAAGACGTCCGCACTATTCTCTCTCAAAATTTTAGAAAGTATTTTGCCGTTATTTCTGTACAGTCTCTCAACATTCAGTTGACATATTCTGAGCACGTTTCTAGGTTGGTTCTGAACATTGCCGTTTGTATAGGGTTTCATATTGTTGTTAATTTCGTAATCGCTGTTGGAAATTATCTATAAACCGCCTTCTGCGAGAGTTAGCCTAATTTAAATGGACCAATTAGTTGCCCAGGGGCACTGGCAGTGATCAAGGCACATGAAGATGCATTCGAAGGCGAAAAAAGTGACTGCTCACGTGGAGGTTTCTCGCTTGCTCCCCTGTGCAGCCTCTTTGACATCAGAACACAACAACGTATCAAACTGAGGACTGTATTGGTCCAGTCTTACAATATTAAGAGTCCGTAAGGCGGCAAGATTTTTCAACCATACGTTTACTGTTCTTATAGATTTATATTTCTATTAGATGATGCTTACGATGCACAATCAGACTATTAATCATTTCATTGGCTGTTATTGGCTAACACCACGAACTAACATTTTCAGTGGCACTGCGTGTCTGGGAGTTAATTAGGGCTGAGCACTGGCAAAAAAGGTCAAATCTTCCTCAGAAACCGCTATCAGCTAACGAAGGGCTGGGAGGCATCATGTTCTGATGAGTGCAAACATTTACTGGCCTGAAAGACGGCAGAGTGTAGCTGCGGAACTAGAGGCCACAGAATCCTCTTAACAGGGATAGAGCAAGTGGGAAGTTACTCTCTGGTGGGACGAGAAAAAAAAATGTCATGTTTGTGTACCCTTCTAGGCGCGCAGTCCGGAACCGCGCGACTGCTACGGTCGCAGGTTCGAATCCTGCCTCGGGCATGGATGTGTGTGATGTCCTTAGGTTAGTTAGGTTTAAGTAGTTCTAAGTTCTTGGGGACTGAAGACCACAGATGTTAAGTCCCATAGTGCTCAGAACCATTCGAACCATTTTTTTTTTTTTGTGTACCTGGACAAAGAGAGTTGGTGCGGAAGAAGGTGAAAGGAGATGCCGTAAGTGCAAAGGAATGCACAGGGTCACGAACGATAATCGCGAGCTGACCTCCGATGGCTCTTCCCATGGAAAGCGCAGGGGCTTGCTCCCCGCCGGAAAGCAGAGACACCTTTTTGTTTGGTGGAGTGCTAAGAATGAAAGAAGGGAAACTAAACCTTCCAGAAAATCTTCTGGAAGGAGTATGAGCCTCAGATTATTGATTGGCTGATTCATGGTCCTTGTAGTGGAAGGTGATGTTTTTGTAGCGGCCACTGGAATTTGCCACCAAAGCGCAAAAATAGACACCACATGTCCAGCAGGGAGAGGTATATGGCGCGAAAAGGCACTTCCTTCCGTGGATCAGTCGAAGGCACTTCGTTGGCGAAAGATACAGTGGAGAAGCTGGAGGTTAAATTTTGAGAAGAATTACTTTCAACACAAGGAGCGCGTCAAGTGGTCTCTCTGTGACAGAGTTGTTATTCTTTAGCTCTCTGTAGAGTCTGACACATGTTGAAGTGCTTCTTTATGAGAGAATACATGAGTCGAATTTCTGTTACTTGCTAGGGAGCAAACAAGAATATTGGCTCGTTTTCTGTCTTGTATTGAGTGTGCAGGCAGAGAATTGCGGGTATGCCACATACGTCATCTGCACGGAGGCCAATGCCACAAAGAACAGACAATCGGTGTAAAACAACGGCTGTCAGTACCTCAACAGGTGATACGGGCACTTCGATTTGGTGTATACAGAAACAGTCACAGTACATGTGTTGAGTTCCATTTGCTTGTCCACTCGTCTTTTTCTGAAAGTCCCAGTCAGGATGTATGTCTTTCTGTTTTTCACCGCCAATCAGTGCCAGCCAACTTTGTGCCTGTCTAATAAAGGGGGATGGGGTGGGTGGGGGAGAGGGGGCGGAGCAGTTTAAAGAAGGCCAAACTTATGTTCTGTCAATCACTGTGTATGTCTTTTGAGAATAAATCATTTACCGCATTCAAATAGTGATTCATTCTAGTAGCATCCCGCTCTATGGAAACCCCTAGATGTAGGTTGTCAATTACGAGGTCATTTTAATCTATTGTACGCGTGTGAATTCCACTGCACAGACAACAGTAGGCAGACACACTTACATACGCTATGTGTTACACACGCCATGGGGGTTTACAAATCGGTTCTGCCGGATTAACTTGAGCGTTGTTTTGGAATAGTTCTCACATTCCTCTCGTAGAACGCTGGCTCTGCCTTACATTTTACGCAACAATCCTAAATAACTTAAATTTACAAGCAAATTTTGTTGAACTTTTGATATGATATCAACACCAAAAAATTGAAGTCATGAAACTAACGAAATAAATCCATTTAACATGATCAGATTTTGTGAGCTAAAAAGATGGTATCAAAGTTGAATAACCAAGTTTATATAATGTTTTTTTACTTAGAGAGGTATCAAACAGAGGTATTTTTTACTAGTTATTTTTTCTGGTATCCTGTAGGATCTCTTCAATGGATCTGACATTTTCTTTTTCTATTCAAGAATTCTAATTTTCAAAATTAATCCAATTTTTTCGACGCATGAATGAAAATGCGGTGTTTCGTCAAATATTTTGTAATTTGTTTGAGCTGATTTTCGTAAATCGTTGGTTTTAATAATATTAAAAAACTTCACTTCGCAAATACTAACAAAATATGCTTACCTTTTAGGTAAGAAAGTAATATTATGTCAATAAACATATTGAGTAGGTAACGATCAAAGATCTGAGTTATAAAACATTTTCTTTACTTATTGCCAAGTTAGGTTCTTAGGGAACAAGTTCTTAAGTTCCCAGATTCAGTTATAAAAGAAAGGGAAATTTAAAATGTTGCTCCCTCCTGGATAGGTTCCTGCGGTTGTCCATGGTTCTCTGTGAAGTCGACTTGGGGACTTCCTATAATCTGCGAACTCTTCGGATTTGCTATTGACATTGGTATTATTTTTAGCAGCTTCTACTCTTGTGAACAGCATTATGACGGCTTATGTGTACTCCGTATCAGCCGTTAGACCTTGGAGTATATGAAAGATGATTGTACAGTTGTTTTCAAGGAATAAATTTGCTCGTTAATTTCATTCAAAGAGGTAATTTACTGTTCGTACTATATGTATACAGTGCTAGTTTATGAGGTACTCTCCATCCTTAAAGAAAAATGTACAGGGATTGAACAAAATATGGAAATACCGCGAGAAATGCATGCGTGAACATATATTCAGATGCTAGCCAAGTCTGCAGCTTGCACTATTGTAGTTGACAATGACTGGTCCCCGTGCAATGTCCTCAGTACGTTGCAAGTGTCGGTCGTGGTCAGAATGTGTTCTGTGCATTAGTGAGGACATTGTTTCGGAGCTAAGGAAATGCGAAAGTGGGAAAATTGTAGGTGCTCGTATGGTAGGTGCTTCCATAACCAAGGGTGTTAAAGTGTTTGATGTTTCACGAGGTATCATATCTAAAACTTATACTGTATACAGGAAAAGAAAAATATCATCCGTTAAGTCACAATGCGGAACTGAGTGCTGAGTGATGGTGACACATGTTCATTGAAAAGGATTGGGACCCAAAATAAGAGGACGTCAGTTGCAGAAGTCACTACAGAACTGAACCCCTCACCAACGATCGCTGTTAACGCCGAAAGAGCACAAATGGAGCTCCTTAAGCGGGGGCTGGCAGGGCGAGATTTAATTCCAAAACTACTCATCAGTAATGCGAGTGTATGTAACAGAAAAACGTGGTACCTAAGGTTTAAATCCTGGAGTACAGAGCAATGGAAGAATGTTATTTGCTGGCTTCACATTGTTTACAGCTACTGTCGGAGTTCACATCCCAAAAATGAAACATGGCGGGGGTTCGGTGACGACTTGTGCAGCCATGTAGTGATATTCCATGGGCCCCATAGTCACTCAGGAAGACCGCCTTACTGCCAAGGATTATGTGACCATTTTGGTTGATCAGGTCCATCCCACGGTACAACGTTTTTTCTCCAGTGGTGATGCTCCGTTCCGGGACGACAGGGATCTTGTCCACACAGCTCGCATCGCACAGGACTAGTTTTGTGATTACGAGGACGAATTGTCACATAAATTTAACTCCTTTTTTATCGCCTTAGAAGCCCATACTCGAAATTAATCACTCTCGACCAAGAAACTTAAATTCCTTCCGTGTAACATAAGGAGAATAGTTCACCACTGGATTACACTTCACTGGTCCATCGAATCATTTGGCTATGTGTCGTTTAGTCACTGTTTCATTCTCATTACAGTCATATTTCGTATTCCACTCCAATTAGCTTGTAATACAATTATTTATTTTCCTGTATCTTGCAGAAATTACCAACATGAAACTCGCCATTTAACTGATATACACATTAAAGTCTCAGGTCGTAACTGATAATCACGCAGATTCTGTACTTCCTGTTTCAGGTACAATAAAATTTGGTTCTGAGATTGCTGTTTGGTTTCCAAAACAATCCCTGGAGATTTCTGCTCATCTCTTTATATCCCTTTCTTTGGAAAAAGTATTCCTTATTGTAAGTTCGTTATTAATTTGGACAATTTTTCCTACTGATACATTACTTATTTCAGCCTGACGATTTATTTTCAGGACTGATTTCAGATTTGCTTTATTAGGTTAGTCCTTTCGGCATTTGTTTTATCAAGATATGAAACTCGTAGATTTTAGTTCATAAATTTCCGAATGTAAAACAAATATAGAAAGAAAGGTTCAGGTGTGGAATTAAAATTCACGGTGAAAGGATATCAATGATACGACTCGCTGATGACATTGCTATCCTGGGAGTGAAAGTGAAGAAGAATTACGTGCTATGAACGATCTAATGAGTACAGAATATGGATTGAGAGCAAATCGAAGATAGACGAAAATAATGACAAGGAGCAGAAATGAGAACAGTGAGAAACTTAACATCAGGACTGATGGTCACGAAGCAGATGAAGCTAAGAAATTCTGCTATGAAGGCAGCAAAGTAACCAATGACGGACGGAGCAAGGAGAACATCAAAAGCAGACTGGTCCCGGTAAAAAGTACATTCCTCGCCAAAAGAAGTCTGCTAGATTCAAACACAAGCCTTAATTTGACGAAGAAATTTCTGAGGATGTACGTCTGGAGCACAGCATTCTACGCCAGTGAAACATGGGCTGTGGGAAAACCGGAACAGGAGAGAATGAAAGCAATTGAGATGTGGTGTACAGGCGAATGTTGAAAATTAAATGGACTGTTAAGGTAAGGAATGAGGAGGTTTTGCGTAGAATTGGAGAGGAAAGGAATATGTGGAAAACACTGACAAGAAGACGGGACACGATGATAGGACATATCTTAGGAAATCAGAGAACGACTTCCATGGTACTAGAAGGAGCTACAGAGGACAAAAAGTGCAGAGGAAGACAGAGACTGGAATGCTTCCAGCAAATAATTGAGGGCGTAGGTTGCAAGTGCTGTTCTCAGATGAAGAGTTTGTCACCGATGACCCCCTCCCCCCCCCCTTCCAAAAAAAAAAAAACATGTTCGGAAACTCGCACACATACGATGCAGACGTACCACATGAGAAACATGATATGCTTCACGCATAATATGTAACTTATTTCGGTACTTTTTATGTATTTAGTATGGTTTTCTGAAGACCACAACTTTTGTTAACACGACAAACATTCCATGAACAGTCTATCTTAGAAATTTATTCTTTGTGGAGATGTTGATCCTATAAGACGTCTTTTATATGTAGTACAGATTTACTTTTCGTAAATTTTTAAACAGAAACAGTAGAAAGATGATAATGTTAGTATTACAACAGCTGCAGCTATGCCGTGTAATTTATATGGAGAAGTTTTATATTCATCAAAGTGCCTGCTGCGCAGCACAGTAAATTGATCTGACACCTAAAAATTCCTCTGGAATACGAAGATATGAAACGATGCGTGTCGTTTTCACTCTTTGTAGACTATGAAATGGAATGCATTCCTCCCACAGCTGCTAAAGCAGACGGCAACCTATCTGAATATGCAACGTTTAATTTTTCCTGTTCCACTGCATCACCACATACGCAGAGGTGAATTCCTGAAACTCTTCGAATAATCAAATTCCTGCGAAAATTCTCGTTTTTATTACATTCGTACGTTTTGAATAATCTGATCTGTGAACACTACAAACTAACAGTACAAAAACGAAAAGTACTGACAATCGCGTGGTGCGAAACCAACTAACGCTGGAGTTTTTAATTGACTGTATGTTCGAAAATATAAGGTTTATATTAAGTTTTTTTATATTCTCATATGATGTTCACGTATGTATTTAGATATCAGCAACAGAATTTTTCGAGGAAATACTCCTATCCGCTGTTTAAATATTTTATCTAACATAGAATGGTTCAAATGGCTCTGAGCACTATGGGACTTAACTACTGTGGTCATCAGTCCCCTAGAACTTAGAACTACTTAAACCTAACTAACCTAAGGACAGCACACACATCCATACCCGAGGCAGGATTCGAACCTGCGACCGTTATCTAACATAGAGTAACATTTGTAACAGTCAGCCGTGGCATAGGGGTACCGTCTCTGATTAGTCGTCAAAACGTATATCGGTTCAGGGTTTGAATCGCTTAAAATTTTGAATGAAAATCGTCAGTATTCCTTAAGACGGTGGAGGAGAAGACAGAGGTTGAGGGCACTCATGATGATCTCTCCACTGGCAAATGATTCTGAACTAGTGAACTAGTATTCCATTCGGATCTACGTGATGGATGTGCCAAGGGGGACGTGACAATGAGAAAAAGACTGAATTACCAACGAAAGGGTAACATTCTACGAATCAGTGCGTGGAATGTTCGAACGTCGTAGGGATCTAGAAAATCTGAAAATGGAAACGCTCGATCTAGATATAGTGGGGATCAGTGAAGTGAAATGGAAAAAAGAAAAACATTTCTGGTAAGATGGCTGTAGGGTAATACATATCAGCAGGGAATGGTATAATAGGAGTAGGATTCGTTACGATTAGGAAGGCAAGTAAGAGAGTAAGTTACTGTGAACAATTCAGTGATATGGCCGTCCTCATTAGAATCGACAGTAAAACCATCACCGACAACGGTAATTCAGGCATACATGCCGATGTAGTAAGCTGAAGATGAAGAGGTAAAGTATATCGGTATGTGAGGATACTGAAAGGCTAATTCATTACAAAAAGGGAGATGAAAATCTAATAGTCATGTGGGACTGGAATGCGGTTGTAGAGGAAGGAGTAGAAACAAGAGTTACAGGAGAATTTGGGCTTGGTAGTAGGAGGGAGGAGAAAGACTAATTGAGTTCTGGAATAACTTTCATCTAGTAATAGCCAATATTCTGTAAGGCCGGGAGATTCGGAAAGATTTCAGTCAGATTACATCATGGTCAGACAGAGATTCCTAAATCAGATACTGGAGTGTAAGACGCATCCGAGGATAAGTACAGACTCACATCACAATTTATTAGTGACCCAGAGGAGATTGGAGTTTAAGAGATGAGTCATGATGAACCAATATGCAAAGAAGTGAGTCGCGGAAGAACTAAGGGATGAAGAGATGCGCTTCATGATCTCCAAGGCTACAGATACTGCCATATACTGCCATAAGAAAAGAGCTGAGTAGTTGGTTCAGTTGAAGAGGAATGGACATATCTAAAAAGTACAATCACAGAAGCTGGATAGAAAAACGTAGGTAAAAAGTAGTTAACTGCGAGGAAACCACAGATAACAGAAAAAAATGCTTCAATCAAGCGATGAAAGAAGGAAGTACAAAGTGTTCAGGGAAATTCAGGAATACAGAAATACAAGTCACCCGGGAACGAAGTAAATAGTAAGTTCAGGGAAGCTAAGACGATATGGCCTGCATAAGAAATGTGAAGAAATGGAAAAAGAAACGATTGACAACATACAGAAGAGTCAAAACAATTCTTTGGTTACATTAAAAGCAAGGTTGGTAACATTAAGAGTGCAATGGGAATTCATCAAACGCAGAAGAGAGAGCGGACAGGTGGGGGGAGTACTTTTAAGGGGAAGACTTGTCTTATGACGTAACAGAAATAGAGTCAATATAGAAGAGATAGGGGATTCGGTATTAGAACCAGAGTTTAAAAGAGCTTTGGAAGACTGAAGATCAAATAAGGCAGAAGGAATAGATAACATCACATCAGAATTTCTAAAATCTTTGGGGAAGAAGCAACATAACGATTATTGAGGTTGGTGTGTAGAATGTAGGAGTCTGGCGATATAACATCTGACTTCGGAAAAAAAAACCACACAATTCTGAAGCCTGCAAGAGCCGAGAACTGCAAGATTTATTGCATAGTCAGCTTAGCAGCTCATACATTCACGTTGCTGACAAGAATAATATACAGAAGAATTGAAAAGAGAACTGAAGGTGCGTGAGCTGATGCGCAGTTCGGCTTTAGGGAAGGTAAAGGCACCAGTGAGGCAGATCTGACGTTGCGGTTGATAATGGAAGCAAGACTAAAGAAAAATCACGACACTTTCGTAGGTTTCCTCGACCTGGAAAAAGCCTTCGACATTGTGAAATAGTCCAAGATGTTTGAGAATCTGGGGTAAATAGCGGTAAGCTATAGGGAAAGACGGGTAATATTCGACATGTACAGGAGCCGAGAGGGAATCATAAGGCTGGAAGACCAAGAACGAAGTGCTCGGATTAAAACGACGTAAGACAGGGATGTAATCGTTTGCCACTACTGTTATTTCTCTACATAGAAGAAGCAATGCTAGAAATAAAAGAAAGGTTCAAGAGTAGAATTAAAGTTCGTAGTGAAATGCTATCATTGATAAGATTCGCTGATGACATTGCTATCATCAGTGAAAGTGAAGAATAATTACAGGATCTGCTGAATGGAATAAACAGTCTAATGAGCAAAGAATGGGGAATGAGAGTAAATCGCACAAAGACGAATTTAATGAGAATTAGCAGAAAGGAGAACAGCGAGGAACTTAGCATCAGAATTGATGATCACGAAGCACATGAAGGAATTCTACTACCTAGGCAGCAAAATAATCAATGGCGGATGGAAAAAGGAGAACATCAAAAGCAGACTAGCACTAGCAACAAGGGCATTCCTAGCCTAGATAAGTCTACTAGTATTAAACATATGCCTTAATTTGAGGAAGAAACTTCTGAGGAAGTGCGTTTGGAAATCTGTATTATATGGTAGTGAAGAGGAGAGCCTACGGGGAATAAGAGAGGAAAGGAATATATGGAAGACCTAACAAATATAAGAAGGGATAGGATGTTAGGCCATCTGTTAAGACGTCAGGGAATATCTTCCACGGTACTAGAGGGAGACACAGTGAGTAAAAACTGTAGAAGAAGGTAGAGATCGGAATGCATCCAGCAGTTAATTGAGGGCGTAAGTAGCAAGTGCTTCTCTGAGATGGAGAGGTTGGCAAAGGAGAGGAATTTGTGGAGGTCAGCATCAAGTGAGTCAGACGACTGATGACTCAACAAAAAATTAAAAAGAAAGAAGTAGAAAATGTAGAGCATGTCTGCGTCAGCCATTCAGTTACTTCGTACAACATAGGTTGAGAATGTAAAACGTGTCTAAATTGGCCGTGGATGGAAACTGCCACCTTTTCAACATCAGCATGAACTGTGTTTGAGAATCATAAATGACGGCATCTACTCGCAACGACGCATTTATGGACACATATTCATATTTTCACCACCATTTCCCGTCAGGAATCCGTCCCTGCAGATCGTCGCTACATATATGTAAGCTCTCTGATGTTACCCACGAGGACGCAGAGTATCACATGGCATGTACTGTGCAAAACAGCTGTGCAGTTGTAAAGTAATGCAACACCCATACGGTTTCTCACTCCTGGGTGATTGTGATTACGATTTGTTTCAAATACTGAAGCAAGAAAGACCCAATAAACACAATCGGTTGTCTCTGGGGGTGAAATTAGAGTTAAGGGTAAATATACCGGCGTCGAAAGTGCTGAACAGCAGTTGAAAGAGCAGAAGCTGATTCGTTAGTATAAAAACTTAAGAAGACTCAGTAACATGAGAGCTGAAAGAATACTCATATTAGAAAAGACTGAAATAGAAATAACGAGGAAGATATCAGAAGTAGATAGGATCAGAATTAGAACACACTCTTTGATAGAAGAATTCTGTTATTACTGGTTATTGACATGAAACTGAGCAAGAGGTTCGACATAGTATTGACTACATACGGGCTGCCAGAACTGGAACTGACATCTAGCCGCACTGACTCGCTTATGCTCACGATCAAAGTCATGGCCTGTCTTAAACTTACAGTATACACGCCAGATCTGAGGCCTTTCTCACCAGAAATACAAATCAAAGCGTCTCCCATCACGTATAAGAGTGACATGTCGCCGTGAGACGCGAAAGCTCCTTCCTATCTTGGTGTTATACAACAGTTCACATTAGGTATTCCTTTACTTTCGATTAACGGCTTTGTTTATGTATTACACATATAAAACTACCTGTTACCTAATATAGACGTAGGCTTCTACGGCCATTGTCACATTCAATAAAATTTTTCTGGGTTTGTGACCGCGTTGTCAATACATATAAAACTACTGACGTTTTGGTCTCTGTTGTAAGTGACCACCTTCAGGATGTTTTTGCTTACTGCTGAATGAGGAAACTTCGTTTCTTATATAACTGCAGACATGGCTGTTATCAAATTCTGATAGGCTGTTTAGGATGAAAGGGGAGGGATGTTAGGAGTCTTTATTGGTGTTTTTATTATTTGTTTTTATTGTTGGAAACCAGGCGTTTTGGTTGGTGTTTGCATTACTGCTTGTGATTGGTGTAAATCGACAAATCGAAAACCAGGCGGCAGCTGTAACGTGGGGTACAATGTGTAGCTGTGGGCTCCTTTCTCTGACCTATTGCAGGATTCATGTAAGCTTTTGAAGAAACAGCTCTCCAGTCCGCACCATTACGCCCAGAATGTTTTGCTCTGATATGTTGCGATACTTTCGTTGTCTGACCACATGGAAAGGAAGAGCTACGAAATTTCCACCAACACCTCGACCATTAGCATAGCAGAATCCAATTCACTACGGAGATGGAAAAGAAAGGGGTGCTGCCTTTCCTCGACATGGAAGTTTATACAAAGATTGATGGTAAACTGGGCCATAGAGTATATAGGAAACCAGCCAGTAATTACAGGTACCTGCATGCCTCCTCCCATCACCACCCTACGCATAAGAGATCCGCCATGCGCACTTTCACCACGAGGGCTCACAAAATCAGCGGTGAGGAACATCTAAAGGGTGAACTACAAAACCTAAAGTCCATTTTTTTGTGCCAATGGTTATGGAATGAAAGTAATAGGCAAAAGAATGGCGACAAAGAATGAAAGCAATAGAGGATAGCAACAGGAAGCACAAAACATCGTTCTGTTGACACATGTTCATGGTGTCACTGAACGGATGGGCAAAATTCTTCGCCGAGCAGGAATCAAACCGATTTTCCGAAGCATCAACAGAATAAAAGATATTTTTCGCACAACGAAAGATACAGTTGACAAACTACATGCTGCTGGAGTTTACGAAATCAGGTGCGAATGTGGATTAGTGTATGTAGGCGAGACGTGGCGACGAATCAGCACACAGATATCTGAACACGAAAGATATATCCTACTGAGGCAGCACACCAAGTCAGCGGTGGCAGAACACCGGGATGAGTGCGGCGAACAGATTGATTTTGGTGAAGCTCGCGTACTGGCAAAACAGCCTCTTACTTTCAGGAGGAAGAGTAGAGAGGCAATATAAATAGTCAAGCGACCAGCCAACATGAACAGAGAAGACGGCTACCGACTTCCGACATCTTGGCTGACAGCGATAACAGCGCTGCAGGACAATAGCTCACGGTAAGCAACACACAGAAGCGCGCGGGAGACCGCACCGGCCGCAGGTACATAGAGTACTGGCGCGCCTCGGCCGGCGCTAGAAAGCAGGAAAACAACTTCACGTCACAGCTGCCACCTGGTTTTTCCATTCGCCGATTTCCACCAATCACAAGCAGTAATGCAAAACACCAATCAAAACGTCTGGTTTCCACCAATGAAAACAAATAACAAAAACACCAATAAAGACTTCTAACATCCCTCCTTTCATCCTAAACAGCCTATCAGAATTTGATAGCATGTCTGCAGGTATATAAGAAACAAAGTTTTCGCATTCAACAGATGCCCGTACTCTCACCATGGAGAACGTAAGTATCTACGTGGTGCTCCCATCTCCCAACTGATTCCCCACTCATCCCTGACACCCACTCCTCGCCAGCGCCAGCATTCCTGTCGCCCTCCCATCGATACCTCCGTGATTACAAAACTCAGCCTGGTGACCACAGAGGATGAGGTGTTGGCGGAACTGAACTCACACCCAGACCTGGAAATCCACTCTGCCCGCCATATCCACAATGCCTCCGGTCCCACCTACCTCATGTGGTTCTTTTCGGAGTCCGCCCCCTGCATCGACCACCTCCTCACCCAGGTACCCTCATTTTCCACTGCCACCATCCTGCAGAGACCTCCAAATCCCCTTCCCAATCCTACTGATGCCAGCGCTGCCTCATGTACAACGATCACCTGATCCCCAGCTGCAAAAACCCACTGCAAGGTCTTCCACTTTCTCAAAAACTGCCCCATCCTTTCCACTCGTCCTTCCTGTTAATACCTGCAATGATCCCCATCCCACCTACTCCCACAAGTGTAAAGCTAAACCCCATCCTGTCATCCCTGAGCTTATTGTTCCTGTCCATCCCATCAATGCCCCATCCACTCCAACAATTCTCTTCGTCCACCCCCCATGGCCGAAGACATAATCCAGCTCCTCACCGTAGTCCTCCAAAACATTCACCCTTTTCAACACCCCAACACCCTCCAACAGATCTCCCTCACCACCCACTCTGCCTTTCACCTGAACACCTTCGCCACTTACTCCCACAACCACGCACAGTTCACCTTCACCTGCCCCGACACCCTAGTTTAAGTCTTCACTCCCCTCTCTTCAGCCCACCCTCTCTTCCCATCTTGGTGCAGCATGGTTGTCACATGCTATTCCAGAACATCTGCTCCTTCTGCACCAACAAATACCTACTCATGAACACCCTCTCCCAACAGTGGGTCGACACCTTCCTCCTGAACAAAATGTTTCTACAGTCCCTCCATACTATTCACACCTCTCCTTACATCCTCCACTGCACGGATGCTCCTGGTCCTCGAGAGCAGGGTGGAGCCGCCATCAGCCACCTTAAGCATATCCCTGTCCTGCCACAACCCCTACTTAATGACTCCACCGAACACCTTATCATCAGTGTCTCCTTCCCCTCACTCATCATTACCTGCACCACCATCTGTCTGCTCCACTCCTCCTCTTTCCCATGACTTCATCTCCCACATGGACCGCACCTTCTCCACCTATATGACTGCTACCATAGCCCCTCCCCCGCCACCCTTTGATGGTGGCATCAGTTCCTCCCCACGATCCAAGGTGACCTTGTTCCCCTTCCCCAGCACACCCATCCCAAAAGCGACACAACGCCCATTGTTGTCATCGCCTCCACCAACCTCCTTGGGCATATCGCTATCGACATCCTTGACACCACATGTAGCGACCACCTCCAAGTCGTTCTCAACATAACGTCTGCTCACCACCCCCCACTGGCTCCCCACGCTACACCCCCTCCCAATCACCATCCTAATGACTTCATCCATGCCTCATCCTTCCTTCAGAAGGCTATTACTGACGCCATGGAGGCCCATGTTCCAACTAAAACCATCCACCCCCACCATCCCACTCTCCTCCATGGGCTGGCTTCCTCCTCCACGAATCCCACCGCCTCTATCGCTCCCTCCTGTGCACTCGAGACAGGGATACACTCCAATGCCACCAGCAAATACAGCAACACGCACAGAACCTTATTACAGCAAAGAAACGCCAGGGCTGGCACCAGACCTGTACATGACTCAATGCCACCCTCTATATCAACTCCTCCAAGTACTGGTATGCATTCCATCACCTTAATTGTTCCCATTCCACACCCCATTACCCCCTTCTCCACAATGACCACCCCTTTCCCAACAACCTCAGTGAGGTCTCAACCAGTTCGCTTCCCACTTTCTGAGGTCTAAAATGGTTCAAATGGCTCTAAGCACTATGGGACTTAACATCTGAGGTCATCAGTCACATAGACTTAAAACTACTTCCACCTAACTAACCTTAAGGACATCACATACATCCATGCCGTAGGCAGGATCTGAACCTGTGACCATAGCAGCAGCTTGGCTCTGGACTGAAACGCCTAGAACCACTCGGCCACAGTGGCCGGCGAGGTCTTCTGATGATCCCCACTTTGATTATTCTCTTTTCCCCACGATCGTGGAATGCGCCGATACCTCGGTCGGTCCACTTTCTCCTAGTCTCCAGTATTTGAGGTTGTTGCCCCCCTCTGACATCAACACCCCAATCACAGCACAAGACATTAAACTTATCCTCCTGTCAAAATGCTACACAGCCCCTGGTAACGACTGTATCACCTACTGTCACCTTACAGAAAGCCCCTTCTCCTTCCTGACTGTCCTCTACATCATCCTCTCTACCGGCTTGTACCCTGACCTGTGGAAGGCTTCCTGCATCATCTTATTCGTCAAAAAAATGAACCCCCTTCCTTTGCCTCTTCCTATCGTCCGATCTGCCTCACGTCTGTTTTCAGAAAGGTCTTTGAATCCATCCTCTCCCATTGTATCCATCAGCACCTTAATTGACACCATTTCCTCCCCCTTACCTAGTGTGGCTTCGGACCCTCCTTCTCCACCAAATTCCAACTGCTTAACCTCATCCACTTTCTCTCCCTCCAGCTTAGCTCCCGTTACTCCGCCACTTTTGTCTCCCTCGACATCGAAAATGTCTACTATTGCATATGGCAACCTGGTCTCCTCCTTAAACTCCAAACCTACGCCCTGCCTATCAATTTTGCCCATCTGGTAGCTTCTTTCCTCTCACGCCGTTTTTCCTATGTCACCCTCCATAGCACCAACTCCTTTTATTCCACTGCTGGCGTCCCCCAGGGCTCTGGCCCCTCTCCTCTATCTCCTGTACACCACCAAAATGCCCAAGCCACCCCCTCCTGTCCACCTCCTCCAATATCCTGCTGACACCGCCTTCCTGGATCTCTACTCTCTACCCTACCCATCAACGGCCCCAATGCACCCTCCAAACCCACCTTGACCAATTCACCACTTGATGTAACCAGTAGTTCCTTCCTAACAACCCCTCCAAAAAATAGGCAATCATCATAGGCCACACCACCCACTCCTTCCACCTCCACGATTTCTACCTCACCATTTATGGTCATCTCATCCAGCTCACCCCCACCCTGAGATACCTTGGCCTCACCCTTCATCATCACCTCACCTGGACCCCTCATCTCTTGACCATCCAGCAGAAAGCCCATTCCTGCCTTTGCCTCCATGTCTGGCTGGACCTGGGGGATTGCATCCTTCCACCATCCTCCACACCTACAAATCCCTCATCTGTGCTATCCTCTGTTATGCCAGCATTGCCTGGATCTTCGCACCACCCCCCTCCCCACTTTTACAAGGCCCTCCAAATTGTCGATTGCCATGTGCTCTGCCTTGCCTTCTTCCACATGACTCCTGTATGACTTCATCTCGTTCCCCCACCCCTCCTTTTCCTCCAACATTTCTGCATCCTTTACACTGTCCACAGACTTGATCCCCCCACCCTCTGGTTTCCTCCTTCCTCTCCACCCCACACCCATTGCCACACCTCTATAGCTGTATCCCTCCCTCTCTCTGCCTCCACACCCTCCATTCCCACCATCAGGGAAATTAATAGGACCCCCTTCTGGATGTTGAATGCTGTGACCTCCACCGTTCCTTCCAACTGTAACCTGGCCTTGTTGCTCCCCCCTCCCAAGGCCCCCCCCCCTTTTTCCTTGCCCCTCCTCCTCCCAGAGTGGATTACCCTCCTTCCCCCTGAGTCCCTACACCCCCTCATTGGCTGTTTTCTTCTCCTGTCCCTTCCTTCGCCAGCTCTCCTTCGGCTCGCCCCCCCACCTCATCCCCCTTTCTCTCCCCTCCTCCTCGCTTCCTTTTCTCTTTTTCCTTGTCGCCCCCCGCCCTCCCCCAGCAGATCCTCCCAGGTTTTTATTCGTTATCAGTGTGCTGCGTTACTGTTGTTTCAGTGCCGTCATACAGTGTCGTCTAGTGATGTGGTTTTAATTGTGTAGTCGACCTGTGCATCGTCCGTGACTGTTCCGTGCTACGCCATCCGTCATGTGGCTGTTTTACTTGTTCTGCGACTTTTTATGCCAAATCCGTTTATTCAAAAAGCAGTCCAGAGTAATATTTAAAATGCTAATAACGCTTCTCAGCATCTGCTCTCCTGTATCACTCTGCGTGCACTGTTGTAAAATTGGGTTATGGTCGCTGGGCATAATATACCGTCGGAAGCGGAATGACGTTCGTATACTGAGGGCGCACTCGAGAGGGAGGCATGTTAGATCCCCATACCGCAATCCAGGTTTCGGTCCTCAGTTTTTTCCCTAAGTGGCTAACTTGACTTTTCTTCTGCATCCTTACTGATGTTGCGATTAGAAAGGCGTCAGGTCGTCGATGGGACGTTAATTCCCACTCTTTCTTCCTCCCTTCCTTGGATGAAATTCTGCCCTGTCTATTGTGTCCTGTATGTCAACTATTGTTCAACAAGATCTTAAGTCCTCTGAGGTCACCACTTTCGTCTGGTGAGATGCGTCCTTTCCTGCCTTCTCTCCTTCTCTGTGTAGAAAAACGTCAACATGAAATGTTGGTCTTGAAAAGAAGGAAAAACTTGTGGTGGTAAGAGATCAGGTGGACATGTTAAGTACAAAATGTAGGGATTATTCAAAGAAAAGATTTGAAACTATAGAAATCTGTTAACAGACAAGGGTTTGGCTAAAAGGACTGCGACGTCGGCCCTTATTCATCTTGGTAATGGGAAGATCACTTGAGGTTAGACAAACATAGATTGAAATATGCTGAAAAGATTTCACAGATGTAAGGAGTAATAAGTCTGTGGAGGCGAAAAAAATTTTGATATGGTGCATACAAATAGACATAGACTAGAAGCAGTAGAAAAACGTTAAAAATAAGTAAAAACTAAGAGAGAAATGTTTTCGTGGCATCTCAACCTTAGTGACTATCGTATCACGCACTCTTTCAACACCAGATCGAAGAGCTACACGTATCACCAAAGCATTTGTAAATCGGTTATTTCAGCAGCAGGAGCGAGAATATCATAACTGAGTTAGTCCCACTGACATGTGTGATGAATATTGATGCTGCAGTAAGGTGGTTTTCGAATAAAGTTAACGACTTGTCAAAAGGTGTATAAGACTTTTAAATATATATTCCTCACATATTAGGTAGAAACTGACTACAAAGATTATAATTGATTAATATCATGTGATAAGGTTAATAATCTAATGTTAGAGGAACAGAAGCTTCAAAGACAATTACAGGAGTTCTTTTGAAGATGACAGCACAAATTACATCTAATCACAATAAGAAAAGCAATGGGCCAGAAAGAAGTTGATATTATGCAGTTAGTACGTGCATGAAATGGTGCTTACAGTGTATGGAAATATGCACTAACTCGTTTATGAACTCAAAATTGGTACAAATTGGTATGGTACAAAATCTACTCTCAATAAGACTTTTCCTACATATTTTCACATTTGAGTTGAAGAGCAAAATACTCCTTGGGCAGTACAGGACCATCCCCCCCCCCTCCCCTCCACACCAACACACACATCTTGCTCCCCAATCATATCCCAGTATTTTACTACCATAAAAAGTGAAAGAGCCATCAGGGTGCACTCCAGAGCCATCATCTTGCTCTGCTAGATTCATCTCTGCGCCCTGGTCTGGCATTTTTGTTCTTGTGTTTGCGCTCTGACCCCCAAAGGTGTTACAATGGTAGTTTGTGCTGTGACCACCTGCTGTGCTATATTTATTCCCGTAGTTTGTTCTACGAATGAGGTAAAAGTAAGGGAAGTTGTCGTGATATTAAAAACATCAAGACGAAGTTCACGATCTTTGTTGCCCCAAAACAATACCTTTAGGTGCAACAGTAACACATGAGTATTTCTACTCAGCTTACCGAGAAAAACTCTAATTCAGCCTACTTTGGATGAACAATGTGGCGCAATTTTATATCGATCTGTGTTTCATTACTAAACAATGTAACTGTTCGAACTTCGTTTGCAACGTGTGGACCACTACGTATTGATGGAAAGCTAGTAATATGCAGCTACAGCATTATAAGATAAAATATAAAAGGGGAAGAAAAAAGTTCTAAGTAGAAAATGAATCCTGATCGTTCCACCTCAGCACTAAGTGGACCTTGATCATTTTTCTTAAATACATCGAAACTGTAACACATATTTTCGGAGACGTTGATCGTTTCTACAAAAATACTCATCTTGTCACATTATAGTAGTGTCTTTTCCTCTATAGGATGGCATTATGAATAAATTTCAAAATGTTGATATGTTGTTGTTGTTGTGGTCTTCAGTCCTGAGACTGGTTTGATGCAGATCTCCATGCTACTCTATCCTGTGCAAGCTTCTTGATCTTCCAGTACTTACTGCAACCCACATCCTTCTGAATGTGCTTAGTGTATTCATCTCTTGGTCTCCCTCTACGATTTTTACCCTCGATGCTGCCCTCCAATGCTAAATTTGTGATCCCTTGATGCCTCCGAACATGTCCTACCAACCGGTCCCTTCTTCTTGTCAAGTTGTGCCACAAACTCCTCCTCTCCCCAATTCTATTCAATACCTCCTCATTAGTTATGTGATCTACCCATCTAATCTTGATACCTTGATCAAAGATCAAAATCGCGTGAAATTGTTACAGAAATATGGAATACAGAGAAAATTCCTCAGGAATTGAAATGTGCGTTGATTCACGGGCTCCACGAAAATGGCAACACACAACCTAATAACTACAGAAGTATCTCATTATTACCGGTCATCTATAAAACTCTCTCCAAGGCATTACTCAACATAATAGAACCACAAGTTGATACGAAGATAGGTGAATGCCAAGAGGGCTTCAGAAAAGGAAGGTCCTGTATTGAATAGCTTTGGAACCTGCACTTTCCTGAAGGTTAGACAGACCAACAACAATGTAGCCACATTCGTGGACTTTAAGAAGGCCTACAAATCCATAGATAAGCAGATCCTCTTTGACACGTTAGAAGAATAAGGAACAGAAAGAAGAAATAGGACACTCATACAACAGATACCTACAGACACCACAACCAAAATAAGATTTATGGGGAAATCTCGGACCCAGGGGTCAAACAACAAAATGCTCTGTCACTGCTTTTATTCAACATTTTCTTGTACAAATTTATCAAACAATGTGAAAGGAAACAAAAGGAATTCAGTTAGGATTTAGCAATGGCGAGGTTTGGGGTTGCCTTTCGAATTCCTGGAGCCACTAGCTCGATCTGTCGAGTGATGTCCCTCTGGTTTGAGGCCACTAAGATCTTTGCTTGTGTCTGTTGATGGCGACGGGGTGTGTTGTGGCGTGGAGAGCTGGAGAGTGGTAACGGATCGAAGAGGACGGTGTGAGAGTTCCGGCCGACAACTAAGGCAAGTACTTGCACAAGCGTCTTGGGCACGGTGTCCGGCGAGTGGCTGCTGGGCATATCTGTGGGCCGATTTGAATCAGTGGCTGACTTCGAGTGCCGTCTTCCGGCGTGGCCTGGCCAGCCGGCTCTGGGACGCGGAACACCGATAAGAGAGTTAAAGCCATCTTAACTGTGCTGAGTTCTGGGCCCCCTTTGGAAAAACCGGTAGACGTTAGCTTAGCTCGTGAACTTCAGTTAAGTTTTGGATTTTGAGGTTTTAGCTGTTACTATTGAAGGCCTGCCTGTCGCCTATTTGTAATTTAACTGTAGCTGTTAAAGAAGGCCTGCCTCTTTAGTAATTTTACTTTACTCAAGCTGTTATTATGGAGGGCATGACTGTTTTGTATTTGGTAATTGTACTTAACTGAAACTGTTATAATTGAAAGCCTGCCTGTTCCCTTTTTAATTGAATTAAGAGGTGTTTCATAATTTCGGTTAGCTGAAACTCTTATTAATCAAGGCCTACCCGTTTTTATTGGTCTATTACTGGGATTTGATATCTGACTCAATCTGTGTCGTAATTGACCGAAACTGATTGCCAAAGGCCTACCAGTTTCAGAGGTACTATGTCAACTACGTAGTAACAGCGAATGACACATGGGGCCTCACCTTTCGCCTTACACTCTTTTATCTATAATTGTAGTTTCAACTGGTTCTCACCTAGCGTGGTCGTGTTCTGTGGGCAGGGGGGGATTTTTGAATCGTCTACCCCTTTATCTGGTCACTTGTCATTTCCTGTGATCACTTCCGTAGTGCATAAGGATTCCTTACTGTCTGTTGAGCATTGTATTAATTTATTCCGTTGTCCGCAGGGAGCTAGCTTGCTATGGATCCAAGGGGATGCCCTGGAATCGGTGGCATCCAAAGAACGTGCACTAGCAGTATGAACTTAGAATTCGGGAGCTTAGCTCCGAGGATAGTGTTCCAGCACTGGCGGCGAAGTTGCGCTCAGCGTTGGTCATCCCACTTTGGGTTTTGGTGAGAACGATTGGGGAGGTAGATGTTTATCTCGACAATATTTTTCGCTGCTTTGAATGAGGTGCAGTGCCACCTGTCCTTGTCAAGCTACTGTTAGGCAAGTTGGCAGAATTTAGGTCCACCTAGCAAAAAAATGGTTCAAATGGCTCTGAGCACTATGGGACTCAACTGCTGTGGTCATAAGTCCCCTAGAACTTAGAACTACTTAAACCTAACTAACCTAAGGACAGCACACAACACCCAGCCATCACGAGGCAGAGAAAATCCCTGACCCCGCCGGGAATCGAACCCGGGAACCCGGGCGTGGGAAGCGAGAACGCTACCGCACGACCACGAGATGCGGGCCCCACCTAGCACATTCCGGGAATCGTGCGAGGGACGTTACCTCCTTGCAACTTAGACAGCCTGAAGTTGCAACGGTGGTGTAGTTGAGTGATCGAAGGAGGGATTTGCAGGTGAAAGCAGTGTCCTTAACCTGGAAAGTCAAGAAGAGGGTGCAAGTCCTGCAGCTAACCCCACGAATCAGTTCTTTGATCAGGTGTCCGGAGCCCAAAGCTTAGGTAGCTCTCCGGCTAATAATTTCGCTAGATTACTCAACCCAGAATGTGCCTACTCAATGGTATTTCAGAGCTTTCACTCAATACCTTCGGCTCTGTCCAGCAGTTTTTATGGCTGTTGGTGCGATTTGAATTTCATGCGGATGTCTTGGGGACGCCTCACTGTGTGATATTAGCATTACTTTACCACTTGGCGAAAGACACTCTGAGTGATTCTGTATCTCTGGTCCTGAAGCAGGAGGTCCCAATAGGACAATTGTCGCGCCGCGAGTGCGTAACGAGCTTGAACGTAAATATTACTGGCGGGTGCAGGCACCATTTCAACCATTGAGCGAGAATGTCGAGCGAGTGTGCGTAGCTCTTGGTATGTCGGTTTCGGAACTCAGTACTGTATCAAATATTTTGAAGGACATGCGTCCTAAGGATAGGTCGCGCTTGGCTTTTTCTTCCCGCCGCACTAGTTTACAGGAATTGCAAACATTGGTTGATTCCATTGAATCTTTGTCATTTGCAATGAGGAGCGGAGGCGTGAAGAAAACTTGGAAAGTCCTCCGCCCACCTCGAGAATTAATAGGGCTGCTTAAGCATGCAACACATTTTCTGGGAAATGTTGTTTTTGGTGCGGCGCCCGCGATCACTCGGCACGCGAGTGTCCTCTTGCACGAGGTCCTAGACCCGGCAAACGACGCCTAGTGAAGGGGGGGGGGGGGGGGGACTGTTTTCATCGGAGGCGTGAGTCATGGTGCGCGTGTATTCAAGCTTACTCTGGACCTGCCTTGCCTTCTATCTGAGCCCGTATAGGACAAGAACCCTGGTGTGTACTGTGTTGTTGGATTCTGGTAGCTCCGTATCCTTGTTGAATTCTAATTAGTATTTGGAATTTTGGCATTTGTGTAAATTATCTTCGGTGCTCTTCTGCCGTCAGAGACGTCGTGTGGCTCGTGTGGCCAATGGGCAAGTTGCCTCTGGTCGGCGAGGTGCGCTGTACTTTGTCCATTTGTTATTTCTCATGGCCAATTACGCTCTTGCTTGTTAAAGATTTAGCGGCTAATTTGTTGCTTGGGTATGACTTTATTCCGAAAACTGGACTAATTCTTAACTTTGTGAGCCGCACCTTACCTTTTAGGTTTTCGCCTACTGACAGGATAGCCTTTTGCTCTTGCTGTTGCGCAAGTGGTGGATGGGAGAGGTTTTCTCGTTCCGAAAGCTCAGCGCCAGGACTGCAGACCGGCGGTTGATTATAGACTCATCAATAAACGCGTTATCTTAGAATCTGTCCCCTTGCCAGTTCCTCACAACTGCTTTACCTGGTTTTCGGGGGTTAACTGGTGCACGGTGCTTGACATCAAGCAAGATTATCAGATTCCCCGTACCGAGAAGTCAAAACATGTCACCGCGTTCTGCACTGATTGGAATCTTTCTGAGCTCAACCGCGTGCCGTTCGGCTTGTCCATTGGGGCGACGGTTTTGTCTCGTTTGTTAGACCATATTCTGGACGACTTGAAGTTTTCGTGCCTTTAATTACCTTGATGATGTTTTCATTTATAATCAGTCGTTTTAGGACCATATTTCCCATTTCTGGGAGGTCCTTTCCAAGTTTCAGGATATGGGGTTAACATTAAGACGCCCAAGATTACAACTGCTAGGAAACAGGTGTCCTTTCTGGGCCATTTAATTTACGAGGACGGCGTTAGGATTGATCAGGGACGAAATAGGAAGGAGACAGCCAGATTTATTGAGCTGGTGAATTATTTTCGCCGTATTGTCCCTGATTTTGCCCACATGGTCGTTCCCCTGAATAAACTACGTAGGAAGGGGGAGAAATATGTCTGGGGTGAGAAACAATAGGTGATTTTTGAAGCTATCAAGACCGCAGTCACCAATCCACCGGTGTTAGCCGCCTCGGATTTCGGCAAAAGATTTATCGTTCAAACTGATGCCTCCAATGCCGCTATTGCTGCAGTGTTGTTGCAGGAGGATCATTGTATAATAAGCCCATTAGCTTGCGCGTCTAGAAGGTTGTCTGGCCCCGAGATGAATTACTCCGTTCATGAGTGCGAGGCACTAGCTGTGCTTTTGGCCTTAGAGAAGTTTCAGTTCTAACTTGGGCATAGGTAGTTTGATCTTGAGAAAATCCGGTCCTAAGCTGGGTGTTGGTTCGACCAAGGAAACTGGTAGGATTGCCAGGTGGGCGGTCCGCATCTCCATGTTTCATGTCAAGGTGCGGTACATAAAAGGATCTGATAACCAAATCGCCGACGCCCTCAGTCGAGAATAAGGGCGTTAGTGAGACTCACCTGGCTGTGTGTATCGTTTTAGCTGAAGTTCCCCAGTTGTTTGTCGACCTTAAAGCCAAACACGATCAAATCAGTTGTGGGGTCCATTAAGAAAGCAACTGTTATCTGGTGGTGAGGTTAGCGACTACCCCATCATGAATGGAATACTATGTTAACGCGTTAGCACAGCCGAGGATTTTACAATTTGTTCGTCTTAGGAGCTGGTGCCTCCCATTTTCCATTATTTTCATATTTCTCTGGTGGGAGGACATCTGGGCCTCCATAAAACCTTGGAAAACGTCAATAATCACCTCACTTGGCCCACGATTTATGAAGATATCTGGCGATTAGTGAGTGAGAACCCTGTAAGAAGGTTAAACCATCTGAAAGGGTTGTTACAATAAGAGCGCGAGGAGAACTCTATGGACAAACACTTTATCAATCACGTAGGGCCTCTTCCTCGTAAGTACCAAGAAGGGAAACCGTTACATTCTGGTGGTTGTTGACGCTTTCTCAGATTTGCATGGTTAATGCCTAGTCGTGGGGGGTCGCGGGGGCCATTACCATTCCATACCTGACCATCATCTTCAGCCGGTTTGGACCCCTAAGGCTCAGGTCAGCGATAAACGCTCCAGCGTTTGTTTCCGAACAGTTTAAGCAGTTTTGCTTTCGGAAAGTTGTGAAGCACCTAACCAACACACCATTTCGCCATTTTATCCCCGGCATCTTTATCCGAGGGAGTGAATCGCAACCTTGAGTCAGGTTTGATCATTTACCATCATAAGCGGTAGGTGGATCAAAACAAAATATCCAGACACTCTGTGACCAAAATGGTACTGAAACAGAGTATGACAGACTAAAGGTCGAAATACTAAATGTCTTTTTCCAAAGCTGTTTCACAGAGGAAGACTGCACTGTAGTTCCTTCTCTAGATTATAGATGCCGTGTTTCTTGACTTCTGCAAGGCGTTCGATACAGTTCCCCACAGTCGTTTAATGAACAAAGTAAGAATATATGGACTACCAGACCAATTGTGTGGTTGGAGTGAAGAGTTCCTAGATAACAGAACGCAGCATGTCATTCTCAATGGAGAGAAGTCTTCCGAATTAAGAGTGGCTTCAGGTGTGCCGCAGGGGAGTGTCGTAGGACCGTTGCTATTCACAATATACATAAATGACCTCGTGGATGCCATCGGAAGTTCACTGAGGCTTTTTGCGGATGATGCTGTGGTATATCGAGAGGTTTTAACAAAGGAAAATTCTAGTGAAATGCTGGAGGATCTGCAGTGAATTGACGCATGGTGCAGGGAATGGCAATTGAATCTCAATGTAGATAAGTGTAATGTGCTGCGAATACATAGAAAGAAAGATCATTTATCATTTAGCTACAATATAGCAGGTCAGCGATTCGAAGCAGTTAATTCCATAAATTATCTGGGAGTACGCATTAGGAGTGATTTAAAATGGAATGATCATATAAAATTGATCGTCGGTAAAGCAGATGCATGACTGAGATTCATTGGAAGAATCCTAAGGAAATGCAATCCGAAAACAAAGGAAGTATGTTACAGTACACTTGTTCGCGCACTGCTTGAATATTGATCACCAGTGTGGGATCCGTACCAGGTTGGGTTGGTAGAGGAGATAGAGAAGATCCAACGGAGAGCAGCGCACTTCGTTACAGGATCATTTAGGAATCGCGAAATCGTCACGGAGATGATAGATAAACTCCAGTGGAAGTTTCGAGAACATACCTTCACCGAGGAGTCAAGCAGTATATTGCTCCCTCCTACGTATATCTCGCGAAGAGACCATGAGGATAAAATCAAAGAGAGAAGAGCCCACACAGAGGCATACCGACAATCTCTCTTTCCACATACGAGACAGGAATAGAAGGGAGAACCGATAGAGGTACTCAAAGTACCCTCCGCCACACACCGTCAGGGGGCTTGCGGAGTATGGATGTAGATGTAGATAAGTCTGCGAGTAAGTTGGATACCACATTGCCTTGGCTCAATTTTGCATTTAACACTCCGCACCACGTAGCATCCAAGGCAGTTCCTGCCGCTCTCTTGTTTGCGTTTCCCATTAATTCCCCTCTCTCCAACTTGTGGGATACGAACGAGTCCCTGCCTTCGTCCGTTACTCCTGAAGATCTTAGGGGAAATTGGGATCGGGCCAGGACTACCATTAGGTTAGCTCACCGCCGCCAGGTATGGCAATGTAATAGACGCCCCTTTCACAGCAAGGTAAGAGATGAGATTCTCGTGAAGACAAGCACAGGTGAAGGTCCGCCCGGCGACTAAGGCGAGCACTTGCGCAAGCGTCTTAGGCACGGATTGCAGCGAGTGATTGCTGGGTGTATTTGTGGCCAGATTTGAATCCGTGACTGACTTCGAGTGCGTTCTTCGTGCTTAGCCTGGCCAGCCAGCTCTCGGACGTGGCACACCGATGAGAGAGGTGAAGCCAGCTTTGCTGAGCTGAAGTCTGGGTCCCCTTTGGAACTGGCAAACTTCAGCTTCGATTTGAGAACTTCAGTTGAGCTTTGGATTTTGAGATATTAGCTGTCACTATTAAAGGTCTGCCCGTTGCCTTTTTGGTTTTTACTTAACTGAAGCTGTTATTAAAGAGGGCCTGGCAGTTTTCTATTTAGTGATTTTACTTAAGTCAGGCTGTTATTATTGAAGGCCTGCCTGTTTTGATTTAGGTAATTTTGCTTTACTGAAGCTCTTATCATTGAAAACCTCTCTGTTTTCTACACTCCTGGAAATGGAAAAAAGAACACATTGACACCGGTGTGTCAGACCCACCATACTTGCTCCGGACACTGCGAGAGGGCTGTACAAGCAATGATCACACGCACGGCACAGCGGACACACCAGGAACCGCGGTGTTGGCCGTCGAATGGCGCTAGCTGCGCAGCATTTGTGCACCGCCGCCGTCAGTGTCAGCCAGTTTGGCGTTACGGAGCTCCATCGCAGTCTTTAACACTGGTAGCATGCCGCGACAGCGTGGACGTGAACCGTATGTGCAGTTGACGGACTTTGAGCGAGGGCGTATAGTGGGCATGCGGGAGGCCGGGTGGACGTACCGCCGAATTGCTCAACACGTGGGGCGTGAGGTCTCCACAGTACATCGATGTTGTCGCCAGTGGTCGGCGGAAGGTGCACGTGCCCGTCGACCTGGGACCGGACCGCAGCGACGCACGGATGCACGCCAAGACCGTAGGATCCTACTCAGTGCCGTAGGGGACCGCACCGCCACTTCCCAGCAAATTAGGGACACTGTTGCTCCTGGGGTATCGGCGAGGACCATTCGCAACCGTCTCCATGAAGCTGGGCTACGGTCCCGCACACCGTTAGGCCGTCTTCCGCTCACGCCCCAACATCGTGCAGCCCGCCTCCAGTTGTGTCGCGACAGGCGTGAATGGAGGGACGAATGGAGACGTGTCGTCTTCAGCAATGAGAGTCGCTTCTGCCTTGGTGCCAATGATGGTCGTATGCGTGTTTGGCGCCGTGCAGGTGAGCGCCACAATCAGGACTGCATACGACCGAGGTACACAGGGCCAACACCCGGCATCATGGTGTGGGGAGCGATCTCCTACACTGGCCGTACACCACTGGTGATCGTCGAGGGGACACTGAATAGTGCACGGTACATCCAAACCGTCACCGAACCCATCGCTCTACCATTCCTAGACCGGCAAGGGAACTTGCTGTTCCAACAGGACAATGCACGTCCGCATGTATCCTGTGCCACCCAACGTGCTCTAGAAGGTGTAAGTCAACTACCCTGGCCAGCAAGATCTCCGGATCTGTCCCCCATTGAGCATGTTTGGGACTGGATGAAGCGTCGTCTCACGCGGTCTGCACGTCCAGCACGAACGCTGGTCCAACTGAGGCGGCAGGTGGAAATGGCATGGCAAGCCGTTCCACAGGACTACATCCAGCATCTCTACGATCGTCTCCATGGGAGAATAGCAGCCTGCATTGCTGCGAAAGGTGGATATACACTGTACTAGTGCCGACATTGTGCATGCTCTGTTGCCTGTGTCTATGTGCCTGTGGTTCTGTCAGTGTGATCATGTGATGTATCTGACCCCAGGAATGTGTCAATAAAGTTTCCCCTTCCTGGGACAATGAATTCACGGTGTTCTTATTTCAATTTCCAGGAGTGTATTTGGTAATTTTACTTAACTGAAGCTGCCAAAGGCCTAACTGTTGCAGAGGTTTTATGTCAATAAGGTAGTAACAGGAAATGATACATGATGGTAAATGGCGCCTAACCTTTCGCCTTACATTCCTTAATCTGTAATTGTAAGTTTCAAGGGAGATATTGTGCAAACAAGACGATCATTAATAAAATGTCTGACATTTGCAGATGGCCTAGAAATACATACCTTAAATAGACAAGAAGCACGAGAAACATTAGAATTCTTCCATTAAATCTTCGCGAAAACAGGTCTACAGGTGTCGAATGAGAAGACGCAGTACATGGAAAGAAAGAACAACAACAACCAAGCCATGTCCACAAAATTCCGAAGAGTTAACATAGTGCATAAAGTAAAATATCTTGGGGAATATATACAAATAAGAGGGTCAATCAACCTACAAAGAACGGAAAAGCTTCAGAAACCATAAAAAATGCCATGGACGCACTACAATAAAAAATATTTCAAGACAGGCTGAACTCAGGCACTAAAGTACAGTTATTCTACCAAAAGCACTCTACGCATCAGAAACGACCACAATTGGAGCATCAGACACTACAGAAACCGAAAAAATAGAACCTATAAAAATATGAAAATTTTTTGGAGCAGTACACAAAAATGGTATATCGATGAGGAGACTAACGGAAGAATTATATAAACACAAACAGGCTCACGGACATGATCAGAAAATGCCAGCTAACGTTCTGTAGACACATACATAGAATGGACAACAAAATCCACAAAGAGGGTTTTTGATGTAGTAAACAGGTCAGTCAAAAAAAAAAAAAATTTGGCTTCGAAAACTAGAAGAAGACCTAAAACAAGCAGGGACTAGTATTGATAAACGAAAAAGACAAATTCAGAAAATTATGAATATGAAATCTGAAGTAAAAGAACGGAGGAAAACAGGCAGATTATGGACAGAACAAAGGAAACAGGAACACAGCCAAAGAAAGAGAAAAAGAAGATGGAAGCAACAAGAAATTAATAATCATGCAACCATTACCCCGGTTCCTAGAACTCCTGAAGATACACTTTGACTGTGGATGTTGTATCAGAGACCAAATTCCTTTCACTGTTCAGAGATGTCATTAAATCCGCCGAAAGATGTAAATAAACATACATGAGCAGCGCGGTTTGGACGGAGGGTGTCCGACAGCCGATCAGTTCCAGTCATTCCACAAGGAAGGAGGTACACGGCTCGTGTTGTCTGTAGTTCAGTACCGCGGTTCGATCGCGTCCGCACTGTTACTTTGTGCCGGGAAGGGCTCTCTACAAGGGAAGGGTCCAGGCGTCTCGGAGTCAATCAAAACAATGTTGTTCGGACGTGGAGGAGGTACAGAGAGACAGGAACTGTCGATGATATGCTTCGCTCAGGCCGCCCAAGGGCTGTTACTGCAATTGGTGACCGCTACCTACGGATTATGGCTCGGAGGAACGCTGACAGCAACGCCACAGGTTGAATAATGCTTTTCGTGCAGCCATAGGACTTCGTGTTACGACTCAAACTGTGCACAATAGGCTGCATCATGCGGAACTTCACTCCCGACGTCCACGGCGAGGTCCATCTTTGCGACTATGACACCATGCAGCAGGGTATAGTTGGGCCCAACAACACGCCGAATGGACCGCTCTGGATTGGCGTCACGTTCTCTTCACTGATGAGTGTCCCATATGCCTTCAACCAGATAATCGTCGGAGATGTGTTAGGAGGCAACACGGTCAGGCTGAATACCTTACACACCCTGTCCAGTGAGTACAGCAAGGTGGAGGTTTCCTGTTGTTTGGGGATGGCAATATTTGGGGTAGACGTACGTCGTTGTCATTGAAGGCACCGTAACGGCTGTATGATACGTAAATGCCGTCCTTCGACCGATAGTGCAACCATATCGGCTGCATATTGGCGAGGCATTCGTCTTCCTGGAATACAATTCGCGCCCACATCGCACATGTCTTGTGAATGACTTCCTTCAGGATAACGACATCGCTCGACTAGAGTGGCCAGCATATTCTCCAGACATGAACCATATCGAAAATGTCTGGGATAGATTGAAAATAGCTGTTTATGGACGACGTGACCCACCAACCACTCTGAAGGATCTACGCCGAATCGTCGTTGAAGAGTGCGGCAATGTGGACCAACAGTGCCTTGACGAACTTGTGGATAGTACAGGCATGCATAAATGCAAGAGGACGTGCTACTGGGTATCAGAGGTACCGGTGTGTACAGGAATCTGGACCTTCACCTGTGAAGGTCTCGCTGTATGATGGTAGAAAATACAGCGTGTGGTTTTCAGGAGCAATAAAAAGGGAGGCAAAAGATGTTTATGTTCACCTTCTATTCCCATTTTCTGAGCAGGTTCCGGATCTCTCGGAACCGAGGTGATGCAAAACTTTTATTGATGTTTGTATATGCATCTTATTATGTCATCTTCTGTAAGATGGATGAATGAATAAATAAAACCTGCATGGCATCCAAGTATTGTTATTGGCTTAGTACACAGACTAGTGTAGGCTGATGTATTCTGAAAACCTCAAAATGAAACTGAAAAGTAAAATCGAGCAGGACATTCCTCAAAAGAAGGAGTTAGCAAGAAATATTTTGTGGAATGAAGCAGAAAGGCTACTGTTGAAAAGGTACAATAAATTAGTGAGAAAATCAAGTGAGACTCTACATGATATTAATTAAGTATTTATTACAATATTTTCTTCTTTTGGGGGTCCACAGCCTAAATATGTTTTTAAAAAAGACATGGTGCAAACAGGCTGTGATATAGTAATTTTCATACGATTAGCTAATAGCACTCTTAAAGCTGCTTCGTGTCACATTTTACCCATTTATTAATATACCTGAGAAACACCTGTAAGAGAGACATGTACATGTTACAGAGGTTAGGCTGTCATTACTAAAAAAAAATTTACTTAAATACTTGTTGAAGTAAAATATTTATTTTACAGGGTCCAGGCTACTAAAATCATTCTATTTGAGCCATTTTGAGCTCGCATTCATGCCGTCATTTCTTTGTCATTTTGTCGCAATCGAGTGGTGTCTTATTTCTCCCTACGTTACCACCATAACGAGTTTCTGACTTGCTTCCATGAGTGGCAGCGGCAGCGCTTATCGATACTAGTACTGCTGTACCATCTTTGGTGTGACCGCTGTATTTCCATGTGGTGGTATGTGTGGCAGTCGGTCGGTTGGGACAGAGCAGCGAGGAAGTGTTCGCGCCACAATGTCATGCCGGGACCACTGACGGCGTGCACACGTGGTCGGATTGTGAGGCTCTAGCTGCGACAGCTAGTAAGTTCGTTGCCCACCGAACCTGGACACTGAAGTTGAGTGATCAGTTAACCTGTTATGACACCTCAACTGCTGTGACACCTCTTTGTCATTGCCAGTTGTTGCTTCCTGGGCCTTTCCGGCTAGCAGCAACGTATGGTGTCTTGGAGTCGGCGAAATTCTTCAGCTGTCTTCCTGTATGGTCTTTAACTATTAAATTGGTTCTTACTTATCAGTGAAGTGCACCAGCGCTATTTCCTGCCTTGTGGCCATTAACACACCAGTTACCTGCCCCGGTCGTTAGCATAGTTTTCCAGCAATGTGTTTTCCTCATTGTGTCGATGCTGTCCAGCATGGCATGTAGTTCGACAGCCTTTTACTTGTTTGTTCATATTTTTTGTTAAGAGTGGTTGTTGTGCCTTGGCTGTTTCTAGGTGCAAATTATGAAGATATCTTCGTCCTCAGCTGATATTTTCCATTGCTGCACCGTTGGACCGGCGGAAGGGAATTAATTAGGTTGTTGCTTGGTCCTTCATCCACCCTGGGTCGGGTTACCATCCGATTGTATAACCTTACTCTGGGCTGCCTGTCTCACCTCACCTTACGTTAGAGCTACCTCCTCAGGCCACCCTTGGAACACTTCTGAGCATCACTTTTCTGTTGGTTTCCAATTGTGATTTTCGTTTTAGTCTAATGTACTGTGTGAGGCCTTCAGTTGTTTATTAATTTAGTTTGTTTTAATTTTAAAATAAGGCCTTCAGCTGACTTAAATTAAAATTACAATATTGATTTGTTTAAAAACTAAATTTTGAGAGTTTGTTTTATCTGATATGCTTGTTATCCAGGCCTTAAGCCCTGAGTTGTTCAGTGTCCAGTGTGTTGCCTTCAGCCGAGCTTTTACGTTAAATATTTTTAAGATAAGGCTTTCAGCCGTCTTAAATTAAAATTTTGAAAATTGATTTGTTTAAAACTACTTTTTTAACAAATATTGCTCTATCTGAAATTCTTGTTATGCACGCCCTAAGCCCTGAGCTGTTCAATGTCTTGTGTGTGGCCTTCAGCTGAGTATTTACGTGAAATAGTAATGCCTTCAGCCACGTGTATTCTTTAAAGTAATTTTTATAACTTGTGTTCAGGCCTTCAGCCGTTCTTGCTTTTGGTGCGGTTTTGGGTCCTCAGCCCAGTAGATATTGCAAGTTTTCTTAACTAGGCCTTCAGCCATATTGTTTTGATTCGACCCTTTTAAGGCAATGTGTAATTAAGTGGTTCTTAGGAAAATAAAGTTTGTCTGTTTTGTGCAACTAACAGTAACTGATTAAGGCCGCCTCCACAACCATAATCTGATCCACTCTATCCTGCAAAACCAAATTTCACCTTTATTGGCACTTCAGTAAATAATATAATAGGTATTAGTTTGAACGCTCATTAATACCATCACAACTGAGTATTAGTGACATTTATTGAATTGCATATTGTTGGAACGTTCTTCCAAAATCGAATTTGCGTTTTTTGCTATTATTGGCCCCACACTGAATAATATTTCATAGGTAAGATTTCAGAGTGAGAGGATGTGTAAATGACAATGACACTGTCTATTGATAACTGTGTTGATTTCTTTCTGAAGCACCAGTGGGCTATGCCCGTCAAGCTTCATATCAACGGTTTGGCCAGGGATTGCGGTTTTTGGATATGTGATTCCTTGATTCAAGCCTATTTGGCGAGGTATTAATCTTATGGAAAATAACAAATTATATGATGGCTGCAAGGCGTGTTGGAAGTTGGCTGCCTATTTCAGCAACTGCATCTCGCAGGGTAATAGGACGACCGCTCCCATCTTTTCTAGAATAACTCCACTGCACCACTCCGTTATGGAGACGGACCGGATGCCCAGGCTGATATACATGCACCTCTTCTCGACACCGTCGTGCTCCTTCTCCGTTATTTGGAAGGAAAGTACCTCGTCTTCTAGGGAGCTCGCGTCGTCTATGTGGCTGCCTCAGTCTTCTCAGCGATCGCGTTGTCTGCGTGGCGGCCTCTGCGTCCGCCAGATCGGTTTGAGTGGCAGCTGCCGGGCCTCCATGTCAGCCTCCGTGTCTGTTCCGACGGTGGCTGCCTTCTCCGTCCTTGTGGCTGCTTCGACACTTGTTATCCTGATGGCAGCCCGTTTGTCGTCGTTTTCAGCGCGTTTTGCAACTGCCAACGACTCTGCGCGTTTCGCATTGCGCTCAGCAGCCCTCTCGTCATTTTTGCACAGTGCGGTGCAAGTTTTCTTCCGTGGTAGCGTGGCGGACGGGCCGACTGTACTACAGGCGTGCCGGCGGACCACACTGCCTTCTCTGTGGTCGGCGCGGCGACGCTCCGTGTCTGGCTTTCCCCTACGCCCACTCCCAGGCCCGAGGTCGCGTCTGCGACGTGGTTTCTGAAGAGAGCGGTCGGTGTATGTGGGCAGGAGTTCGTGCTGGCATATACGACTTGTCTTCCTCCGTTTGTTCTTCCAGATTTTCTTCTGTGTCGGAAGCTGAACCGAAGCTCGTCTCTTCCTGCCCGTGAATCGGCTGTTTCGCCGGAGTCGTCGTCTTCTTCTTCTTCTTCTTCTTCTTCTTCTTCTGTCGCCAGACATCTCGAGTTTTCACCAGAATCTTTCGCAGCGCGCTCAGCAGCTATGGGCACGCTTTGCTGGCTCACGACGATTTGGTCTCCCTCCCTGTCAGTCTAATAAAACAAGAACTCAGTTCCGAGCGGAGGTATACGTTTATGCAGTTCTGTTCCTATGACATTTGAAGAATCTTTCATTTTTACACATCCACAACTCATGGTAGCGTCCTTGCTTCTTTCTTTCCTCATTGCTTACATGTATGGGTTGAGAAAACCGTAGTTACGGTACTGTTACAAAATATGTTATTTATAGAATTGTAAAACCACCGTAGGCTACCGTAGACTATATAAGCGTAGACTACGGTATTACTCCTAGTGCACTTGGTCACTTAATATCCCACCTGCGTTAACTGTACGTTGTGTGTGATGCTTACCTTACGGACGTTACTTCATTCGATTGCTTTTTTTTAGGTATGCGATCAGTGTCTTACTAGATTCCCCTCGTAACCGGAAGCGTTGAACCATCTAGAACTGAGTGAAGATACTGAAGGGCCGCCCTAACCTATAGAGCCGGCTAGAGGACGCTGTCGTCGGTGTCTGTCGTAGTGCCAACCTAAGCAGTGGCATCGTAGCTATCGATACCACATCGCTCCTGAAATGATGGACCATCGTTGAGTATGGTTTCCGACGGCGGGTGTAGGGACCCAGGGGCGGCGCAGCTGAGGGGGCGGACCGCAGAACTGCCGTGGCGCACTGTCCACCCGCGACCCCGAATTGCTCACGAGGGGGCGAGGAAAACGCCCCGTGGAAAACCTGCCCTTGCCGCGCACCGCTACTGGGTATGCTCGGATGAGGAGGCGGAGCAACAACCTCCATGGACGACGGCGGCGGCGCCGGCGTGACGGCACCCTCAGTGTCCATCGGTTCTGGCACTGCGGAGGAACACGGCGGCGGTTGCGGCGTCGGCAAGAGGCGCCCGTCCGGTGCAGGTGACGGGACCGGCAGCGGCGACGACGGCAGGTGCGCCCACGGCGGAGGCGACGTCGGTGGAGTCGCGGGCCGTGCGGGCGGAAGCCGCGAAGCTTCAGGTTCTGCCGGAAAACAACAGTGGCAGAAAACCGAGGACGGCACACACGAATCTGGTTCCGGTGTCGCTTGACAGTGCCAGAGGACCCAGGAATGAGAAATAAAGCGCAGCCAGGCTGTCGAAGAATGCGCCCCTGCTCCCAGCGCTGCCTGCCAGAGAAAATGCGATACAACACCAAATCATGCGGCGCCAAGCCAAAACGATGCGAAGCAGCGGGAGCGTACATCGGCGCGTGCAATAGCTGTAGGAGCGACCGATGGGCGCGGCCATGAACCTAGTCCGCTGGGGAATGGGTGCCGCGCGGCTGAGAGCGATAGGAAGCAACGAAAGTCCAAAGCGCGCGCTCGCGGGAGTGCGTGGTGCTCAACTTGCAAATCAATAAACATGCATGACAATTCGGAAGAATCGAACACTTCGTCACGACCGATAGGCAGACTAGACAAAGCATCCGCATTGCCACGGTCTACGAGCATCGCTACAGGGTCTGCCCATTTCATCAGGTGCAGCCTGCCACGACACTTCGCTTCAGCATCGCATCTACGTACAAAGTTGTGTAATCGTTTATCACCTTGCTTTTACATCAGTAAACCATTTTCTTTCTGTATCGACTTGTATTACCTTTTCCAGTTCCTACCTACGCGCCGCCTTCCAGGCTGGATACAAAAAAGTGTAAAACTGGTTGTTTACTTACAGTACACCACACTTCTGCGCTATTCCAATTAAACCGTGCTGATTTTGATGAAAGTCTTTTCCATGACGTGGGGACAGTTGCCGCAAATAATGTTCGAGGAAGGGTGTATCCAGTAAACTAATTTGCGTCAGAATGAGATTTTCACTCTGCAGCGGAGTGTGCGCTGATATGAAACTTCCTGGCAGATTAAAACTGTGTGCCCGACCGAGACTCGAACTCGGGACCTTTGCCTTTCGCGGGCAAGTGCTCTACCAACTGAGCTACCGAAGCACGACTCACGCCCGGTACTCACAGCCTTACTTCTGCCAGTACCTCGTCTCCTACCTTCCAAACTTTACAGAAGCTCTCCTGCGAACCTTGCAGAACTAGCACTCCTGAAAGAAAGGATATTGCGGAGACATGGCTTACCCACAGCCTGGGGGATGTTTCCAGAATGAGATTTTCACTCTGCAGCGGAGTGTGCGCTGATATGAAACTTCCTGGCAGATTAAAACTGTGTGCCCGACCGAGACTCGAACTCGGGACCTTTGCCTTTCGCGGGCAAGTGCTCTACCAACTGAGCTACCGAAGCACGACTCATGCCCGGTACTCACAGCCTTACTTCTGCCAGTACCTCGTCTCCTACCTTCCAAACTTTACAGAAGCTCTCCTGCGAACCTTGCAGAACTAGCACTCCTGAAAGAAAGGATATTGCGGAGACATGGCTTAGCCACAGCCTGGGGGATGTTTCCAGAATGAGATTTTCACTCTGCAGCGGAGTGTGCGCTGATATGAAACTTCCTGGCAGATTAAAACTGTGTGCCCGACCGAGACTCGAACTCGGGACCTTTGCCTTTCGCGGGCATGTGCTCTACCAACTGAGCTACCGAAGCACGACTCATGCCCGGTACTCACAGCCTTATTTCTGCCCGTACCTCGTCTCCTACCTTCCAAACTTTACAGAAGCTCTCCTGCGAACCTTGCAGAACTAGCACTCCTGAAAGAAAGGATATTGCGGAGACATGGCTTAGCCACAGCCTGGGGGATGTTTTCCAGAATGAGATTTTCACTCTGCAGCGGAGTGTGCGCTGATATGAAACTTCCTGGCAGATTAAAACTGTGTGCCCGACCGAGACTCGAACTCGGGACCTTTGCCTTTCGCGGGGCAAAGGCAAAGGTCCCGAGTTCGAGTCTCGGTCGGGCACACAGTTTTAATCTGCCAGGAAGTTTCATATCAGCGCACACTCCGCTGCAGAGTGAAAATCTCATTCTGGAAAACATCCCCCAGGCTGTGGCTAAGCCATGTCTCCGCAATATCCTTTCTTTCAGGAGTGCTAGTTCTGCAAGGTTCGCAGGAGAGCTTCTGTAAAGTTTGGAAGGTAGGAGACGAGGTACGGGCAGAAGTAAGGCTGTGAGTACCGGGCGTGAGTCGTGCTTCGGTAGCTCAGTTCGTAGTTCGCCGGCGGACGGCGTGGAGGTAGGACGTAGTGTGGTGTGCGCTGCGCCGTCTGTGCTTCCGCGTGGTAAGTCTTGCGCTTGCTGCGGCTTAAAACTCTGTTATAGAACGCTTCGAGAAGTAATGAGTAGCATGCAGTGATGGCTCAACCAAGTCGAAAAGATACGTTGAAACTTACTTTTGATCCTCGATATGCCAGACCCAAGTCGTTTGAAGTAGAAAATTGGTTAGAAGAAGATGTGAAGCTTTCCTTTAATGATGTAATTGGAATCCACCTGTCGATTGTAGCTTGTGTCGTGTTTGTTAAAATGCGTAGTTCCGAGTTGTCCGAGAAAATAGTTGAGTCTTCCGGAGGTGTCATGAAATTTAAGCACTCAGATGGAAACGTTGGTGAAGTCACCGTTGCACATGCTGGTTTTGGCATTCGCACGATTCGAATCTTCGAGTTACCCTTTGAGATTACAACAGACCAAATTAATGCTGTAATTTCGCCCTTTGGGAAAGTGCTCAGCAACTTTGCCGAGAAATGGTCAAGCGCGCATAAATTCCCAGTACTAAATGGCGTACGGCAGCTTCGTGTAGAGTTACAAAAGCACATCCCGTCGTACATCAATGTCTGCGGATATAGAGGGATTGTAATTTATGACGACCAACCGCGAACCTGTGCCGCCTGCAACAAGCCTGGGCACGTTCGCGCAGAATGTATACAGCGGCGCGTAGCACAGCTGCCGGCCGGCGAGGCCGCTAGGCCACCGGCGATGACAACACTGCCAGGAACCTACGCCGCCGTGGCACGCGAACGGCCGACTGTCTCCTCAGCCCCTGAATCGTGTGCAAATGCAAATTCTCCAAACACTGGAATTCCGATGGACGTCAGTGCCGTCATAGCTGACGACTTACAAGAGTCCCGCCAATCTACGGAAACAGTTGAAGTTCCACCGACACAGGCGCCTGCAATTGTAAAGGCAGCAGATCCGCCGGAAGCTGAAGACCGACACACCTTGCAGGAAAGCGACACTAACTTGGATGCTGAAGAAAGTCCGTCGAGAGGCAATTCTCCGAAGAAAAATAAGAAACGCCGGCTGGCGCGCAAAGGTGCAGAGGAGACAGCTCCCATACTTCGACAAAAAGCGAAGGAAATAGGTAGTACCTTAAGCCAACAGATCTGTAGCAACACGAAAGCGACATCAGTTTCTGTGGAGCGTTCCCCTTCTGCGCTGGAAAAACGAGACGTCCAAGGAAAACCAACAAAGACAGCATCCAACCACCCTCAAGAAACGAGTCACTCTCATGAAGCTTCACTCGTCCCACCCACGACGACAACCTCAACCAGCTGGGCAGACGAAAGCGACCATAACAATCCCGACGCTGAAATGACAGAAATTTCAGAAACTAAGACAGACTGTAAGCTAGCCCCACAGTTGGCTGATATCTTCAACGACGACGTCTCCGCGAACGAACATTCTAAAGAACAAGGACACACCGCTGAAACATTTGCTACCGGTGAATATTATTAAGACGCGTTTTAAAGCTGACGTTTGCGAGACAAACCGGAAGAATGTTTTTTAAAGTTAGATCAAGTAGAACGAAGAATGTCTGACCTACAAGCATACAAAATCGCGACAGTAAACCTTAATAAGATTCGTAGTTCCTTTAAACTACAGAACTTAAAAGATTTTATATACGCTTCTGACAGTGACATTATACTTTTACAAGAAGTGACAGACATTGAGCTTGGTAACGTACCTGGCTACAACGCCATTACAAACCCAGGGCATGGGGCGGAAATGGGCACGGCTCTGCTCACAAAGGAGGGCATAGTAGTCCAAGATGTAGTAAAACTACCAAACAGTAAAGGCATAGCGGCCACAATAAACAAAATACGACTCATTAACGTGTATGCCCCATCAGGATCCAGTAACAGGCACCGCAGAACGGAGTTCTATAAAGAAGAAATCGTCCCACTATTTGGAACTCGATATGAACACCTTATCCTAGGAGGGGATTTTAATTGTGTTTTGCATGCCAAAGACCAAACTCCCAATTTCAACAAGTGTACTGAACTGGAACGTATAGTTAATGACTTACGACTAATAGACTCATGGGAACATATGCACGGTGCAGCCCCTGGCTTCACCCACGCCACAAGTCACTCGGCGAGCCGTCTCGACAGGATATATGTAACGCACAATTTGAAACACCTCATTTTGCAGTCCGAAGTATGGCCTACCGTTTTTTCAGATCATGCTGCATACATATGCACAATCAATCTGATAAAACAAGGGACATTCAGAGGTAGAGGCACATGGAAGCTCAATGTGTCACATCTGGAAGACCATGCTTGTCAGGAGGCATTTCACAAGGTATGGAGAGAGTGTGAAAGCAAATTTAGTTCGTACAACTCTGGCACTGACTGGTGGCTGAAACATGCCAAACCTAAAATACGGAGGTTTTTTATAAACTACTCCAAAGACAAAAACTTTTGGTACAAATCAACTATAGAATTTTACTTTCAGTGTCTAAGGGATTTGTACAAGTGCGATGCAACAGTTGTGGACAACCACGAAAGAATTAACAAAATTAAAGCAAAAATTTTAGCACTACGGCGTAAACAACTGGAAGGCTACCAAATAAGGTCGCGTACCCAGAACATAGCCCAGCACGAGGTTACTTCCATTTATCATGTCATTCGTGAAAGCAAAAGGGCGTCTCGCAAGATATTATCTGAAATAACAACTGATGATGGAAGGAAGCTGACGAAGCAAAGAGAGATTAAAGAGGCAATCGTACAGCATTTTGAATCCTTAATGTCTAGTCCGCCGGTTGACGAACAGCTTCAAGACGAGTTAATGATCAACCTCCAGGGCAAAGTATGCCACGCGGAAGCACAGACTCTCCTCTCGGAAGTGACTGAAGAAGATGTCGAAGAAGCTATATATGGAAGCACGAAAAATAAGGCTCCAGGGGCAGATGGAATTCCAGCAGAATTTTATCGCAGATTCAGTGGCCTCGTAAAAGGCAAGTTTACCCTCATCTGCAACGAACTGCTAAACCCTGCGAATGACATCCCGAAAGAATTTCGTGAGGGACTCGTAGTGCTAGTGCCAAAAACTACGAATACGAAATCTGTAAACGCTCTGAGGCCAATTACGCTTTTAAACAGCGATTACAAAATCTTTGGCCGCATCCTCGCTCGCAGGCTGAAAACCACAATGACCAGCGTCACTGGCCCTTATCAAACAAGTGTGGGCAAAGACAGAAGAATTCTCCAGACCCTCTGTGATTACAGGGACCTAATCGCAACGGCCGACGTCTGCAAAATAAAATGTGCACTCATCTCACTCGACTTTGACAAAGCCTTCGACAGAGTTAACCATAGTTTTCTCCTTCGCACCATGGGCGCAATGGGCTTCCCACCTCGATTCATTGCGGTAGTAAGAAATACATTAACAAACAATTCAGCTAGATTTGTCATCAATGGACACATTAGCCGTTCGATTGACGTCACCAGCTCCATTAGGCAAGGGTGTCCAATGTCAATGGCACTCTTCGCCATCGCCATCGAGCCCCTGCTTGCCTCCCTTATGAAACATCTACAAGGACTACAAATACATGGAGAAAAGATCGTGTGCAAGGCATACGCTGATGATGTTGGCTTCCTAGTCGTGAATGGCGCTGAAGTACAGAGCGCACTACGAATAGTAACAAAATATGAACAGGCATCTGGTGCAAAACTTAATAGAACAAAGTCGGGGATTTTCAACATCGGCCGTGGAATTGGGACGCAAACGCAGGATCTGTTACGCGAGCTTGTAACCATGAAATGTCTCGGCATAGATTTTAAAAGAAATATCAAGCACACTATTGCTGCGAATTATCGAAAATTACTTAACAGCATACGCGCCTCTGTACAAGCACATAGTATTAGGAAACTCGATGAACTTCAAAAAGTAACAGTGGCAAATGTATACATCACATCCAAAGTTAATTATGTAGCACAAGTTCTGCCACCACCTGCGACTTTGTTGAAAAGCATCGCATCTGCACTAGGACACTTTGTGAGCCGCGGACGTATTTTCAAAGTCAAATATGACATTCTGATGCTCCCTACGAAATGTGGTGGGTTAAATCTTACCGATGTCAGCAAAAAAGCGCAAGCCTTATACCTTGCTACCACATACAAACACTGGAAAGAGCCAAGTGGTACCCTTGCTGCACGTTTGTTAAACGAAATAGCTCCTGCTGACGTCAGTGCACCTATAAATGTCCAACACATACCCAACGGACTATACCACTTGAAATACTTTTTCGTAGAATACAGCTATATACAGGCAAGGATTCCTGGGAAAGACATCATGAAAGTTAAAGAACTTTATAATAACTTGATGAAAGACAAACCCAGAAACGACATAGAACAAAAGTATCCTTGTTATAACTGGGAAACAATATGGGAAAATATTCACTGCCGGAACTTGCCAACGTATGTCAAATCGACCTGGTACTTTGCTGTAAACAGAAAAATTACGACGAACTCTAAACTTCACTCTATTCGATTGGCCGAGTCACCGCTGTGTCCATTATGTAAAATACCAGATACCGACGAGCATAGATTGCTGTGTGACAGGGTAAAAGAAATATGGCTCTACATAAGACAAAAGATAGCGAGCATCAGCAGAACTACGCCCAACGCCGTTACGCCTGCTGAATTTTTAACCCCTGACGGTATCCCTTACCCTAAAACAAAACGAAATGCAATTAACTGGTTGAAAGGCCAAACGATGCATTACGTCCTAACAAAAGAATCAAGCAATAGGGAGGACTTCTGGGTATACCTTACAACTGAGCACCACAAGTTGATGTGTACTAAAAAATACAAAGAAAATTACGCAAACTTTTTAACTAAAACCATCCTGTAACCAATAGAAATGCGTAATTTACATTGCACATCCAAGCATTTCGTATATTAGACGAATGATTTTTGGTTAAAGTTTGTACTTCAAGTAGCAGGAGGACGATTTCCAACAGAATGTAGTCAGAGAAGATCATCAGTATAGACCAATTAAGCCTATGTGTATCTATTACTTTGGTTTCGGGGAAACAGTGATGAAACTGGTATACACCATTTATTTAGTTTCTGTCTTTCTTTCTTTTTCTTTTCACAAGAAGACACATTTATGTTAATTAAGTGTAAAATCAAGCAGAAGAAGCCTATTTTACTTCATTACCTTCTGAACAAGAAAATTATACTTATCAGGAATAATGAGTTTGCTTCTTTCCGTTTTTCCACGCACGGAGAACGAAATTTACAGATGCAGTTACATTTCCACAACAATTATGAGACTGCCTTCTCCATGGAAATTACATTTATTTTTATTCAAGCCATGTTGCAAACAAGGGCAACAGAAGGGGCATACTTCGTTCGTCGTTCAGAAGAAGCGCGTTTCCACATCATCAAGTTACATTCATTCTTAAAGGCGGAGAAGCCGGGCCGAGAAGGCAACACTTGGCGAGCGTAAAGGATGGGTTGAAGGGGAGGAAGGAGACCCAAAAAAAAAAAAAAAAAAAAAAAAGTTGGTAGAGCACTTGCCCGCGAAAGGCAAAGGTCCCGAGTTCGAGTCTCGGTGGGGCACACAGTTTTAATCTGCCAGGAAGTTTAATTTGCGTCACTTGACACTTTTTAGATATTTTTCACTAAAAGTGTAACTCACCAAGCAACATATTAGGAAGAAGATAATGCATCGTGTTCTACGCTATAAAAATGTTACTCACGTTATTGACTGGTTAATACAAGATTTTTATTATTTTAGATTTGAGAATTACTTGAGGTTATGTTGCAATGGTCATACAACAAACCAATTTTCATCAACATCGGTATTCAGAAGTTTTTAAGTAATGCTTCAGCTTAAAAAATTCCATTTTGTGGAGGAACAAGATGCTGCATCTTTTAAATCACACACAGATTCTCTGTGATATTTTAGCGTATTTGGACCAGTTGCAATAGGTTGTCCAGCTGTAGTAAAATGCTGCTAAAAATTCGACTTTGCTACTCAGGAGGGAAGACCATCGACAGCAACCACACAGTACAATGACCAGGCAAATGAAGAACCTCTGGGGGAGGGAGGGGAGAGGTATTCCAGTGATGACGACGTTGACACAGTGGTTCTTAAATGTCTCTGTAGCCAAGGAAATAATTTCTACCGTTGAAAATTGAAGATTTACAAGAATTTTCTGAACATTGTTTACAGAGACTTGGTAACTATTTTGAAAAATAGTGTATTATATTTGTGTCACTATGATGTGTTACTTTGCCTCCCATAATATTCTGTAACTAACTCTTCGAGATCGTCTTGTGTAACAGACGTTATGAGCTGGGTAATAGAGCTGGGAGGGATAACATTTGATTTAGTCTAAGTGATAAACATCGCTGATTTCATGCTTTCAAGTACCCACTTTCAAATACTATTCAAAAAAGAGGGTATTCTGCGAGTACTTCAGTTTATGGCCACTTTCCATTCTTATTTATCGCAAATGCTGCTACCTTACATTTAACATTCATATCCAAATTTTGCCATATACTGTGTTGAAAGTAAGTGGGTAAGCCTCTTTGTACATCTGCAGCTACTTCTTCTTTTTCTAGTAGTAGTTATATTCTTACTTTGTGGCAACTGTTTTCACCAAACACTTGAGGTTTGCCTTTCTTGACTTTACCCATAGCATCCCGATTTCAGTTTTTTGTAGACATAACGCATTAACTGCACTTCAAGAAATACTGTCTTTAATAAGGAGTGATTGCATCTGAGAGGGAGCGCCAGTGGTGTAGGGGTAGCATCTTTGATTAATAATTAAAGTGTTGACATTTCCGCGTTCGAAACCCGCCACCGCTTACATTTTGATTAATAATCAGCATAGGCAGCCGAAGACAACCGGCATAAGAAGTCACCCTCATTCCATCAAAGGCCAATGGCCTTTTCAAAGACGGTGGATGGGCTGACAGAGGTTCATGGCACTCTCTTGTCCTTGGGTTGAGAAACTGCCCCCAAAAGGCGGAAGAAACTGCAATCATTAAGGGCATGAGAATGCAGAAGGCAATGGAAACAATTGCATAATGAGACTCAACGTTTATCCACAGGGCATGTGGGCGGTAAGTGATGATGATATCTCCTCTGCCAGAAGATCCTGGAATAGTCACACATTCGGATCTCCGGGAGGGGACTGACAAAGGGGAGGCGACCACGGAAAAATATTGAGTAACCAACGAACGGATGACATTCCACGTGTCGGGACGTGGAATATCAGAAGCTTGAATGTCGTAGGGAAGTTAGAAAATCTGAAAGGGGAAATGCAAAAGCCCCATCTAGATATGGGAGGGGTCAGTAAAGTAAAATGGAAAGAAGACAAGGATTTCTGTCAGAGGAGTACATGGTAATATCAATAGCGTCGGAAAATAGTATAACGAAAGTAGGATTCGTTATGAATAGGAAGGTAGGACAGAGAGTGTGTTACTGTGAACAGTTTAGTGATAGGGTTTTCATTGTCAGAATCGACAGCAAAACGACAGCGATATCGATAGTTCAGGTATACACGCTGACGTCGCAAGCAGAAGATGAAGATACAGAGAAAATACGGTATATGAGGATATTGCAAGGGTAATACAATACGTAAGGGAAGATGAAAACCTAATAGTCATGGGGGGTGGAATGCAGTTGTATGGGAAGGAATAGAGGAAAAGGACTTGGGACAAGGAATGAGAGAGGAGAAAGACTAATTGAGTTCTGTAATAAATTTCAGCTAGTAATAGCGAATATTTTGTTCAATAATCACAAGAGGAGGAGGTATACTTAGAAAAGACCGGGTGATACAAGAAGATTTCAGTCAGGTTACATTATGGTCAGACAGAGATTCCAAAATCAGATAATGAATTATAAGGCGTATCCAGGAGCATATGTAGACTCATATCACAAAGTAGTAGTGACGAAGAGTACGCTAAAGCTTAAAAGATCAGTCAGGAAGAATCAATAGGCAAAGAGATGGGGTACGGAATCTCTAAGGAATGAGGAGATACGCTCAAAGGCTATAAATACAGGAATAAGGAGTAGCTCAGGCAGTACAGTTGCAGAAGAATGGATATCTGTAAAAAGGGCAATCACGGAAGTTGGAAAGAAAAACATAGAAACAAAGAAGAAACAATGGGTAACAGATGGAATGCTTCAGTTCATCGATGAAAGAAGGAAGTATATAAATGTTCAGGGAGATTCAGGAATACAGAGGTACACGTCGCTGAGGAAGTGTAGGAAGCTTAGACGAAATTGCTGCATGAAAAAGTGAAGAAATCGAAAAAGAAGTGATTGTCGGAAGGACTGACTCAGTATACAGGAAAGTCAAAATAATCTTCCGTGAAATTAAAAGCATGGGTGATAACATTAAGAGTGCAACGGGAATTCCACTGTTAAATGCAAAGGAGAGTGCGGATAGGTGGAAACAATACTTTAAAGGCATCTATGAGGAGGAAGATTTGTCTGATGTGATAGAACAAGAAACAGTAGTCGATTTAGAAGAGATAGGGAATTCAATATTAGAATCAGAATTTTAGAGAGCTTTGGAGGAGTTAAGATCAAATACGGCAGAAGTGATAGGTAACTTTGATCGGAATGTCTAAAATCATTGGCGGAACTGGCAACAAGATGATTACTCGCGATGTGTGTAGAAAGTATGAGACTGGCGACATTCTTTCTGATTTTCGGAAAAATATCATCCACACAGTTATGAAGACGGCAAGAGCCGACATGTGTAAGAAGTATTGTACAAGCAGCTCAACAACTCATGCATCCAAGTTGCTGACAATAATAGCATAGAGAAGAACGGAAAAGAAAACTGAGCATGTGTTAGACGACAGTCAGTTTGACCTTACGAAAGATAAAGGAACCAGGGAGGCAATTCTAATATTACGGTTGATAATGGAAGAAAGACTAAAGAAAAAACAAGGCACGTTCATAGGATCCGTCGACCTGTAAAAAGCGTTCGACATTGTAAAGTAGAGCAAGATGTTCTAAATTCTGAGAGAAATGGGGTTTAGCTACTGGGAGAGACGAATGATGTACAACACGTACAAGAGCCAAGAGGGAATAAAAAGAGTGGACGACAATGAACGACGTGCTCGGAATAAAAACGTGTATGACAGGGATGTAGTCTTTCGCCCCTACTGTTAAATGTGTACATATGAGAAGCAATGATGGAAATAAAATAAAGGTTCAGGAGTGGAATTAAAATTCAAGGTGAAAGGATACCAATGATACGATTCGCTGACGACATCGCTATCCTGAGTGACAGTGAAGAAGAATTACACAATGTGCTGAATGAGTACAGAATATGGACTGAGAGTAAATCGAGCAAAGATGACAGTAATGAGAAGTATCAGAAATGAGAACAGGGAGAAAGTTAACATCAGCATTGATGGTCTAAGAAAAGGTGAAGCTAAGGAATTCTACTACCTATGCAGCAAAATAATCAATAACGGACGGAGCAGAGAGGACATCAACAACAGACCAGCACTGGCGGAGAGGGCATTCCTGGCCATGAGAGGTCTACTAGTATCAAACATAGGAATTAATTTGACGAAAAAATTTCTGAGAATATACGTTTGGAGTCCAAAATTGTATGGTAGAGGAACATGGACTGTAGGAAAACTAGAACCGAAGAGAATCGAAGCATTTGGGATGTGGTGCAGCAGAACGATGTTGAAATTTTGGTGGACTGTTAAGGCAAGAAATGAGGATGTTCTGCGCAGAATCGGAGAGAAGAGGAATATATGGAAAACACTGACAAGGAGAAGGGACAGGTTGATAGGACATCTCTGAAGACATCAGGGAAAGACTTCCATGGTACTAGAAGGAACTGTAGAGAGCAAAAACTGTAGAGCAAGGCAGAGATTAGAATACTTCCAGCAAATAGTTGAGGACGTAGGTTGTGTGCGATACTCTGAGGTGAAGACGTTAACACAGGAGAGAAATTCGTGGTGGAACTCATAAAACCATTCAGAAGACTAATGACTCAAAAAAAATCTGTATGACACATTGTTACTTTGTCTTCGGACCTGTGGGATATTATTCGTTGTAAACAGTCCAAATTTGGCAATATCTAAATTTGATGGTACATTACGGAATGATCTCTTGAATGGAGAGAAATAGATTTGTCTGATTTTAATAGAACATGTTTGTGTATTATTTATGACGTCATTGTTGGAATCAGTGTTAACAGTTTAGTGTAGTTTACAGGTAGATATTATATCAAAGGCTGACAGAACATTGTTTTTAACCTTTTCTCAGTGTTGATTGTCTGGAAGCTTTATTTGTACACTAGTCAACTTCAGTGTTTTCTTATTGTCTGAGTACACAAATTGCAGAAAACTGTTCACACAATACAGAAACTCTTCCACGAACTGCTTAATAGTTTACACTGCAAAGAAGTAGTTGGCAAAGAGTACTGCGAAGAACATTTTATGTACTGTGTTTTGGCGTTTAATACACTTGGTCTGTCATGATATCAAAAACTTTATCTACTTATTAATTATATATCGTTTCTTCCGGTCTGGTAGTACGTTGTTCTTTTGCTAAGGAAAACGTAAAAGATTCTCTTAGATGTATGTGAACCACACTTTATAGCAGTGATAAAGTGACTACAAACATTTTTGTTCACACCCAGATTTTTGATCTGATATATACATTTTTGTATATCTTTATTCTACAATTGGAATTCAACACCATTAAACTGTCTATTATATCTTATGAAGTTGGAAATGAGATTTCTGCTCCTTTGTTAGTCTTCTTGCACACCGGAAGTGTGGTTTCAGGTTAGTTAACCTCACGTCTCTATTTTGTCAAAAAACCCGGTGAAATGTTTCGTTATGTCCAGGTCCATATGATAATAGCCGTCTACACAGATTTGTTGCAATACCCCTGATAGTTTATCCATAAATACCTTTCAATAAATGAATGTGTGACACTGTCGTGCTACGTGTGGTTGATGAGGACTCTACATGTATTAAGTTGTGTTCCCCTTTGGGCATAAATAAGACACAAAATATTGTCATTTAAGTTAATCAAATCTTCTCCCCGCACAGAGAAATAAAGTTGTAATTAAGTAAAACTCTGTAACCTAACGTAAAGGCGTCAGATGAATTCTTAGATGGATAGTAAATTAAATTATTTGTGAATGAAGTCAAAACGCAATTTTTGTGAGTATATTACCTCTGGCACCGCAATTCGTAACGTTCTGTGGATCGGTAAGACGAGTTTTTAAAAACAAAATGATGCAAAATGGTTCAAATGGCTCTGAGCACTATGGGACTTAACATCTGAGGTCATCAGTCCCCTAGAACTTAGAACTACTTAAACCTAACTAACCTAAGGACATCACACACATCCATGCCCGAGGCAGGATTCGAACCTGCGACGTAGCGGTCGCGCGGTTCCTGACTGTAGCGCCTAGAACCGCTCTGCCACTACGCCAAATGATGCAAACGATGCGAAAAGACACTGTAAGCGGCGTCTGTGTTAATTGTCCCTAGAGTCGTCCGTAATTAATAAAGATGATTAACAGTATTCTGTAAATAAATTGTGCTATGGCCAATACTGTCATGGTCATACTACAGTATAACGGCCTAAAGTTATACTCTCGAGAATTCCTTGCATATAAATCCTGGTGGAAGTAACAACGATTATTACCAGACGAAGAGAAAATAAATTAATTGTACTCTAACATAAATTTTTCTTGTCGCACACTTGGGTATTCTGGGTGCGCCCCCATCCTAATATGACTGCACCTATTTTTCAGTGTAATGCACCAAATGTGGACGTCGTCCTTCGAACACTGTCCTGAACGACCTCGAGGTACCTTGTAAGCTTCCTGGATGGTCCTGGCTTCGATGACAGATCCTGGGACATAACGCCATTGCGTCTGTTGTCATACGGACCTGGCCCATCGGTTGAAATGCCCACGACTTCAGTCGAGCGCGAATAACGAGCTTGGGCTATGTTTGTTTAGCCGCCACTGCGGCAATTTCATCGAGATAACTACGAATTGATTAAAGAAGACCGATTGCCCAGTATGAATCAAACTAGCAACCTTGAAATATTATAAACTTTCACAGTCACGAAAGTATTATTCTGGTTCAATGATATTTTGTGTGTTACGAATTTTAATCTGTAGACTTTTCGTCAGTTTAACTCGCCCAGTGCTAATTAGAGTGAGATAAATTGCGCATTCCACAATATACACCCAACATGAAACTGAATGCTTTAACAATAACGTTGGAGGAAACAATAGAAAAAATTAAAATACCTGAATGAAATTGCAACATTTTACGGTCAGGCCATATGACACTTTACTGGAAAAAATTAGATATGTAATAGAAATTGAGAACATACCTTCTTTGTTTTTATTGAATTACTGACTGGAGAACGAATTAGATGATTCAGAATGTAGATTTAAGTTATCAGTTAAAACTAAGCTGTATACTCTTAACACTACATGAACCAAAATAAAGAAAAAATATTTTCGGTGTGTAAACGTATATCCATTTATCCATTAAACATTTTTACAACAGCGCTTGTTTTCGTATTTACTACTCAAATCAGAAATCCTAGAAGGTCTGTTTACGATAATCTACATGTATGTTTTAAATTGAATGTAGTTGAAAGCGGGTAGCTGAAAGCATAGCAACCCACATTTCAGAAAAGTACTTGCTATTTGCAGCCGTTCTTCCTCAGTTGCTACGTCTGCTATATTTACGTAGATAAGAGAAAATTTTGTGTATCCCATTGGAACATAACCTCAAGTAAGCATAAAATCACAAGAAATGAAAAACCTAGTTACCAGTCAGTAATGTCAATCATATTTTTCTAATACAGAACGTAATGCATTATCCTTTTCCCCCTCAATGGTGCTGATGTCGAGAAGAATTACTGAAAAACTTATGGAAACATCAATCGATCAAAGTTCGTTTATTGTACCACTAGCCATTCAGTAACACAGTATCAACTTTGTAGTGTAGAATGTGAGGCATTATCTGCTCCCTCCATAAAGTGGTGCTAGGAGAGATGAAACATTACTGAAAACTGCAAAAAATTTAGTAATGGAAAGTTTTTGTAGTACTAACCATTCCTCGGACTTTATTTGCTATAATCGATACTGTCCCCACTCTGTAGATAGAACTAGCATGGAAATTCAGCGTATTTTCATTTGAATGTCACAAAACTGTAGTACATATTAAGTAAACAAGACTTTTACATTTTGCTCACAAATGCTTTCAATTACAGCAAAACAATAATGTGTTATTGGTTTTTCTACGAAAACAGCAGTAAATCAAATCTTTTTTCTCATAAAACATAAAATACAAAACAAACAAAAAATAGGAAATAAAGCTACCGTCCTATTGTGACGCCAACAAGGTCAAGACATACATGTTTCATCAGTTACAGCTCCCAATAACTGTATGGAAAACGGAAATCCTAGCACAAAATCCAGTAACATTCCAGTATTTTCGTGTGTTCTTGTGACGGTGACGTTGCAAAGGAGCCGAATATCGGCGGTTGAAGGTGCAGCAGGCTTTGTTTCGCACCTGTATGAGGCATTGAGAGCTTGTGCGAGCCTCAAAAGTTAGATGACAGGCACTTAGCAATTTGCACGCTGTTAGTTCATTGAGTATATAAAACAAACTGTGAGAATAAATATGGTGGAGTACGGGTAGGTGGTCGGACTACCATTGTAACGTGTTTGGGGGTCAGAGAGCGAGCCGGCAGAGCAATTGAAGTTGAGCAGGATCAGAGGTCAAAATATGGGAACAAAGGTGTCTGCTATGAGGTACCAGATGGTTATAATTAACGTGCAGCTACTCACACAGGTCCATGGTGCGGTTTAATAGTCTTACGGTAGCGAAAGTCGGCAGATATTCTAATACATTAATGTAGAACAAAGCTATGCTGTAAATAATCATTCCAATTTTGGCCACCAGGTGCAGATTTGGGCGCTGAGAATACAAGAAAGACGTATAGAAATATCCTGTATCTAATGGATTAGGAACGGAACTTGGGCGGAAAAGGTCAAACAACTTAGAGAGGCATACTGTTGATTTTATTATTAATCACCACTTACACAATTTCTTCAGTACGAGCACCGGAGACACAGACGAGGTACAATACGGTGCCATACCTATAACTGGTAGCCCCAATGGAACTTTTTCCCAGCGTAAATAGGCTCTGCATTGACGTATTAGCATATCTACCAAGTTTCACTGTCATGCGATAATTACAGGCCACACTGGACCACCTTGAGCAGGTGCATTATAATTATAATCTTTTGGTACACGGAGTGAACTACTATTGTAACATTTTTGGTGACAGGGGCCGAACTAGCAAATGAAAATTTCGGAACAGTGAGTTAGAGATAGAAATATGAGAACAAATATGGCAGCTGTGGTGTACATAGAACAAACTATGAGAAAAAAATGTGTTGGAGCAGGTGTCAGTGATCAAACTAGCATAGCAAAATGGTGGCTTTTCACTTTTATGGTGGGAAATTATTGGACCGTGACTGAGAGAACAAAATGTGTGTGTGTGTGTGTGTGTGTGTGTGTGTGTGTGTGTGTGTGTGCATGCGTGTGTGCGTGCGTGCCTGAGTGTGCATGCATGCGCCATCTCCCATCACGCCGTTCTCCATGGCTCCACCATCTACTGTCCAAGGAATGGCCAGAGTGCATTCTTGCTGCTTAGAATAAACTGCAGTCCTACTGTAGCATTAAACCTTTCATGTCCTATACTCATCAGCGTGTTTCGAGACAATATGCTTACGTCATTCGGTTGTCAAACTCAGCTCATGAGGTTAAAACACTAAAACGTCTAGCAACACATTTTCAGTGTTCATAAAAACTTGGTTATCTTCTTACCTACGTCCAGCTTCGAGTTGTATAATCACAAGACTATATGCCTGGAACGCTATTTTGACAGCTTTAAACATGTTCACGATCTTTAGTGATATTATCATATAAATCGGATACTGCCGACTTTCATTTTTTGCTTTATTGTTTAGTTTATTCTTTTCAGCCTTATTCATTTTGCGCAGCAATTTATTAACAATATCTGCTTTGCAACCGTTGTTGCTTGCTACCTTCTTAATGACTTTCAATTTTTTAACCTAATCTTTCTTACTAATCGGCACATTGAGTGCTCTGTGTAAAAAGCTACGAAAAGCAGCCCCAATATAAGCCTGCGGTTGGCATGAACCACCGGGTGTTTATAAAATACACTGCGCGACTTGTGATGTAAAATACATTGGACACATAAGAAGGACATTTTCAGTTAGATACAAGGAACATAAAAATGCTTTCAAATTAAGTAATACGAGAAAACAGCTGTTGCGAACAATGTGTATGAAACAGGCCAACCCCTTAAAGTGAACAGAATGTGACTCAGTAATCCCGCACGCAGGAAAGAAGAACCAGAGCTGTAATTGCTATAATAACTGGTGATTACCAGTCATGAAAAGAAATATGACAGTATTATTAACAGGCAAGTCGAAGACATATGAGCAATAGATACCTGGACATGGGCATTTGCACAAGGTCTTATATGTTTGCAAATACATTAGTAATGGTAACCCATTTATAAAGTGCTGATTTTTACGCACAGGACAACCTGGCGTCAGGTCCAAGGTAAAATGAACACGTTTCATAACAAAAAGATTTTTTTGAAGAGCTGAAGATGACAGCAAAGTCTTTTCAAAACCGGTTGTCTTTATTTATTCGATACTCGCTGGTGAATATTTTTAGCAAGCAAACAGATCGCTCATCAAAATGTGAAAATTCAACTATGTATTGAAGAATCTCCACGCAATTTCCTTCCTGTTTTTGGCTTCGATAGGCCTATACACGCCGTTTGCAAAGGACGTGAATCAAAACTATCGCCGAAAGACGATCATGGGGATCCGAAGGGCCGGCATAACAAGAAATTGTTTTAATACGAAACATGAAACGTATTGTGAGCTCAGCCAAGTCATGTAAGATAAATTGTGGTTGTGTCACAATCAAACTTCCTGGAGGACCGTGTGTATGGGGTGAATCGGGAAAGGCCTAGTGATATTCAGTGCACGTTTTAGTTACGTGTTAATGGCTACTTTGCTTGAAGCTAGGTAATTGGTAGTGATAGGCCTATACATTCCGTCTACAAAGAACGAGAGTCAAAACTACCGCGAAAGACAATCATAAAGGTCCAACCGCCCGCTTGGCTAGAAATTATTTTAATACGACACAGGAAGAGCTACAAATTGATCCATCTTGATTTTTTTCTGGAGAAACATCCATGGTGGAATAATAAAGTAAAGGCACCTGAAACTGAGTATCATACAAGAAACATTTGGCCACTCATTCACTGAGTATTTCATGACTTCATGGAGTCTAGTGGTTATATGACTGTGGATGGGGTGAACAGGAGAGATCTAGTGATATTCAGTACACGTTTTGGCTGTATGTTAATGGGTACTTTGCTTGAACCTGGTAGCTAGACTGAGCTGCTGAGCAGTTTATCCTGTCGATCGCAGTAACATTTTCAGTTTCGTTTTACAAAATAAATGATTTCTCATCCACTTGAGTAAATACGCATCACCCAGCGCAGATAATATTTAAGAACTGTGACACATGCTTGTGGATCTTTCCCCAAAAACCATCGGAAAAATTTCGCATCCACTTGAGTAAACACATATCGCCCAGCGCGAATAATATTTAGGAACAATGACAAATGTGGGCCCTCAGCCAAAAGCCACCGGATGAAAAGCTTGGGAACTCGAAATATTAACAATACCTTCACAATACATTGATTTACTTATCAACTTTGTTATTAATAACCCATCCCAGTTCAAAAATAATAGCAAATTCCATAGCTATGGCACTAGAAGAAAGGATGATCTTTGCTCTTCTGGTTTAAATCTGACTTTAAGAGACAAAGGGGTGAATTATGCTGCTACAAAAATCTTTCGTCATTTGCCAAACAGCATTAAAAGTCTGATAGACAGCAAATCGGCGTTTAAAAACCAATTAAAATAATTTCTGAATGATAACTCCTGCTGCTCAATAGGTGACGTTTTAGATATGAAGTTGTAATTGCAATGAAAATAAATATATAAAAATTATATGGCGTGAAGAAGACTTATGTTAAACTAACACGTTCCACATCATTATGAAATGTCGTATTCATGATATATGGAAGGAGTTTTAATGTAATGTAATCTAACTGTAGCGGCGCAACAAAGTTATTTTCAGCAGCCATACACGTTGAATGACCAGTGCGGGATGATGGAGGGAATACTTGGACGTAAATGGCTCCTGTTCGGTTTTTGGCAGCAATCACACAAGGTGAATGACCAGTGTGGGATGATGGCGTGAATACTTGCACGTAAATGTCTCATATGTCCAGCCCCTTCTCCAGTCCATGCCATAGCCAAAAGTAGCTGTTAGAGGGTAACAAGAATGTTATTAGAATGAAGGTTTTTAGTCAAGTGGAATACCTTTGTTCAATACTGTGCCTACTGATTTCTTACTATGCGGAAATGTGGAAGAGTGCCACGGCATTCTCCCGTTAAAGTGGTAGCCGGTACGTAGAGTAACATAATAAGTTTAAGATGACAAATTATAAGGAATGGAAGAGTAAAATTTTCTGTTTTCGAACAGCCAGCATTACTGAGTCACAAGGAAATATAATCCCCGCCAGCCGGGAAGCACTAACATTTAAACACCGTTACTCAGTCAGAAAGATAGCGACCTCGACACTTTTGCATGCGACTGCGACCAAACTCAGCAAAGAATAGTTAGAAGGCCACACACCCAACTGCCTTTGTTACTCTCGTAACGTTATGTCGGAGACACTAGTCGGACACAAAATTATCTAGCAGGAGTCTGACTAAGCAGCAAAGACCTGTAACAAATTCGTTAAGCAAATATAGCGAAACTGAAGACTGCTGACAACTAGAGAACAATAGAACCGATTCGGTCATTACGAATGACGTAGAGCAGAGCCTCTCCTCTGCAACATGCAATGCACAGTACTACACTCTACAAGCTTAGGGAACTCGACCAGTCGGATCGATGACGTCCATGTCGCTCGCACTCCATTATCTGTTTATGGTATAAAACATCTATTGTGTAAGGTTGCTTTAGAGTTGGTCGTATCCTAGCTGCCTCACGAGAAGATCAGTGACCAATAGCGGCGGATAATGATGTCCAGCATTTAGTATTGAAGTTGAGCACAGCAGACAGCACTGATGGGCAGTCCAGGTTTTTACCAGCGCGGCTTTGGTCCAGGGCAGAAGCTGCTCTAAAACTAAAGCGTCACGAGTTTGACGGCCTGCCATCCAGCGGATCAGGTTCAGCATTCTTCACGACATCGCTCCATCCGATATCACACTGCATCTGAGGAGACAACAAGGTCCGTGATCTGGGAGGGACTGAGCACTCCTAGAAACGGCGTGTGAATTCACATGTCGCTGTCACCGCCATCTCCTAGCAGGGCTACAACGAGGCGTGCCTACCTCGCCAACGGGTGGCAAACTGCCTGACCAGTGTGTCATCGGCATCCGCTCCGAGGTGATGCTGCGTTCTCGGCAGCCGTGAGTCGGCTGTTGAAGTCAGTGGATTCCTCTCCGGGTTACACAGACAGCGGCCGTCGCAGAAGACACAGGAGTGACTTGTATTCTGAGTAATAGGTGGAACAATCTTGAATACTATTTTATTGCGTCTATCGACGCTACACAGGTCCTCAGTCTGCATTCTGACGATGCAGAAGGAGTTTCCAGCCCAGCAGTAGGCCACCCCTATAAATTGGTGGTCAGAAGTGCTCCAGCCTAGAGCCTGCAAGAGTTGTAGGGCAACGATCCGTCACACCAACATTAGCAAGACACACAGATTAAGTAAAAGGGAAACTATATTCTTTGCCCTGTTCAAGTTAGAAGTCAAAGACTCTGCAGTGACCTTCAATAGATTGAGATAAATGTCAGATTTATAGCAGTTGAGGGATATCAGTCGGCAATAGTCTCTTGTTTCGACATTTTGTAAAATTTGTAATTTAACAGGACATGGTGCACTATGTAACAAATTTGCATCAGCAACATCTACTATGTACAGGAAATGGCAGATAATTGTTCAGAGTGTTGTTGGTTAATGGTTAGGCGTAGGAATTATATGCAATTATTTCATTTTCGCAACTGTGGTTACTTAGCTTTTTTCAGGAGCAGTACTAGTTTGATTCGTATAAAGGAGAGAAAACTTAAGTGCCTAAAAATTGCAGAGACACGGTCATCTGGTACTAACGAGGTGATAGCTCTTACGAAGTACGTTTCCTAATTGCTGGACTGTAATGAACAACAAAAAGGACTTAATGAAAAGCTAAGTTAGCAGTTTCAAGTTTTGTTGACAGAATAACAACCACAATTAGGTTTGAATGAAATTAAAGCCGTAGTAAATGCTTCCCCATCGTCTGTTGATCTTTCAGCTGCTAAATCATTACTCCCTTCGTAGTGGTAGACTACATTACTATGTTTAGAGACGATGTAGCAGCCACTGTCGTGTTAAGTAGCTGGCCATATGAACCGTGCTTTCGGATGGTCAAGTTACCTATTACAAATGAGGCAGAAACCTGTATCTGGCATCATAAAGTTCTTAATAAGGCAAACACATTCAGTGAGTTAGGGGAGGGTTTGCGTCAGAGGTATAGAAAACAGAACTGTACAAGGTTCTTTTTCGGAAGAAATTCAGTAATTTAACACAGAAGACGAGTAAAACAGTGGAGCCATTTTCTGACAGAATACGCAAACTCAATGCACAGACTAATGGCCTAACGCACAAGCCACATGCGGATAGGGTCTTGCTCAAAGAAGTGGAAAATAGAGTACTGGACGTGTTTATCAGCGGGATCCACTCAGAGTTTTCCCGACGGGTGTAAATGGAAAACCCTGAGGATTTTGCCTCAGCATTTCGTATTGCAACACATTTATAAGAGGTGGATAGTGCTGCTAGGGTGTGTGCTGAATGGAAGATATTTAGATCTGCTAAACAATGTTACCATTGTGGTCAGCAGGGCCGCTTAAAGGCACAGTGTCGCTAACCATAAAGCTATGATTGCCAACAGTTCTGGCATAATGGTCGGGATTGTGAATTTAGAAAACAGGGCAAGAACAACGCGAGAAAATAACAGTTAAACGCCAATCGGAGTGTTACTTCCATCCGGAAGCATTCTCAGTACATCACAGTACTGCAAAAATGTACTCAGAGACAGGTACTTCGTATATAGCTTGGATAAATGGAAGGGAGCATACGTTTTTGGTAGATACTTGGGCGTATACACTATGTGATCAAAAGTATCCGGACACCCCCAAAAACATACATTCTCTTTTTTATATTAGGTGCACCGTGCTTCCACGTACTGCCAGGTACTCAATATCAGTGACCTCAGTAGTCATTAGACATCGTGAGAGAGCAGAATGGGGCGCTCCGCGGAACTCACGAAATGCGGACGTGGTCAGGTGATTGGGTCACTTGTGTCATACGTCTGTACGCGAGATTTCCACACTCTTAAACATCTTTAGGCCCACTGTTTCCGATGGGATAGTGAAGTGGAATCGTGAAGGGACACGTACAGCACACAAGCCTACGGGCCGACCTCGTCTGTTGACTGACTGAGACCGCCAACAGTTGAAGATGGTCGTAATGTGTAATAAGCAGCCATCTCTCCAGGCCACTACACAGGAATTCCAAACTGCATCAGGATCCACTACAAGTACTATGAGAGTTAGGCAGGAGGTGAGAAAACTTGGATTTCATGGTCGAGCGTCTGCTCATAAGCCACACATCACGCCGGTAAGTGCCAAACGACGCCTCGCTTGGTGTAAGGAGCGTAAACACTGGACGAGTGAACAGTGGAAAAACGTTTTGTGGAGTGAAGAATCACGGTACACAATGTGGCGATCCGATGGCAGGGTATCGCGAATGTCCGGTGAACGTCATCTGCCAGCGTGAGTAGTGCCAACAGTAAAATTCGGAGGCGGTGGTGTTATGGTGTGTGTGTTTTTCATGGAGGGAGCTTGCACCCCTTGTTGTATTGCGTAGCACTATCACAGCACAAGCTTACAATGATGTTTTAAGCACCTTCTTGCTTGCAACTGTTGAAGAGCAATTTGGGAATGGCGATTGCATCTTTCAACAGATCAAGCATCCGTTCATAATTCACGGCCTATGGCGGTGTGGTTACACGACAGTAACATCCCTGTAATGGATTGGCCTGCAGAGCCCTAACCTGAATCCTATAGAACACCTTTCGGATGTTTTGGAACGTCAACTTCGTGTCAGGCCTCACCGACCGACATAGATACCTCTCCTCAGTGCAGCACTCCCTGAAGAATGGGCTGCCATTCCCAAGAAACCTTCCAGCACCGGACCGAACGTATGCCTGCGAGATGGAAGCTGTCATCAAGGCCACGAATTTATTAGTCATTTTCATCCAGGTTTCCGGATACTTTTGATCACATAGTGTATATCGCTAGTAAGCCTGGACCTCACGAAAAAGATCAGATTGAAAACGTCAAAATATAGATTGCATGCAACAGGTGATAAGAAAATATATTCAATGGGGCAATACAGCTCAAATTTAGAGTGGGAAACGCATGATTTCGGGATCAAATGGAAGCGTTGCCAACTGTGGGGCAGAAATTTTCTGCAATAATCGGATCAGACTTATTGGTTAGGCGTGATACTAAAATCGAAATTGGCACCAAACAGTTGAATTCAGTGTGGATTCGTTTTTTATAGGTCCAACACTTGCAAATGTTTTGTGCCACATCGTACACCCATTGTTAAGGTAGTACCAAGAAAACTGTGTACAAGTATGTTAAAAGTTGTTTTGCGTGACAAAGTACCAGTAGGTACAGGAAAGTTAACATAGGTTGTGATAAATGTCGATGTTCCACAACAAGCTTTGTTTAATAGGACCTCCGTCACGTAATGACATGATGGATACACAGCACTGTTTTGTAGAATAAGTATAGTGCAAGCTAGAGCAGTAAATGGCCAGGTTATGGTGCCAGTAAGCCTGGATAATTTTGGAACGTACGAAGTAAGTCTTCCAAAGGGGCTGGTAGTAGCTATAATGCATGTATTCGACGAAGAAGACATCGATGGGTCTGATACAGAGCACAGTTTCAAGCAACCGTCAATATGTCTGCATTACATAACGATTTGTTTGAATCAAAGGTCCTTTACCAGCCGCACACACATAGCACTGAGTCACTTTCCAATGCCTAGTCATGCACCATTGCACCATAAAAAGTGTAGGTGGCCAAAAGTTCTCCAGCCATTAATAAATTAGTTTCTAGATGGACAATTTGAAGAAGACATCACAGAGCACGCTTATAGTCTTTGGCCTGGAAGTACAGTAATTGTGCAGAAAAAGTCACCTGATGGAACAAAAAAATACAGATTCTATTCTGATTATAGGGTTTTAAAGGAATGTACTGTAACCAATGCACGTTCAGTTTAAAATGTAACTGTAACTTTGGATAACCTAGGAGAGCCTAAATTCTTTTATGCGATAGATTTAAGGAGTGGGTATCAACAGATTGAAATGTATCCAGAAGAGAGACCGAAAACAGCTATTACTGTACTATCCGGTCACTACCAGCATAGCAAATTGCCTTTCGGGTTAAAAGACGCACCCTCAACATTTCAGTGCTTGATGAATGTAATACTTCAAAGGTTAAAACCGAAAAAATGTCTGGTATACTTGTAAAGGTCATTGTTTTCAAAAAGATCTAGATGAACGCGCAGAGCCCGTAAGTGAAGTGTCTGATAAACTGAAAATCACGTTAAGCATTGACAAGTGCCATTTTGCCCACATGAAGGTACTTATCTGGAACAAATTATTTGTCAAGATGGCATGAGAAAATGGATACCGTCTCACGTTAGTTGTACGTCAATTTTTTAGTTCCACAAACAGTTAAAAATTATTTCTAGGATTGTCAAACTATATAACAGAAAATTCGTCAAAGGTGACCACTGACTAGGTTACTGAAAAGAGGGGTTACATTTCAATGGACATCAGAATGTCAAGTAGCATTTCAAAATTTGAAAGAGACTCTGTGTTCAAATCCTTTATTAATCTTTCATGATTTTACAAAAAAATTTCTATTATCATGTGATGCTAGCAGACTATAGAGGGATAAGAAAATCCAGTAGCTCATGTGTCTCACTAGCTGAAAAAAATCTGAGCACCATTATTCTACTACAGGAAAGTAAATGTTGGCATTGATATATTTCATATATAACATTTCATATTTCCATTGCTACCTACATGATCCTCAATTTAAAGCCATTACAAATTATGGTTCCACAAAGTGTCTTTTCTTTTTTTTTGAATCATCTGTCTTCTGACTGGTTTGATGCAGCACCTAATGAATTCCTCTATTGTGATAACATTTCCATCTCTGAATAACATTTGCAGCCTACATCCTCAATTATTTGTTAGATTAATTCCAGTCTCGATCATCCTCTACTACAGTTTTTAACCCTTTACAGCTCTCTCTAGTACTGTATAAGTTACTCCCTGATGTCTTAGCAGATGACCTAATATCCGCTCCCTTTTTCTTGCCAGTGTTACCAAAATATTCCTCTACTCATCGATTCTGTGGAGAATCTCATCGTTCCTTATTTTATCGGTTCATCAACCTTTCAAAATTCTCAAATGGTTCGATTCCCTTTTGTTCCAGTTTTCTCACAGTCCAAGTTTCACTGTTATACAATCCTATGCCCAAAACGAACATTTTCAGAAATTTCTGCCTCGAATTAAGGCTACATTTGATACTGGTAGGTTTCTTTTGGACAAGAATGTCCTTTTTGTCAGTCCTACTCTGCTTTTGATGTCCTCCTTGCTCCGTCCGTCATTGGTTATTTTGCTGCCTAGGCAGAAGAATTCCTTAACTTAACCTACTTCCTGGCCCTGCTATTACTTATTAGTTTCGTCTTCCTTTGATTTACTCTGAAGCCATTTTCTGTACCCATTAGACAGTTCATTCCATTCAGCGGATCCTACAATTCTGCTTCACTTTCACTGAGGTTAGCAATGTCATCAGCAAATCTTATCACTGATATGCTTTCAATCCGAATTATAGTCCCACTCTTGAACGTTTCGTTTATTTCCGTAACTGCTTCTTCGTTGTAAAGATTGACCAGTAGGGGGAAAGATTACGTCCCTGTCTCACACCTTTCCTAAACTGTGAAATTCGTTCGTGGTCTTCCAGTCTTATTTTTCTCTCTTGTTTCTTGTGTGTATTGTATATTACTCAGCTTTTCTTACAGCTGTGTTTCTTGAGCCATTTTAGATTGTCCAGCGCTTTTTCCACGTCGACAAATCCTCTGAATGTGTATTGATTTTTCTTCAGTCTTGTTTCCATTATCAAGTGCAACGTCAGAACAGCACCTTTGGTGCTTTTATCTTTCCTAAAGTCATACTGATCGTCATTTAACGCATCCTCCATTTTCTTTTCATTCTGCTCTATCTTATACTAACGAGCAACGCAAGAGCTGTCAAGCTGAATCTATGATAATTCTCGTACTTGGCTTTTTCTAACTTCTCAATTGTGTGCATGATGCTTTTCTGAAAGTGTAACAATATATCGCGTTTCCCCCATTCCAAAGGCCAACGTGAATATTCGTCTCTTTCCCACTTCTCCCAATGATTTTAGGAATTCCGATGGAAAGTTATCTATCTCTTCTGCCTCATTTGCCTCATAGACGCCTTCAGTCTACTCTTACCACCTATCCATTCTCTCCATTGCATTTAACACTGGAATTCTCAATACACTCTTAACGTTAAAACCCTTGTATTTAATTTCACCGATGGTGACTTTTCTATATGCTGTATAAATCCATTTGACAATCATTTCTTTTTCTTATTTCTTCACATTTTTCATGCAGCCGATTCGCTTCATCTTCCCGCACTTCCTGTTTATTTTGCTCGGGTGTGACTTGAATTTTTGTATTTCTGAATTACCCTACAGGTTTATGCTCTTCCATCTTTCTTGAATCCGCCGAAGTATTTCTTCCATTAACCATGGTTTCTTTACAGTTACTTTCCTTGTAGCCACGATTTGGATCCATCTTCCTTCATTGCCCTTTTTAAGAGATGTCCATTCCCTTCAACTGAAGTACCTACCAAGCTATTCATTATCACAGCATCTATAGCTTAGAGAAAGTCAAGTGTATCTCTTCATTTTTTAGTACATCCATATCCCACTTCCTCGCGCACTGATTCTTCCTGACTAGTGTATTAAACTTCAGCCTATTCTTTATCATTACTAAAGTGTGATCTGAATCCGTGTCTGCTGCTGGGTATGCCTTAGAATCCAATAGCTGATTTCAGAAACTCTGCCTGACCATAGTGCAATCTAAATGGAATTTTTCCGCATCTCCAAGCCTCATCCAAAGCCTCATCCAAGTTTACGTCCTGCTCTTGTGATTTTGAACAGAGTATTCACGATTACTGACCGACGTTTATTAAAAAAATTAATCTTCCTCCATTCCTTCGTACTACCAAGTCCATATTCTCCAGTAACCCTTTCTTCCACTTCCTCCCATACAACTGCATTCCAGTCCTCCATAACAATTAGACTTTCATCTACATTTATGCACTGAATTATCCTTTCACTATCCTCACATACCTCTTCTATCTCTTCGTCTTCTGCTTCAGACATCAGCACGTATACGTCAGCTATTGTTGTTAATGTTGGTTTGCTATTGATCTGTCAATTCTGATGGGAACAACCCTGTCACTGAGATGTCCACAGCACCTCATTCTGTGTTCTACCTTCCTATTTGTAAAGCGAATCCTACTTCCATTACAGAATTTTTTGCTGTTGTTGATAGTACCCTATAATTACCAACCAGAATTTCTTTTCGTCTATCCGTTTCACTACGTTTATTGTGACTAAAAGACCCTTCAAGTCGCTTATGAGATGGGAACTGAAATTGAGTGTCTCACTAAGCTATAGTTCAGAAAACTTGTGTCAAGCAGACGAATACGGATATGTTTAGTAGGATAAGGACGGTTTTCAAGTATCAGGACTGAATTCAGAAGATTTGGAAAAAGCACAAGCAGTGGATATAGAATTACAGGTGTACAGAGAGCAAACAGAATTCCAAGTGCCCTCTAAACAGGCATAGTTCCTTATGCCAGAACATGTATAAGTAAGCTGCATGTTGACTATGCATCGTCATTCCTGCAGCACTATGAATGGAAGTGTTACACCAAGCATGTGACTGTGTATCATCAAGGCATGGAGGGAGGAGAGCTACTGACACATGAGTCGCAGACTGAGTTTGCTGGGGAACATGATGTTGTGATGTGGAGCAGTATGTAAAAAATTGCATTCCTTGCTCTCAATGAACACATTTGAATCCCCAAAAGATACAACTTCTGAGATTACCAGAATCAGAAAAGCTTCTCAAGTGATAGGAACTGAGGTATTGGGACCGTTTAATAGACGTTTAGTGAGTAGTTACTAATTACTGACAATGACCGACCATTTTCAAGTTATCTTGCAATGACAGCACTACCAGATGAAACAGTGCGCATTCTAGCTCAAGCTGTGGTTAACAATTGGCTTCTTAAGTTTGGTATACCAAAAAACTTAGCCAGAGCTCAAGGAACTAATTTTGTCTGACCTGATGAAACAGATGTCACTTATTGAAGGTAGAGAAATTGCGCACTGGTCCATCCCACTTAGAAACTAATGGTTGTGAGGAACAAATCCACTGTACCATATCGAAGCTGTTAATTCAGAATGTGTACGAGCCTACCTTGAGATTAGGATCTCTACTTAGACTATGTGGCGAGCGCATACAACTAAAAAATTGCGTACAACTTAAAAGAAATTTGGCAATGAGTGAAGCCTGGTAATACAAAGGCTTTGGAGCATAAAGAGTGAACTGGGCAGCGTGTGATGTAAATAAATTAAAATGAAAAAGTATGTTACTGTTATTACTTCTTAAGTATTTTGAGTGGTGGGAAACGGTAGATATTTTATTTCGCTATATAAATTCGCTATGGGGAGCGCAAAACTGTTTATCACGTGACGATGATCTCTGGATACTTCAAGACTTGATGGAGTAAAATATTTCTCAAGTCTGAATACCATTTCACACTGTACTTTCTTACTCTGCATTACAAAACTTATTTTGTATCTAAAATGTCCACTGGAAGCCAAAGTTCAAGTAATATTGGCTAGTGGGATTCTTTATTCTTTTGAAATTATGTAAAGAGTAATCACCGTGTCGCCTGTAGAAAAACTAGCGGGCTTCTTTAATGTAATTTGAAAAACATGCTGACTCTGGTTTTCAGGTAAGTTTGAGTCAAACTGTCGCTGAAGCCGACAAAAAAATTCTCCAACGATAGCTTCAGTTATTACAATATGGAAGGCCACTTGCACTAATTAATTCAACTTGAATACACTTACATAAATCAACAACGGAGAACGAGAAAAGCAATCGCAGTAGGAATCACCGGAGGAAAAGAAATGAGTCGTTTTACATGGTTTCATGAAACTTATACATTTACAAAAGAAGTGATTTAAGCACTTTATGAGGTATTCTGCATCATATCTCTGGTTAACTTATAGTACTTTATTCTGTTACTATATTATCCTACACACCATGCCTCATTATTAATCACAACCTAGCAGTCATGAGGAACGAAGCACGAATAAAAATTCGAAATATAACATAAATCTAGAAAATTGAATCCACACAGCCCACTTGAACGACGAAAGCTCGAATGTGAAATACCTTGCTTTCAACAGTCCACCCCAAATTAATTCTGTTCTGTATTTTTGAGGAACAACGATATTTAATTATTTAAAATTGGGTAACTTAAGTTTTTTTAAGTTTCATCATTATCGTCTTTCCACACACATTATACTTTGATTTGATGGAATCACAGTTTCTTCGAGGTGTATGAGTCTCAACTTTATCTTCGATAATAATAGAAGGTGAAGAAATGAACTGAAATTTGTGCCAGCGCCGGAGCTTGAATGAAGGTCTTCTGCTTACTAGGCAGATGTGCTAACTGTTGCAGTACCGCAGCAGTATCTCTAACACAGCTGCGCAGAATACTGTGGTCCAATGCCCTCCTCAACACAATACCGATGTGGGTGCTAGTGATTTAAGAAGGGGAAAATGGGCAGAAAGTGAGGACTGAAGTTTCTGATACAGAGGGCACTGGACTAGGGTAGTCCATGCAGCTATGGTATCCTTGCTGCTTTGAAGGTGCAGTGGTAGCATATCTACCTAGTAAGCAGTAGACCTGGCTTCAATATATATCAGAAACAGATTCATACATACTATTTGTTTTATATAGAGTAATGTTTCTCCATTACGCTACATGGCATGAAAGGTAGAGCCAAAATAATCATTATACTGCTCAGGAAAGTTGAAAACAAGCTTCCCACATTTGGACAAGGTTCTTTGAAAAACCCGAGGTAAACACCAGGATGGAGATGCAAGTCTCTGCCCTTCGCATTTACTTCACAATCCTTCAAAGCATAAATGATCAGTTATGTTAATTATTTCTGTTTAGAAGTGCATGTTGAACCTAAAAAATTTACTTTGCATTTCCTTTAGATTGCATTTTCATTAAATTGCATAATATATAATTTCTTTTCATAAGAGTTAGAAGGTCATATTACATTTTTGACATGTACAGCAGTTGTACATAGATAATGCTTCATCATTGTTACATGAAGGGATATCATTTTCTTTACTTTTCCACTGATGACAGTTGTGCTGCCGACTAGAGCATGCGTCACGAAGGTGCGCCGTCGGAGCCTCTAATGTGGTGGGGGGGCCTCATGTTGTCTCTGCCTGTCAGCTGCAGGCGATGAAGATTCCACAGCAGTTGCATGTTGGCAGCATCAGGGTTGCCACACAGCTCGCCGTAGTACGTGAGAACGGAAACTGTACAGTAGTACCACACCTCTTTCGTCCAAAAACATTTACGTTACATTGGGAGGGTTTTCTTCTACTACATCAAGTCATAAAATGCGGAACAAAACTTTTAAATATGTTCATGGTTTAGTTTATAACCCGTGAACAATCGAGGATCCATTAGTATTCGTCATACAGGGCCTACAGGTAGAATGTATCATTGAGTTCTGTAATAAGAAAGCATGACCTACATACAACAGACAGTAACTGTTGTATGTAGTTCATGATTCGGTCTGCAAGATCATAGATATTTTACACTGGCACACAGGGCACACGCAGTTACATTTGTACAATCACTGCATCTGTGAACGCTATCACTTTTATTATAATACTGTATCTCAATGAGTGCTACATTTCTAAACAACTGTTACTCTACCGTCGTTGCTATTGTTTTGCGAGCACCTTAATGACCGCCCAATGTCTTTTGCACTACCAACTTTGTTTACCTGACTGAAAAATTTGTACTGCAGGCTACACGCGATGATCATCTACAATCTCTACCTCTCATAAGGACAGTGTACTTGCGTGTGAACATAACATCTCCACGCTAAAATAAGTGACACCTTAAGTGACTACATAATATATATGTGTTTTAGTGTTTAATGTTTATAGTGATGTTCGATGGACACTCTTATGAGTGCAGACAATTTCCATAGAAATGGGTGATGTGATCTTAAGATCATTTCTATGGAAATTGTCTGCACTCATAAGTGTGTCCATCGAATATCACTATAAACATTAAACACTAAAACACATACTTCGGAGGTTAGTGGCAGTATCTGCAAACGCTCTGCTTCTGTTAACATACACGGATAGTGATTACGATAAGTACGTGTCTTTGTTGCGATCTAGGTACAAAGTTTTGTATTCACATAAGATTGCTTCGACATCGGACCACGTGGCCATATGTACAGGTGAACATTGGTTTGAACTTCAGACCTTCACACAAACTGTCTGTTCGGTATCATGACTTAGTTTTATAAAATACTCTGGACATCAGTGCTCGCGCCTATGATCGTGAGAAAAATCTCGCGGAAACCGGTGGAACCACACTCATTGAAAACTCTGTAGTACGCCAGAAATCAGCACCTGGAAACAAAAATGCCCAATAATCGCACTTCAGAAATAAACTGAGATCCAGACGATCTATGGCTCATGTTGAAGTTTACTATTTGCCTATGCAACCGTGTACTATTAATCACAAGTCATTATCATAGTGAATCATGTATCTTTTCCTCAAATATAGACGTCGATATTATTAATCAGTTAAACATGAAAGAAAAATCATAAGTTTCGCCTCTAGAATGTATTACACCTTGTAGTACTCTACTATAATCTGACTGCAGCTTGCGGAGGATAAATCACTTATTTTTGTAATATGAAATCTGTTTTGCACATGAGTTGTGTTAGTTAAATTATTTTAGAGAAATGTCCTGGAAGAAGTTTCGGTACATTTACGTGCCTAAATTTACACATTTTTCTTTTTCTTTCCAATTGTAGGTCACTGACCTATTATTAACTTCATAAAAATCTTAACATCTATTGTAAAAAAACTTCTCTTACGTAGTTCAAAAAGTAATTCAAGACAATGAAAAAAATCTTATTACTAGATGATATATTTTTTCAAATCACTGTGACAGTACAGCCCTTTTTACTTCAAGGTTTCTGAATATATAAGAAAATAACTTCCCTTGTGTAGTATATTGGTGACTGCATACGGTAATGTATTCAATTGTTACAATTTCTTGTTCTTCTTCCTGAGCAGTGGTTTCGGGTAGGCTTTTGTAGTGCCTTTTTCCAAGTAATATATGTTTGAGTGTTATGTAGTTTTCTGTCATATAGTGCTTTCCTTGCTTTAGCCCTCTCACTAAGTGATACTATAGCCTGATTAGAATAACTTGATAGTAGACGTCTGTCACTTGTCACTAAGTGTCGCCACACTGGCTACCAGCTACCGCACTGCTATAGGTAACACCCAAACACGGCGGGTCACTTCACAAAAGCTGCTAATGTGTAACACAGAGCAATACTAGTGGTGGTCGCCGTAAAGTATGTCGGAAATGCGAGATGCTCTGTCAACAGATGTTTTTAAGTGACCAGTGACGCAACTGCGGCAGACGGAACGTTTTCTAGCCATGAATTTAAACTTTGTCGTAAGCCAAACACAGCTTCGTGATGTGCAATATATCCCAGGAAACATTGGTCAAAATCTGTGGGCAGAACTAAAATCACGGTCGCTTTATTTACGGTTATTACAGGTGAATTGCAGCCTTAAGATATTCGGCAATGTTATGTGAAGTTTATCCGATGTATGTCGATTTCCGTGGTTATCGTACGCGTATATGAGATGCTGAATCGCATTTTTGTGGAAGTATCCAGCAGTGTTAAGTTAGTGCTGTGTGTGAAATGTGTCTATTTAATTAGCAATGTTGTCTGCGTGTGTGTGTTGTTTTTTGAATGTTTATCATATGTGACGAATTACGGAATAAAAGCACCAGACCCATGGTTCGGAACCCAAACATATCAAGAAAGAGTGCTGGGCAAGGAATTGGAGTAAACTGATCAGTTGTTGTGGTAACTTGGCAATGGCGAACGGTTTGGGCCTGATGTTGAACGCTCTGATTGGAGGAAACCAGCTCAAATGCGTGAAGTGTCAACTATCAAGTAATTTTGGTCAGACTATAATGATTTTCGTATTTTCTCTTCCCAGTGATTTTCGTCTCTGCGCGTTTTTGGATGTGGATCTATTCACTCATTTGAATCTTTCTGCTTTAACATCAATTCTGCAGATGTATACGTTGCTGAAAAATGTGGCAAATGATTAACAATCTGTGCAAATAATACTATGTATTCCACTCATTTAGTCTGTTTATGTGCACGTAAGTTCTAACAAATATATTGAATTCGTGGAATCTGATGCATTGTCGAACAAGGTCACCTCTGGCTTGCTGATGAGTGGTATGTTATCCTTAATTATTTTCTTTATGGTTGGTCCTACTGCCGTGGCTTTTGTTGTTTATAGTCTCAAGTACTTCGGAAACACATCACAGACTGCCACCAAATATTTACCTCCTCCCCATGCAGATGAAAGGCTTGGTGGCTGATGTGGGTGTGATTCAGTTTTACAGTATACTTCGAAACGCTTCTTACATATTAAACATGTTCTTAATATCTGTAGTACTTTTGTATGCAGATTTCGCTAGTGACATGATGACCATAAATTGCTGGCACACTTAGTAGAACTAAAATTCTCCCATGTGTTGAAAGTGTAACGGTACGAATTACTCTACACAGCCTGTCGGAATGTACACTCGCCAATTGTCTGAATGTACATTACCTTTATAAACCAACATATTACCGTGAATTTTGTAGAGCTAGACAAGCTTTTCGTCCTAATTTTCTGTTACTAACTATCTTACCTTTTTCCATCTTAGATCAACTTCGTGCAATTTTACTACATTTTTACCCAAAGCCAGAGCATGTTGCCTATTCACTTCGTATTTCATCAGTAGTACCTTAAAATCGGATGCTTGTTTACTTAAATCGTTGTATTCTGGTAAACCTTGTGGTAACCTAGATAAGGTGTCAGCAGTGATGTTGTCTTTTCTGTTAATGGTTATCACTTCACAATCGTAGTCTTGGAGTCTAAGTACCCAATGTACTAGAGGTTATGCAGTAATTTACAGATCACAAGAAAACATACGGCTTGATGGTCACAGTGCACATGGATATGTTTTGTGTTACCTTAATAATTGAATTTTATTAGTGCTCAGACAATGGCTAAGGCCTATAATTTATTCTGATGTGGTATATAATCGCTCTCAATGTGATAACATATGACTTAACCAATCAAAAACTCTAACTTCAGTGTTACCATTCGTTTCTTCTAGTTGGAATAGTATGCACCAAGAACACACTGTGAAGAATCAGAAGCTAAACTAAAGTTTTTTTCCATATTTGGATGAAGCAACATTTTGGAGTTAACCAAAACGTGCTTAATTGCATCACAGTCTCTTTCACATTACTTATTCCAGATCCAAGATGTATTTTTACGTAATAAATATAATAATGAAATACTATTCAGTAACTGTTCAGGCATAGAAATGAGACCAAACCTAGAAACGCTTTCAGCTTTTTCTGAGCAGTAGGATAGCTGATAGCGTCGAGTTTCTTAGGTCCTGGTACTATACCAGTGGGTGAAATTATATGTCCTAAAAACTTTACGTCGTCCTACTGAATTTAGATTTTTGTAAATTCACAGTCACCTGTACTTCTGCAAAAATGTTCAGAACTCTGTTTACTAGCTCAAAATGTTCCTCCTAAGTAGAGATTGCAATTAGTCAATGACCTACATATAAAATCACTTTGTTTCCCAATTCTTGGCCTAAGCCCATCTCTAATACAGTGCTGACATTCGAACCAAATAGCAATACATGGAAATGATAGCTCTAGCCAGCAAATATGAATGCCATGTACTTACATGAATGCTTCAAAACTAATATTTGTCAGTATGACAAGGCAAAATCTAACTGGTTAAGTACTTCACAACATAAAATCTTTCTATCTATTCGTCTGTTACGTGTATGTACTGGCACAATTGTCTGATTGATCAGTTTGGCACCCAACACACTTCCATCTGGCTTATCCACTGTTAAAAGTGGGCTGCTACAGAGTGAATAAGATGGTTCAATTATCCATCAATGTGACATCCTTCTGATCTCTTCATTAACCGCCTCCCTCTTAGCCTACACTACAGAAGAAAGTAAGTTGTACAGCAAAATCCTTTTGGGGTCCACTTCCCATTTACACATATCTCCCTTAACAATACCATGTTTCTCGTAAAATACAAATATCTGGCCATAAAGTTAAATAATTGTGCATTTCTGTGTTCCTTCAAACATTCAGATTGGTTAACCATGTCACTTATGTCTCCAAGACTACTATCAACATTCGCATTCACTGTTTGGTTGCTCCTCATTCTATTCTCTATACACTAACTACTTGCATTTAATACTTTAGGCTGTATGTACCCGACCTTCGGTGCACGACGTAATTTACTATCAGTTGCCTGCATTTAATCAAATCCAGAAGTACCTCTACACCTCCATTACTAATAAAAAATTTACTCTTAACAAAGTCGCCTCCTACCCCTTTCTCCCTGATGAATGCGAGATCTAGGATGCATATTACAGATAAATGTTAAACTATGAGAAACGTGCACATATAAGTTCAATTTCCCATTGTAACTTCCACCTGTATCTGCTCCTTAACACATTGCAACCTGGCACCAATAGAACTAGTAACGATACAATTGTGTACTGGAAAGGTAGGTATATCATTCCCACTACTTACCATTTTATAAAACATATCATACATTATATTCATAGTAGCTTCCTCATAGAGTATAACTGTAAATGGTATACCACATACCCTAGCTCGGACTGCAACTTGTACTATTCTAATATTCTGTTTTTTCGCTTTGTAACTTCAGTCTACAAATCTTCTTTTATATCCTTTCCATCAGTGTAGCTGAACATATCTATGCTGTTATTGGTGTTCTTGTTCTTGTTCTGTGTAAATGTATGTGTTCGGTTGTGGCTGTGGCACCCATTCTGTTCTGCAAACAATACCAGGTAGCAGAATGCAATAGCTTCTTGTTTGACTGTGCTGAAATACTTGAGTAGTTATCATACATGACTACAGCTACCCATATAGTGTGTTTTTGTTGTTGCCAGTTTTGCATTCCGTTTATTTCCTGTGGTTGTCTGTGATTCTGTTTTTTTATAGGTATGATCTAAATGGGGGGGGGGGGAGGAGGTACCACTATTTTGTTGCCACTGTCCTGGCCTATTTCGTTGTCACCGCAGATAGTATTGCATCAAGTCAATACTATACATTTTGCTACTTGTACACCCCCTCACTTCCATGAAGCATGTATTTTCTTCGTTTGGCACTGCCGATACTTCACTACTCAAATTCACAAAATATTTGACACACCCCACATATCACAAAATATTGTAACTGATAATTTTACATTACTTTCCATTACTTCCACAACACCAGAGCACTATGTGCCAAGTAAGCCTACAGGAACATTCACAACCTTCGATTCCTGACACCCATTCACACTGTTTACTCCCAGACAAATACCTTCCAACCATTATTCCTTCTGCTTCCTCCTCCTTGCTTCCTTTCTTTCCCTTTTTCTATAATCTTCCTATTCCTGATGTTCTGTGTCACTTTTCCAATCCTCCAGTCGACAATACTTCTCTGCACCACATCTAAATACTACAGAATCTTGTGATAAGCTATTTCCTTCTCCCTCATCCTTTTTCCCCTCCCTAAAACAGCTTTGTCTACTGCTATAGCCTGTCTTTTGATAAACTCCTAAGGCCCAGACGCAGTTTTGTAGAAATTATAAGCGAAATTGTTATTTTTTTTGTTCCTTTAGGTATAAAACTACGTCGGAATACGTTTAAAAAATCTTTTACTGACATTTTTCATGAAATGGTAGCTACAGTATGCTGTACTTCGGGACTCTGTACAATGAAAGGTATATATATATATATATATATATATATATATATATATATATATATATATATGTATATTCGCTAATGACATCCAAAGTAAACAAATATAATATTATTCAATCATATTTATTGAAAGTAATAACATGGATTACAATGTATGTTGAAAAAACAATTTTTAATGTAATTTAAAAAAGTAACATTCACAGTAAATAAAACGTATAACACAGTCATGGGAATTTTGTTTTTCATGGAACTTTTTAAAACAGTTTCTTTTCACTTTAAGGCACAGGAAAATGTTACAAGTTTTGCATTATGTTCTTGTTCTTTCTCTGCAGCCTGGTGTTCAAAATTTTTGCCAGTCTTTAACATCAGCAATTGGTGCCATATGTGCAGATTTTGATTTTCTAACATTTTCGTGACGAATTTTCTTCATTTTGTACTTGGCTGTTCTTCTTCATCTTGTTCACTGTCTTCTGCATTGTTTGTTATTCCCTTGATATCATTGTACAGAAGTACTTCTCTGAGCATAATTTTTTACTTCCTAAGTTGAATATTTTTTGAAGGTACCCTGTTTTGAATTTGGTCCGTTCTGAATTGTATCCAAGAATTAACTACTGACACATCAATGAAATGAAATATAGTTAAAACAGTCAATGTCTTGGTTCTGGCTCTCATGGGACAGTATGAGAGCATTCATTTTAGCACTGTATGCTTGGATGGCCATTGGTCTGGTGAATTCAATATGACTCTTGCTTTGTGTCTGTTGGGTCCACGCCATGGGCAGAAGCCATCAACATTACGCTCCCTCTATCCATCCATTTAATTAAACATACATTTACATCATAATGGACATTCATATCTGATGACCCTCTGCCTTCCTTAGTAAGCTCCTTGTCAGTTTTCAGTTTTGCCTCCTTGGGTATCTTGTTTCTTCTGGATAGTGCCAGCTGAAGTGAAACCTTTTTTCAGAAGCTCACGTACCAGCTTCAGACTAGTGAAAAATCTGTGACGATAGATTGCATGTCCAGGGCAAGACTATCGGTCAACTGGATTACAGCAGATTCACCTAAGCCAAATCCTTGGTTAGTACAATCAGGCTATGTGGTCTTCCCCTGACAAAATGTAAAGTCTGTCACAAGTCGATTGGATTTTGCAAGAACAAACACTTTCAGAACAACAGAATTTGGCTTGTTTGGGCAGTACTGCTTCAGACTACTTATACCGGAAAATGGTACCATCATCTCATCTACTGCCACATATGCCTCTTTTTCTTGCTTCAAAAACACTTCTCTAATTTTTGTGATCAGTAGGCGTAATTTCCATAGCCTGCCCTTTTTCCTTTCATCTTCTTTGACATCATCATCAAACACAACTTTCAAACCGGTCCTAATTACAAATAATCTGTTTCTAGTCATGTTATCACTTGTCACAGGTATTCTCCATCTGTTATCCCAATATATACGGGTAATAGGATATTCTAAGCAGCTCTTGACCAGGCATATGCCAATAAACATTGTCAGTTCAGTCAAATCAAGGCATTCCATTCACTTTAGTGTAAGTCTGACAGGTTTTTTCGACTATTAGGTGCAGTATGTCTTCGTCCAGCTACTGTATAACATAATCAACGTATTTGTAGTTGCTAGTGTCTGTTGGAGGCAGTGTTGGTTGGGAAATTGTTACTGAAGTTGGGTTGAAAGATATTCTTTGCCAGTGGCACCTCAGTCCAACGGAAGAGGAACCTACAATTTAAAATAATTAGTTAAATTTATTTGAATACATGTTGATTCTTTGTTATCTGATCATACAGTAGCAATTATTATAGAAAGTGGTATATCTTTCCAATTTTTTGCAAAATTTTGGGACAGTAAAATTATTGTTTAATTGATTTTCCACAAATATGTTGGCTCAGATTACTTTTCTGATTCTTCACTCTCAGATTCTTTTTCATCTATATTCTATAGCAGTGACGGAGTCACTATTGCGCTGGCGTTACCATTTTCTGAAACATCATCACCGTCAGAAATATCTCCTTAAGACTCATCCCAGCGGTCTAACAATTCCTAAAGATATGGTAAAATTTCATCATATGAAATAAAAGCAAATAATTTTTTTAATGTAATGGTCACTATTTTGATTATTAACAGTATTAGTAGTATATTATTAATGAATATACTGTTTCATAAATTAAACAAACAGTCTTTGGATAAGAAACAGTAATATAAAAGTTTACTAATGAGATCAGTTAAGCTCATTCCCAAAGTACAGAATACTGAATCTCTCGATTGTGAAAGTCATTACCTCAAGTAAAACTGAACTCAAACGTATTCTTTTCTTCTTAAAATAATCCTCAGACATTTATAAGTAAGTATTGCTTTGTTACATATGCTAAAACTAAAGCGATAAACTGTAATTCACACTTACTTCGAAGAATGTTTCTTTCAGGGCCGAACTGGTTGCTGCCATTCTCTAAAATGATGGTTTAGAGACACACTGTGAGCAGAAGATCAGGTTCTAGTACACAGAATGCTTCCTAGATGTCAGCACCAACTGTTGAGCAAGGAAAGAAAGATTATTTCATGCTGCCATCTGTCGGAGAATTTTTTGAACTTGAACTACAGCATAATCAGGGGTCCCAGGAGGTTAATGTTATCTATACTGCTCGCGAGTTTCTCTGCACTGCTCTCCTGGAAACCAGCCAATGCAAATAATTCTCAATATTTCCTCGGGATAGTCCTCTATGGAATCGAGAAGTACGTGGTTGATCCACTAACAATTATACAAAACTCAACAAAAGAGATATACCAAAACCAACGCTGCAGATCACTTAAATACGTGATTATCATACACTTACTACAGCATCAAGTTTCATCAGAATGCCTACTCATGAATATAACGACCCATACTTAAGGACAATGAGGGAGCAAGGCTCAGAACAAAATACAGTGCCCACTGAAAACGGTAGAAATTGGTTCATACAGTCTTTGATCATCACCTGCATTCAACCTTCCTTCAGCACGGCTATACACTTGGGGGAAAAAAAAGAAAACATCAATACAATCCTTGTGGTCAAACAAAAATGCCTCCCCAGCACGGAGCCACTTCACCAAATATCGCCAGTAAGCCAGTGGTATAAGATTGCAATCTTCACACCACCAGAAGAGAGACTGGCAGCTCGTAATGGCTGTCCAGCTGCCTAGCTTAGCTGCGGTCTCGAAAGTATTAGCCATCTTGCGAATGGCGGTCAGCACATCACAGGTACCACCTCAAAGCTGCCTTACTATAAATAGAATATAGATGGACTCCGTAGCCTGTTTATAGCTGTCTGGTGGAGGTAATAACATTATGTCTTGGCGAGCTTCATCGCAAGTGATCTCGTTTTCTGGGTTCATGAGCAGTCTTAACTGCACCTCAGTGTCTCAACTGTGGCTCTCAGATTTCCAGCTTGGCGCTTTCTGCGGTCAGCGGGTTGAAAGGCGTTCTTGTTTAATATATACATCACGTTATATTCCCTTCACAGTGAGGTCATATTGTTGAATTGGTGATTCAGTCATCATTCTTGTGTGATATGTTGCAATGACCTCTGCTGCGTGCCACGATATTTACAGTATCGGCTCTCCTGCCTTTTTTTTAATTTCTGAGTACGACACTGCTCGAGCCTGTCTTCCCTTTACTTGTGGCTGCCTGTTGACAACTTCAAAAGTTCTTACATTCACCCAGTATATTTTTCTCTGGCACAACAGAACATTTCTCTAGATGCCTTTTTTCTACTGCACAATAGAGCTGATTGTGGTGATATGTTTTAAATGTCCTTTGCAAGTTTAAACAGTGTTCAGTAGGATCCGCTTTACATCAGCACACCACAACAAGACAGCCGGTTAATAGGCACAAGGCCGGCGATTAATTAAAAAAAAATTATGTGGACTGCAGACCAACAAACGATCACACTACGTTATCCTTCTCTTTGTCTGTAGCATGACCACAGCATATTCCAAGCGTTTAAAAAACCACTACTATATATATATATATATATATATATATATATATATATATATATATATATATATATATATTACAGAGAAGGCATGAAGAGAAGGTGAGTATTATATATATATATATATATATATATATATATATATATATATATATATATATAGGGTGAGTCACCTAGCGTTACTGCTGGATATATTTCGTAAACCACATCAAATACTGACGAACCGATTCCACAGACCGAAAGTGAGGAGAGGGGCTAGTGTAATTGTTTAATACAAACCATACAAAAATGCACGGAAGTATGTTTTTTAACACAAACCTACGTTTTTTTAAATGGAACCACGTAAGTTTTGCTGGCACATCTGAACATATAAACAAATACGTAATCAGTGCCGTTTGTTGCATTGTAAAATGTTAATTACATCCGGAGATATTGTAACCTAAAGTTGACGCTTGACACCTCCAACGTTCAGTTGCGTGTTGTAACAAACACGGGCCACGGTCGGCGAGCAGCATCTGCAGGGACATGTTTACGATGACGACCGTGTTTACGAGTGTGGTTGTAGTGCACTGTTGTGGTTTGGTCTAGCTGTCGCAGTGTCTGCATGTAGCGCTTGCTGCTATTGTTATTCTGCATTCGTCTCCGCACGCAGACCAACTGTAGTACACCGTATTACCACACGTCTGTGAGAGTGTAGTGTTATAGGAACTGTGACCATGGTGTATTCGAACTCTGAAAAGGCGGAGATAATACTCATCTATGGCGAGTGTCGACGAAATGCAGCTGAAGCCTGCAGAGTGTATGCAGAGCGGTACCCGAACAGAGAGCATCCAACGTGCCGCACATTGCAAAACATCTACCGCCAACTGTAAGCAACAGGTATGGTCGTATCACGCAAACGGGTCCGTAACAGGTCCGTCACAGGAGAAGCGGGTGCAGTTGGTGTTTTAGCAGCTGTTGCCATGAACCCACACATAAGTACACGGGACATTGCGAGAGCCGGTGGACTGAGTCAAGGTAGTGTCATGCGCATACTGCATCGTCACCGCTTTCATCCGTTTCAAATGTCGCTACATCAGCAATTACATGGTGATGACTTTAATCATTGAGTGCAATTCTGTCAATATGCATTAACAGAGAATGCGTTGCAGTTCTACCTGTTTACTGATGAAGCGGGTTTCACAAACCACGGGGCAGTGAATCTACGGAAAATGCATTACTGGTCCGTGGACAATCCTCGCTGGCTCAGACAGGTAGAACGACAGCGACCGTGGACTGTAAATGTATGGTGCGGAATCATTGGCGACCACCTCATTGGTCCTCACTTCATTGCAGGGGTCCAAACAGCTGCAACATACATCGCGTTTCTACAGAATGATCTGCCAACGTTGCTCGAAAATGTCCCACTGGAAACGCGTCGACGAATGTGGTATCAGCATGATGGTGCACCTACACATTCCGCAATTAACACTAGGCTGACCCTTGACAGGATGTTCGACGGGCGTTTCATAGGACGTGGAGGACGCATAAATTGGCCAGCCCGTTCTCCTGATCTTACACCTCTTGACTTCTTTCTGTGGGGTACGTTAAAGGAGACTGTGTACCGTGATGTGCCTACAACCCCAGAGGATATGAAACAACGTATTGTGGCAGCCTGCGGCGACATTACACCAGATGTACTGCGGCGTGTACGACATTCATTACGCCTGAGATTGCAATTGTGTGCAGCAAATGATGGCCACCACATTGAACATCCATTGGCCTGACATGTCGGGACACACTCTATTCCACTGCGTAAATGAAAACGGAAACCACGTGTGTACGTGTACCTCACCCCTCATGGTGATGTACATGTGCGTCAGTGAAAAATACCAATAAAAAGGTGTGAGCTTGTGGACGTAATGTGCTGTTCCAGTCTCTTCTGTACCTAAGGTCCATCACCGTTCCCTTTGGATCCCTACGTAATTCGGTGCTCTCCGATACACACGATCGAACAGCGGAGGAGTGGTACTCAAGCGTCAACTTTAGGTTACAATATCTCCGGATGTAATTAACATTTTACAATGCAACAAACGGCACTGATTACGTATTTGTTTATACGTTCAGATGTGCTAACAAAACTAACGGGGTTCCATTTAAGAAAACGTAGATTTGTGTTAAAAACACACTTCCGTGCATTTTTTTATGGTTTGTATTAACCAATTACACTAGCCCCTCTCCTGACGTTCGGTCTGTGGAATCGATTCGTCAGTATTTGATGTGGTTTACGAAATATATCCAGCGGTAATGTTAGGTGACTCACCCTATATATATATATATATATATATATATATATATATATATATATATATATATAGTGAGGAGAATTATTACAGAATTGGAATATGCTGAGGTCTGCTGCAGAGAAAAAGCGAGATAGCTGAAGGAGGTTGAGCCATTGCCCAGCTAGGGCAATGGAAGGGCAATGGATCCACTTTCTTCAGTGCGGATTCACAAATACGTCCGACCTTCTGTGGGAATCTCTGCATAGCGAATGGGAATGTAACGGACCGGGGCTGCGGATAGGTGGCGCTCGGTGGGAGTGTGGATCGGCCTTGAGGCATGGCGAGATAGACAGTGCAGTTGCGATAAGGCTGATCGCGGATGGCGCACTGATTACCGCACCTGCCTAGTGAGCAGGAGATCTCAGGTTGGAATCCCGGTTCAGTACACATTTTCGCTCGTCGCCGCTGATTCCGCGTAATGTCCCGCTGCAGCTGACAGCAGCGATCCCCTTCACTTTATATACAATTTCAATTGGTCAACTCATAAACATACTGGGGTGAAACAATATACCAGAATATAAAATGATGTTATCATGTAGGTTGAACTGTAAGTAAAGCAGATGAGAGACTTCGGTTCATTACCAAGATAATGGGAAGCTGCTATCAGTCTACACAGGACATTACTTACAAGTCCCTCGTGTGATTCTTCCGAGAGCATTTCTAAAGTGTGTGGGACCCGTACCAAACAGCGCTGAGAAAGGGGATATTGAATGTCTAAAGAGAAGTGTAGCTTGAATAGCTTGTTTTTTAATCGCTAGAGAGCATCATGGAAATGGTTATGAGCCTGAACTAGCGGACGCTCGAAGATAGATCCAACTATCTTGCGAACGCTTTCTTACCAATTTTCAGGTCAAAATTCTATGAATATCTTGTGTCCTATGCCTGTTGCTGGCGTAGTGAGCGTGAAGACTGCATTAGGCTAATTACAATGCACACAAAGTCTTTTCAGCAGTGAACTTTTCCACACTTAATATGCAGATGTAATGGTAAGAAATTCTAATAATACGTGGTGCACTGCTAACACGTGATGCCAGTGGTTTTCAGAGCATGAATGTAGGTGTATGTAAGCGAAACTCATTTTTGAAAACGACTTAATCTTTCTGACCAACCGTTGAATGGAGAGGGCAGCGTCCGTAGTACCCAGAAAGTGACGATGAAGAAAACACCAGATTTGCAGGATACTACACAACAGAATAAGTGATATGGTTCTCCAGTTTTGAAAGTAAGATTACGCACGTGGATGAAGGAAGAAACTCATCAAAAGCAAAGTAGTGCAAACCAAAGAAACTCTCTACAAGATGCCTCTGAGCACTATGGGACTTAACATCTGAGGTCATCAGTCCCTCTCTACAAGAAAAGGCTGGACAATGTAAGAAATTTCTGAAATAGTATGTTTGAGGCGCTGTACAGAGGTTAAAAATTGCAAACCAGTGAAGAAGAGAATGGAAGTATCAGAAATACTGAGCTACAGCAGAGTATTAAAATGAAATGAAAAGATAAGAAGCAGATGGGAGAGTCACTGAAAATGGAGCTAAACTCAAGGCCCTTGCCACATCTTGGCTATGATAAAGTCTTTGAAATGATTGTAAGGTTTACATTCAATTAAGTCATATTAAACTAAACTAAACTCCTCCAGAACAGGCCATGAAGGCCCAATGGTACCGACCGGCCACCGTGTCATCCTCAGAACACAGGCGTCACTAGATGCGGATGTGGAGGGGTATGGCCAGCACACCGCTCTCCCAGCCGTATGTCAGTTTCCGAGATCGGAGCCGCTACTTCTCCATAGTTTGCTCACAAGGGCTAAGAGCACCCCGCTTGCCAACAGCGCTAGGCATAACAGATCGTCACCCATCCAAGTGCTAGCCCAGCCCGACGACGCTTAATGTCGGTGATCTGACGGGAACCGGTTTTAGCTCTGCGGCAAGGCCGTTGGCATTAAGTCATATACCTAATAAGTAATCATGCAGTTATTATTTTGGAAATGCCTTTGCTCTTGTGGTACGGGCTCTAACAGTGTAACTTGCAAGGAGCTCAAACGGCATCACTGGTGTTATAAGTGGCCATTGTAGCTCAATCTACATATCAGTGTCTCATCACATCCAACGGGTTGGAGCTTTGCAAGAGCGAATCGCGTGCGTTGCATTCAGGGGCGACAAGGCTTACATATTTATTCACTGCTGATAGACCTGTTGAGCAATCCATAAATAAAAACCAGCACTAACAGGTTCCTGACGACAATACTGCGTCTCCTTTAAGCTTACTAAGGTAGAAACATTCATAAGTTAGCAAATACATCTTTTTTCTTAATCTCTCCGAATGACGAATATGTGTTTAATAGTGTCATAATTTATTAATTGTGACATAAAGATCGAGTACATAGGTTATTTAAATCATACGTTTTCTAATGTAAATAACATGTAACGTATAAATATGTAGCTTTATTTTTGGGTGCACTTTGTATGCAATAATAAGACGTAACATTATTTGAAACGTGTTACCACTGCAGTGACAAATGACGAGCCAAAACGTATTATGATGTTCAAGGATAATCTTCTATAGTTTCTGTTAGATTCTGCGTACGAAAGTGAAGATAGCTCATATTTTCTGCTTTCGTATTTGTTGTTCTTTACATCGCTATTGTGAGCTATGTGTAAATAAAAAGAAGTTTCTGTATAGTTACGGAGAGTGGGTGAACAGAAGGTAAGCACAGAAATTTAATTCACAAAATTTTCTTTGTGTTCGGTATGTTTCAGTTGTTTAAAACTCAGACTATAGCGATAACGTAGATGTACGTTTTTGAAAACTATTTGTAAACTGTCGCTTACAGTACACGGATCAGTGACGCTTTCAGCTGGATTCCAAAGTCACATCACGCCAATCATCTGAAGGCGCCTAGAATAGCCGGGCAAGGTACCGTGTACAAAAATAGAAATTATATAAAGCACACACGCTTCTGGACGAAATGAGGCGATACTACCTGACAGAACTACATCACTACGAGATGAAATAGAACAAATGGGAAATTACTACTACGAAACTATGTATAATCATTATCAAAGGATAACTTCTTGTTTCCCCAACAAACACTTTACGAGTTTTTAGACAAATAAGAACTGCTTCTTAGTGGATCTTTGTTATTATCAGGAAGTTGTCATCATTCTTTTTCTGCATTTGTGTATTAATTTGTTAATACATGATCAATACGCCAAGTAGATTTCTGAGTGATGTATTACGGTATATGTATTCTACAGCAGTGTATCTGTGCAAAGAGTTAATGATGTCTGACAAAAGGCATTTTGCAGTCTTGTATCAATGTTTGCTTTCATTAATGTTGCACACAATCGATCAAGGTAATAGTGATTCCAACATTCTTCACAGAAGAAAGACGACGTATCGAAACAGTACTGTTAATGGTGAAATATACATGCAGTGATGTGGTCCTTACATGGCAGTGCAAGACGAGATAAAGCAGAAAGACTTGTATCTGCATGCTATCAAATGTAACTGCAACTGCAGTCACTCTGCATATATTTGTAAATATAAATGGAATGTCTTACATAAATACTCACATACGAGGTGCATATTTAATTTTAAACAATCATCAATATTCTCGTTCGTTGTCGCATCGATATTTTAATCGAATAGCTTCTAGAACATTATTCACGTCTGCCAAATGGCCCCTTCTGTTTCTATCTTAAAACAGTGCTCCCTAACTTCCTCTCGGCTGTTGTCAGGAAGTAGTGCCCCCGTACTTCATAAAGGTCTTCTTGCAGTTACTGTGTACCTGATAGTTTTGTTGCCTTTGACACAGATGAAAGCTCTTCTGGTAAAGCATCTAAAATCTATACAAATTATTACAGATAAACACTGTTGTTTCCAATTAAGTGTCCTGTTTATTAATGATGAGAGACTACGGTACATGAAGTCCTCTATTTCGTACACACGATTGTCTTCTGGCAGGAGAAATTTTTTTAAAGATTTTCTTAAGGCTAGATAAAAATTCGTTCACGTATGATTATTCTTCTTTTACTCCTCGTAAACTCGATGGAAACTGTACACGATGTAAATAAAATGTTTTAACGTACAGAATTGAGCAAGCAGTAAAGGAAACAAAAGAAAAATTCGGAGTAGGTATTAAAATCCATGGAGAAGAAATAAAAACTTTGAGGTTTGCCGATGACATTGTAATTCTGTCAGAGACAGCAAAGGACTTGGAAGAACAGTTGAACGGAATGGATGGTGTCTTGAAGGGAGGATATAAGATGAACATCAACAAAAGCAAAACGAGGATGATGGAATGTAGTCGAATTAAGTCGGGTGATGTTGAGGGTATTAGATTAGGAAATGAGACACTTAAAGTAGTAAAGGAGTTTTGCTATTTGGGGAGCAAAATAACTGATGATGGTCGAAGTAGAGAGGATATAAAATGTAGACTGGCAATGGCAAGGAAATCTTTTCTGAAGAAGAGAAATTTGTTAACATCGAGTATAGATTTAAGTGTCAGGAAGTCATTTCTGAAAGTATTTGTATGGAGTGTAGCCATGTATGGAAGTGAAACATGGACGGTAAATAGTTTGGACAAGAAGAGAATAGAAGCTTTCGAAATGTGGTGCTACAGAAGAATGCTGAAGATTAGATGAGTAGATCACATAACTAATGAGGAGGTACTGAATAGTATTGGGGAGAAGAGGAGTTTGTGGCACAACTTGACCAGAAGAAGGGATCGGTTGGTAGGACATGTTCTGAGGCATCAAGGGATCACCAGTTTAGTATTGGAGGGCAGCGTGGAGGGTAAAAATCGTAGGGGGAGACCAAGAGATGAATACACTAAGCAGATTCAGAAGGATGTAGGTTGCAGTAGGTACTGGGAGATGAAGAAGCTTGCACAGGATAGAGTAGCATGGAGAGCTGCATCAAACCAGTCTCAGGACTGAAGACCACAACACAAACAACGTACAGAGTACTGAAACTTTTGAAATGAAAGTAAAATATAAGAAGAATGATCTGTAAGCACTAGTAGTACTGAATAATTTTTTACCACATCATGCCAAAACCCAGCTTTGCTTCAGTGTGGCATTGTCTGTTTCGTACAGTAAGCAAGTTAACAAAAGGAAATGTTTATTTTTTCGTTATAGGTTCCCACTAAAATAACTAACGAATTTCGGTACCGCTTGTCAGGGGCTTCATCGAAATAAAATGCGCTTGTCATTCAGCTACAACGCGCCTCTTCTGCGAAACATTTTCCACTCTGTACAAGATGAATCTTTAACGTTCTTGAAGTACTTTCATCAGGAACAGACACTAAAGCACACTTCTATAATTGCGATGTTGTGTGGGCTTCTTGAACACGGGAAGGGGAGTGGTACACGCTAGAAATGCTGTCATTGTGTAATAAAAAATCATTTTTATTTTTTTAAGCCTGATGATGCCAGTTCCTCAGCTGTAAACTAATGTCTCACCATTTTGTTGCTACGCTTCATTTCCTTACTCTTGGCACGACATTCGCTTTGCACGTGCTGCTGAACATGATTTCGTTGAAGGATTTCGTGAATTGTTGTTGAGACATTACAAATCCTGGTGTTCTAACAGGTCCGTAATTGTGAATACGGCAGTTACCGAAGTTTTTAACAATTCATATATTCTGCCAGCGCTAATTTTGAATTTCGATATGTTAGATGCAGACTAAATAGAATAAATAAAAAATCAGATGAGTACCAAAAGCTGCAAAAGCTAACTCGCTGCTGTGTTAACGTTGAATCTAAACCCGCTTCACCTCGTGGAGCAGTCGCGAAGAAGTTGCCCTAAGGATGGTCATGGCAGGGACCATTGTTAGAATTGTCGTACTGAAGTAGTCAGGCAGTCTTGCAAACCATTTTCGAAATTTATTTTTGGGTAAATAACAGAGACTGGTATTATATTTTTCCACTGTATTTCTTTGCAGTTTATTCACTCACAGTTATTATTATCGTGTCATCAGTTGTCTCTTCCGTAACTTACTCCCCCGTTTTTTGAAAACGAAAGTTTGGTGTGTTGTTCATGGTGATTCATGGTGATAAGATAGTAGTATCTCCTATTAGTAAATTATATTTCTTCTACGCTATGCATCAAGTGTCAAAACGTTTCTGCCTCCGATGGATAAATAGTGGATGAAGAATCAATACGTTTTCCAACGAAATAAATCGATAGTTAGATAAGAATAATCCCGAATACGTTTCATCTCTTTCTGGAAGTCAACATGAGAGGGAAGATGTGGAGGACGATGAAGAGACAGAAAATGAACTTTCGGGCTAGCAAGTTCCAAACATAGCGTTCACTGGTGCTGAAGATGAATGAGAATTACAGACGAACAACCTGTAAAGGAGGCCCAACTTCAGATACATAAACCGTTATTTAGCGTACATGTAAGCATGGTGTCACGTACTTAGAGTAAATAATCATGAAGAAATCTAAATTTTGAATTAGTAGGGAAACTCGTTTTGACTGAATAACAAATTTACATCAATGGGTCGCAAAAATAGAGTAAACGAAGTATTTCATGAAAATATTAATTGTCTGAAATACTAAAAAAATTCTACAGTAGCCACTGAGCCTCAAAAAGATTCAACAAAATCACAGTTAAGGACTGTTTGAGGCCTTCTTATGATGATAAGTCATTTACAATCATTCAAAAAGCAAAAAGAATTAAGTACGGTATGCAAAAATATCTGGATCTAGTCATTAATCGTGACAGCAGACACCCCAGCACCTTACTGACTAATACTTAATGAGTTCCTTACTGTTTCCACTGAATACCTCATTATCACTGCACATAACACCCTCACAAAATTTAATTCTGGCATAAATTATATCCTAATGTGGAACTAACAAAGACTATGCTATCATATTTGTAAGGAATTCGTGAATAAAAGCAATGATTGTGAGTTCTGTGTTACAGAGAAATGTGTGAACACCATGTAGTGGACGATAAGGTTTCTAGAAATTTGCAGGACCTAAGAAGGCCGTAAAGCAACTGTGATCTAGGTTACGTGAAATGGGGAAACATTGCTCTATATTTTACAGAGGTTTCGTAAGACTGTTGCATACGGTTAATGTGATGTTTCTTGTAATGTTCAAAGATGACTGCAAAATGTATCAAAGACTTATAGCTCGTTGCTGCAGTGCAAGATCCAAAAATATTCGTTTTGCGCATTTGCACTATTTTCGTGAAATGATATGTGAAATGTAGCTATATATTTGTCTATCGCATTGTACATGATTTTATTTCAGATAGGTACGTGCAATTATTTTGAATATTTGTCGTTGTACCCACAGGTGTTCTGCTTTTATACGTCAATATTTTGTGGTAATGGTTTCCCCTTATGGACCAGTTTTTTCCAACTACGTTTTTACTTCTTGTCCATGAAACGTAATTCTATTCAACCTAACCATCACCGTGTCTTATTAATGTAAAGTAAAAGAAACAGTTGTTTCATTAAACTAATGAATGACTAGGACGGAGATACTAGTTATTCTCAGCAACATCCACCACATTTCAACGTCTGGAAAGTAGATGAGTCATTAATACTGAACATGAAGGAAATTATCAGTATTTCAGACCTTCTGTGAAGGTGATCATTACCTCAAGATGCTAGGAATGTAAATCTGCGGCATTCATCAGCTACACACTAGTGGGAAGAAATGGTCTGACACAATGTCAATGTTACTGAATCCGACTACGATAGCTCAGGAACCATGATAGTCTTATTATTTGAGTTCATTGAATTTCTAATAAAATGTTGCCTCGTTTTCTTAACACAGTTTGATGTTAGTGAATTGTAATTAGTCACAGTGATAGTCGTTAATGTTCTCATGTTGGGTTCTAATAAACGCGGTCTGTCGATCTTGACAGGTTGCAAGATAACTTACTGTAACCCATAGTAATATTATAAATGCGAAAGTAACGATATCTGTTACGCTTTCACGACTAAAAAATGAACCGAATTTGATGAACTTTGGTATGGAAATAGCTTGAAAGCTGAGGTAGAACATATGCTACTTTAGAAATTGTATAGTACAACACATTTATTGATTTGGAGAATATAACGTGAAATAAGCAACAATAGTCTCACTTCTGAACTTCATTGATTTGTGAAAATGATTTGATATAGTCTGTATAACACTATTCAACGTCATGACTGCAATGCTTATACAATCCTCTACGTGTTTAATCCGTTCATCCATACTAATATCGGTCACAGACTCGTTGCATTTTAGCCGCTGAGCGTCATTATAGCTTCTAAAATGAGAGCTCACATTAGTCAGGTGTTGGTTGTCTGCTGATTAGCATATCTGACATTCTTCGGTGGGGTTCCGGGTCCGATTCCCGCCTGGGTCGAATGTTTACCGCTCGCTCCTGGGTGTGTGTTTGGCCCTCATAATACTTTTTACCATTCTCTGCACGAAAGTCGCCGAAGTAGCGTCAGATAAAAAGGCTTTCACCAGGCGACCGGGCTTACCGACCGGGATCTCCAGCCCAGTAAAGCCACACTCACATTTCATTGCACTTTACTGATGTGTCACAGCAGCCGCGGGTAATGGGTAGTGCCGTATAAATCCCTTGGCAGGGACACAAAAACAGCGGCAGAAAAGACGACAGTCCGCGATGTAGAAGTTTTCTGCTCGTTCATGAAGTGTTTAGTATTAACAACGTTTGCTTTTGTAATAACGTCGTCAACCAGAAACGATTCAACAGTTACACGTAACTGAAGTATTTCTTTCAGAAAAATGCAGCAAAACATTGGAGCAGCTGTGACGGAACAGTTTTGCACCAGTAAAGAAAAAACCTCTATTTTCCATTAAGCTGAATAAATATTAAAAAATAATAACAATGGTTTTTCACTGGGAGATTTTTTCACATAATTCCCCTCACGTTAGCTAACTACTTGCCTTCGTACAGCACAGTTAATGATTTGGCCGTTGACTGGTACGTCGAACATTTGCAGAGACCATCAGGAAAAGAGAACACGGAACGTGATAAAGCGACGGCTGTTTCGCATGCCGTGCTGATCCGCCGAATGGCGCCAGTAACCGGATTACTAGCGCCTGTGCAACAGGAAACCTATTTCACAGAGAGCGGTTAATGTCGGTTTGGCTTCCAATAGTAAAAGTGGGAAAGGACGATGCAGTGAAATGGTGTGGCTATAGCCTCTGGATGTCCTTTGTATACAATTTGAATCATGGCTTATCTGGAAAGGGTGATTAAGTAATGTATGCAAACGGTATAACATTTTTGTATACGTTGCATATAACTTGAATGACGCCCAATGATTAAATTTAAAGTGTGATTTAATAATATATGCAAACGGTATAGAACATCATTTCAGTTGAAATACTCACTTACTTACTTACTCCTCGGCGCTAGAGCCCGTGTAGTTCCTTGGTCTCCTGGACAATCTACATCTACATCTACTTTAATACTCTGCTATTAACAATAAAGTACCTGGTAGAGGGTTCAATGAACCACCTTCAAGCTGTCTCTCTACCGTTCCACTCTCGAACGGCACGCGGGAAAAACGAGCATTTAAATTTTTTTGTGCGAGCACTGATTTCTCTTATTTTATCGTGATCATCATTTCTTCCTGTGTAGGGGGGTGCCAACAGAATGTTTTCGCAATCGGAGGAGAAAACTGGTGATTGAAATTTCATGAGAATATCCCGTCGCAACAAAAAAGCCTTTGTTTTAATGATTGCTACTCCAATTCACGTATCATGTCTGTGACACTATCTCCCCTATTTCGCGATAATACAAAACGAGCTGCCCTTTTTTGTTCTTTTTTGATGTCATCCGTCAGACCCACCTGATGTGGATCCCACACCTAACAGCAATACTCCAGTATAGGGCGGTTCAAATGGTTCCAATGGCTCTGAGCACTACGGGACTTAACATCAGAGGTCATCAGTCCCATAGAGCTTAGAACTACTTAAACCTAACCAACCTAAGGACATCACACACACCCATGCCCGAGGCAGGATTCGAACCTGTGATCCTAGCAGTCGCGCGGTTCCGGACTGAAGCGCCTAGAACCGCTCGGCCACAACGACCGGCCTATAGAGCGGACAAGCGTGGTGTAAGCAGTCTCCTGAGTAGACCTGTAGCACCTTCTAAGTGTTCTGCCAATGAATCGCAGTCTTTGGTTGGCTCTACCCATAACATTATCTACACTCCTGGAAATTGAAATAAGAACACCGTGAATTCATTGTCCCAGGAAGGGGAAACTTTATTGACACATTACTGTGGTCAGATACATCACATGATAACACTGACAGAACCACAGGCACATAGACACAGGCAACAGAGCATGCACAATGTCGGCACTAGTACAGTGTATATCCACCTTTCGCAGCAATGCAGGCTGCTATTCTCCCATGGAGACGATCGTAGAGATGCTGGATGTAGTCCTGTGGAACGGCTTGCCATGCCATTTCCACCTGGCGCCTCAGTTGGACCAGCGTTCGTGCTGGACGTGCAGACCGCGTGAGACGACGCTTCATCCAGTCCCAAACATGCTCAATGGGGGACAGATCCGGAGATCTTGCTGGCCAGGGTAGTTGACTTACACCTTCTAGAGCACGTTGGGTGGCACGGGATACATGCGGACGTGCATTGTCCTGTTGGAACAGCAAGTTCCCTTGCCGGTCTAGGAATGGTAGAACGATGGGTTCGATGACGGTTTGGATGTACCGTGCACTATTCAGTGTCCCCTCGACGATCACCAGTGGTGTACGGCCAGTGTAGGAGATCGCTCCCCACACCATGATGCCGGGTGTTGGCCCTGTGTGCCTCGGTCGTATGCAGTCCTGATTGTGGCGCTCACCTGCACGGCGCCAAACACGCATACGACCATCATTGGCACCAAGGCAGAAGCGACTCTCATCGCTGAAGACGACACGTCTCCATTCGTCCCTCCATTCACGCCTGTCGCGACACCACTGGAGGCGGGCTGCACGATGTCGGGGCGTGAGCGGAAGACGGCCTAACGGTGTGCGGGACCGTAGCCCAGCTTCATGGAGACGGTTGCGAATGGTCCTCGCCGATACCCCAGGAGCAACAGTGTCCCTAATTTGCTGGGAAGTGGCGGTGCGGTCCCCTACGGCACTGCGTAGGATCCTACGGTCTTGGCGTGCATCCGTGCGTCGCTGCGGTCCGGTCCCAGGTCAACGGGCACGTGCACCTTCCGCCGACCACTGGCGACAACATCGATGTACTGTGGAGACCTCACGCCCCACGTGTTGAGCAATTCGGCGGTACGTCCACCCGGCCTCCCGCATGCCCACTATACGCCCTCGCTCAAAGTCCGTCACTGCACATACGGTTCACGTCCACGCTGTCGCGGCATGCTACCAGTGTTAAAGACTGCGATGGAGCTCCGTATGTCACGGCAAACTGGCTGACACTGACGGCGGCGGTGCACAAATGCTGCGCAGCTAGCGCCATTCGACGGCCAACACCGCGGTTCCTGGTGTGTCCGCTGTGCCGTGCGTGTGATCATTGCTTGTACAGCCCTCTCGCAGTGTCCGGAGCAAGTATGGTGGGTCTGACACACCGGTGTCAATGTGTTCTTTTTTCCATTTCCAGGAGTGTATGTAGCTGAATTTACAACCTTCAGATTTGTGTGACTTATCGCGTGATCGAAATTTAGTTAATCTCTTTTAGAACTCATGTGAATAACTTCACATTTTTCTTTAGTCAGGGTCAATTGCGACTTTTCGCACCATACAAATATCTTATCTAAATCATTTTGCAATTCGTTTCGGTCATGTGATGAATTTAAAAGACAGTCAATGACAGCATCATCTGTAAACAATCTAAGACGTGTACTGAGATTGTCTCCTATGTCTTTAATATAGATCAGGAACAATAGAGGGCCTATAACACTTCCTAGGGGAACGCCGGATATTGTTTCTGTTTTACTCGATGTTCTCTGCGAATGTTCGACGTACCAGTCAGCGGCCAAATAATTAACTGTGCTGTACGAAGGCAAGTAGTTAACTAACGTGAGGGGAATTATATGAAAAAATCTCCCAGTGAAAAACCATTGTTATGTTAGCAATAGACGTATTGCTACGAACTGTGACCTTTCTGACAGGAAATCACGAATCCAGTAGCACAACTGAGACGATATTCCATAGGCACGCAGTTAGGTTAGAACACGCTTGTGAGGAACGGTATCGAAAGCCTTCTGGAAATCTAAAAATATGGAATCAATTTGACATCCCCTGTCTATAGCACTCATTATTTCATGAGTATGAAGAGCTAGTTGTGTTTCGTAACGATATTTTCTGAATACGTGTCAATAAATCGTTTTCTTCAAGGTACTCTTCTATGCTGGCTGCCTTGGCTCTCTGTGTTCTCCCATTCTTCTCAGTTCCTCCTCCACACTGTCTATCCACCAGGTCCTTGGTCTGCCCCTACTACGGCGTCGACCTGGTTTTCTTTTGAAAACATTGTTGACTGTGCTACTCTCCACCATTCTTTGACATGTCTCAACCAACGTAATCTATTGCTCTTTATTTCTGTCACGATATCTAGTTTGTCATACAACTCTCTGATATCGTAATTTTTTCTGATTACCCAAAAAACTCATCATTCACTGCCCCAAAGATTTTCCTACGTATCTTGCTTTCCCATCTCTGCAACAAATCCTCATCATTTTGTGTCGTTGTCCGAGTCTTCAAACCATTCATCATGTCTTACTACTGTACGATACACAGTCAGCTTCAGGTTCCTATTAAGGCTTCATGCTTTAAATACTTTAATCAGTGCTAAGTAAGTCCTGTTACCAGCTGCCATCCTTGCACGTATTCCTTCTCTCCTATCATTGTTCTCGTTTACCAGTGATTCAAGATATCTAAACCTCTCACAGCATTCATATTCTCTCCCGTTCAGAGTCATGCTTCTTTCTCCTTCACTATATCTTTTCTTAGATGTTAACATGTACTTGGTCTTGGTTCAATTGTGAGCCCCGTCTATGCTCCAGACCTTTCTAATTTTTCAAGCTTTTCTTCCATGTCCTCTTTCCTGCTGAATAACAAATCAGTATCCTCTGCATGTGCAGGTCCTGCGTCAAATGGTGTTTTCCCAGTGTTGCCGTTTCGTGTCTTCCGCATTATCCTCTCCAAGGCGACGTTAAACAGAATAGTGGAGAGCACATCACTCTGTCGCAATTCTTGGTTAATTTCAAACGCCTTTGATAAAGCGTCCTCAACCTTTACTTTGCATACTGTTCTTCTCAAAGTCATTTGACCAGTCTTATGAGTTTTTTTGGTTACGCCTGCCTCTTGCATTGCCATCCAGAGTTGCTCCCTTTTGACACTAAACTTGTTTGACATCAATGAACCGCTGATGGATTTCGGTGCTATACTCATAAAATTTTTCAGCGATTTGTCTGATAGCAGAAATCTGTAGTGGCTCTATTACTTCTGAAGCCGCATTGGTTGTCTCATACATACTCTCCCACATATGTTCTGAGTCACCCAGCCATGATTTTTCTTAATACTTTATGTACTATACAGACCAGTGCCATTTCTCTATAATTCGCACAGTCGGCTTTGTCATGTTTCTTATGTACAGGGCAGAGTGTTGCTATATTCCACTGTTCCGCCATATTATCTTTCCACCATATTTCCACTATAATCACGTGCAAAACTCTTGGTAGTTTTCCTCCGCCATATCTTATCATTTATGCTGTAACATTGTCTCCTCCCTGGGCTTTACTGTTTTTAAGAAACTTGATACTAACTTTAACTTTTTCTAGTGTAGATTCCTCGACGGATTCCTGCTACTCTTCTCTGTTTACTTCCTGCTCAGCTACTTATTTCAGTATTAGTAAGTAACCTTCTTCTTCTGTGGCGCTTTACTCCAGGATGAACCTTGGCCTTCCCAACGAGCTTTCGCCATCCATCACTGTCACATGCTACCCTCCTCCAGTTTCTGCATTCGAGTTTCCGTACGTCTTCTTCCACTCCATCCAGCCATCTTTCTCGAGATCGATCTAGTTCTCTTTGCCCTCCTGGATTACCAAAGAGAATCTTCATTATACCAGAGACTCCTCCATTCTTGCCACATGACCTGCCCATCTTATCCTTCCTGATCGTATGATTTTTGTTACAGGAGCATCGGCATATATAGTGTATAACTCTGCATTGTACCTTTTTCCCCACTGTTCTGTCATACACAGGGCCAATTATTCTCCTCAAAACTTTCCTCTCAAATCCGTCGAGCAGCCTTGCATCGGTTTCCGTCAAGCGCCATATTTCCGAAACATAAGTAAGAACTGGTTTAACAAGGGTTTTATTAATAGTTAATTTGGTTGGGCGGCTGATGAGTCTTGACCGGAATAAATTACTCAAAGTGAAATATGCCTCATTTGCTGATATCAGCCTAATCTTACTTTTAGTTGAGATGCCATTAAAGCAAGTGACTGTGGAACCTAGATACTTGAAGCTATCAACTGTTTCAAATGTGTTTCCATTCACACCGAATGTTGACGGCATATTGGGTTGACATGCTTTCTCACAGGCCATGTATTATCATTATATCATAAGATCCATCTTATTGCGTGCCTGAATTAAGGCTATGAAAGCTTCTTTTAGTGCTGGTACTGTCCGTGCTATGATGTCCACGTCATCTGCATATGCTAAAATCTGCACCGACTTGTAGAAGAGGGTGCCCCTGGTCTGTTGGCCTGCTTCCCTAATGACCTTCTCTCGATTCAGCGGGTCATTAAAGTATCTTCGTCATCTTTCCAGAGTCTCTTTCTCTCACTTATTATGTGTCCTCCTTCATCTCTACTCAAGCTGATTATTGGAGCAAATTGTCCTTTAGCATTGTTTACTTTTTTTAAAGAACCTCCTTGTTTCATTCTTCTTCTTGGACAATTCCATTCATTCTATTTCAGCCTTAGTCCATTCCCTTTTCTTTCGGTGCTGTGTTATCTTTTCAATCCTCCTTTTTTCTCGATAATCCTCCAATAAGTTTCTTGTGCAGTTCGCCTGTAATGTCTTTTGGTAAGCAGTGTTCTTTTCTTCAGTCAGTCTCTTACACTCTTCATCAAACCATGTGGGTCTTACTGATTTTCTCTTCATCCCTAGTGTTTCCTTAGCTGAAATGTCTATAGCTCTTTTTAAAGTCAGCCACTTTTTTTCTATATCTTTAGTGTCTCGCATTGTTTCTTCTAGGGCCTATGAAACTTTCTGACAGTACTATTCCCAAGTTTCTGTTAATTGCAGTAGTGCAATATAAAACCGTTATTTCCTAGTATATCTTTCATTCTGAGCATTTGATGTTCTTCATCTTGGCCATTGCAAGAAAATGATATGAATCCACATTAGGGTCACGAAAAGTTTGAACATGCAACAACTCAGACTTTTGCCTCTGATGTATCAGTACTTGTTCAATTTGATTAATGGTTCCACAATCAGGTGACTTCCATGTGCCCTTGTGGATCTCCTTATGGGGAAACCTGTCCCACTTTCATATTCCGGGAGACCGCGATGAGGATGTTTTATTCCATTATCATTAGTGGATCCATGTTTACTATAGGCTCCAATTACGGGCTGGAACATGTGTTCTCTTCCAAGTTGTGCATTAAAATCACCCAGTACGATCTTGATGTAATTCTCTGTACACTTATCAGAAGTTTTTTCAAGGGCATCATAGAAATCATCTTGTAGGTCTTCAATAGATTCTTCTGTTGGTTCATGTCCATTAATTATACTGTAATCAAAGAATCTTCCTTTAATTCTAATTACTGGTAGCCTTGGATTAATGGGTGTAAAATTCACCATCAAATGTTTCAGATCTTGATGAACAAGGAAACCTGTAGCAAAATCACGTCTGTTATCATCACAGCTGTAGAACATAGTGCCCTCTTTCTTTTCCAGTACCGCACTCCTGTCCATAGGATTTCTTGGATGGCAATAATGCTCTCCCTGAGCTTCCCCTGCTGGCCTTATAACTTCTTAAGAGAGCCTGGGCTGTATAAAGAGCGAACATTCCCGCTACCAGTTCGAAGATCAGTTTTCAACTTTTTAATCATTCGTTGTCCAAGATCCGTATAATGTCGTCATCTATTAATCTGTCCGGCTTCTGTCCTTGGGTTTTCGTGACTTTACTTTTTTTTACTGGAAGATGACGATAGCCTCGAGCCCAACGCCCAACCTGGAGGACCAAGATTTGTGTTAGGTTTACTCCTCTAGGGAAGCTGGCTTCACTACGCTATATTTCACTGTTCCGCCATATTATCTTTCCACCATATTTGCGCTATAATCTCGTGTAAAACCCTTAGTAGTTTTCCTCCCTCATAATTTATCATTTCTGCTGTAACATTGTCTTCTCCTGGGGCTTTATTGTTTTTAAGAGTCTTGATACTAGCTTTAACTTCTCTAGTGTAGGTTCCTCGACGGATTGCTGGCACTATTCTTCTCTGTTTAATTCCTGCTCAGCTATTTATTTCAGATGAAGTAAGTAACCAGGAAGAGAAACTTATTTGCTGTTGGGAGAAAATAACAGATTTTTTTCTTTCAGTATTTTTGTTACTCAAGTGATGTTATTTTAATTTTTATGATTCTGTCACTTTAATCGAGCAGGCAGTAAAACATCAAAACACAGCTTACAACTGAAGTTTCCCATAACTGTGTTATACTGTTATGTATTTATGGTAGGGTGGGGGTGCTTGGAGAAACACTCATCAGCCACTGTGGTAATGCGCTCAGAATGGAATTTCCAGAAACTGTTAATTCTTTGTAGCACGCCTCTACCTCATTTTGACGGAAGATGTGACTCAAGTTACTCATTGACATAACACCGACATTAGCCATGAGATGTCATAACATATGAAGGATGATTCCGAGATGATATTAAAAACTTTCAGAGATGATGAAGAAAGGTAAATGTATCGATTTGAGTTATGGGACCCTGGTCCAGAAATAACCGAATCGTAAGTCCAAAGCGAAAACCGTTCTGATACCTTTGGCGGTGGGCCTTTTCTACAGCAAGTTGTTTGCTGTCCATATTTCGAGAGGAGGTAGTACGGACAAGAACAAGAATTCCAGTAAACATGGGCATTTAAAAACATATGCTGAGAGCTACGAGAACTTGTTCGTCTTTGCTAATGTGAAGCACATCTCTTCTATTAGACAAGTGCTCATAGCACTTAAGGTATGCAGTTTAGAGCCGATGTTTACTGAACATTTTTTTCTTGTCCACACTACCTGTTCCCAAAACATGGAATGCAAAACGTTCGCAATAGAAGAGGTCTTCTGCCAGAGGTATCGAAGTTTTTCGCCTATAGCTTTCGCCTCGATCGTTTCAAATCCGGGGTTACTTACCTCAAATTGATACATTTACCCTTCACCATTATCACTGAACGTTTGTAACATCATCACGGACTCACCGTGAATAAATTTAAGTTTCGTGCACTGGCTTCCAATACTGACAAAGAAATTTTGAAATACCAGAAACAAATCAGTTGGGAAGAGGTTAAGATATCTGACAAAGATTATTCTCAGTACACTGACAAGGCTATTATAGAAGACGACGTAGCGTTTAGGATAAAAAATACCTTCAAATTTCGGCCAGTATCAGTATCAGATAATTTAACAACGAATTTCAGGAGTAGATAAGTTGACGAAAGGTGTGTTTATTCATCGTCAAAGACCTTACGGCAATCGTAAATATGTGTAGCGTGAAAAATTCTTGTTACGAATGGAACACCTAATGCAAATTCTCAGAGGAACTTTCAAGCGACCGGCATTCATCAAAAGTATTTGACAGGATCCCGGGAATTCAAAGTGCGAATAGTGCGTATCATAGTACCGCAACTGGCGTTATATGAGGCAAACAACCGATTTATCTAGCAGCAGCAGCGTCGACGAGTTTCTGCTAGGGACTGTAGGAAATATTTCTACAACAAGATAGTTTCGTTTGTAAGTCTGTCTTGATGAACCATTACAGTGTCAAAGAACTAACATAAAAACGAGTAAAATAGTCAAGACAATTGTGTCTGACGAACATGAAGTAACGCTACATTTAAACAGAAAAGTGAAAACCTACCCTTTCCCTTGACAGCGAATTTATTATCAATGTTTATAGCTTCGTGTGTGGTAGTGATCTATAACGATAATGCTAAACGTATGGTTATTAATCGTGCACGTTTTAACATTTACCCTGGCAAAATGTCTGCCGAAGATCAGTCTTCAATTAATTTTGTACTGCTGTCGGATTCTGGGAACGTTATACACTGCGAACTAAATGTAGACTCACGGATTATCGACGTACCTTAAACTGTACAGTAACTTTATATATAAATATTAACTTTCAAGGTAGTGCATGATCATTCAGTTAAGGAATGAAATAATTTTCTGTTCGTGAATTTTTCAGGATTTCAGGGAAAGTTAAGATGTTCTTCACTGTATAGCGTTCCTTCACCGAAACATATTTTTTAATGGAGACAGGAGCTTATCTTGTTGGAGAATAACGAATGATCTCTGTGCTTGGTGTCAATTTAAAAACTTTAATGTCACTTCCGTGTCGGTAATGCAATAGAATGTACGTTTAGTATCACATACAACGAATCATATATCTATAATAAATGAAACAGGTCTCCCAATCACCTGACCTTCAATGATTTATGTTATCACATAGAACTCTGCGTATTCCATGTTCACCTTTAATTCTTTTTACCTTTTCCAGAAGTGCCTCACTATATTATCTGGGCAGTCTAATTCCCTGTAACGTGTGACACACACACGAAACCTGCCATTCTATTCCTTAAGAACTCATAACGAAAATGAAAGTGTCGGTAGTTAAATGATATTTGATTTAGGCTCTAATTTGATAAAATACAGATTTTACCTCTTATAGGCAGACTGCCATTTCCAAAGTGTTTCTTTATTTTCGGTGTATACTGTCATCTAACAACGAGAAACGTATATTCACTGCCGTGACATGGCTGTAATACTTCGATGTTTGCATGATACCGAGTTCTATATTTTCTCTTCACTTTAACTGCTTTCTAGTGTTAATGCCAAGTTAATTTATTTCTCGATGTATGTGGAAATGAGCGTACAGCATGAGAAGGGGAACACATTGCTGTGCACAGGAAACAGAGTGTAAAGATTGTTGCTAAGTGGCATTCAACTGGTACTTTCCTTTTCCATAGGGGATAGACAGTCATTTATAACTGAGCTTATGGATCACAATGAATATTCTGTCATCTTTTGTATACTTAGTATAATAGTGTACTTTACGAACTCTGAAACTCCCAGCCTTCCCAGTATGTGTATATTAGGACAATTAGGGATTCCACACAACCGAAAAATCAAATGTTGTGCATCGATTTCCATTTCTGTTTACAGCTTCAACACAGTTAGTTGGAAACTATTTGCTATCATACACAAATGTCGACCACTATAGTTGTTTTTGTATTTAACATAAACTTTTATTGAAAAGAAAGTTGCATCAGTCGCTACATACATTTTATAATTCAGTTTGTCCTTTGGTTTAAACAATCTCTCGTTACATTTTCAACAACTTATATTAGCTATGTATCTTACCTTATGAATCACAGGTAAAGAAGGAAGAATTTAGATTTCCCTATTAGGTTTTCTTAACTTCAAACTTACAATTACGTATGGAGAATATTTGACATTTGGCCACAAGTATTTACATTAATTTACACACAGTGTTGATTTAATAAACATTTATATTACAGATTTTGTAAATTAGGTACATTTACACATTCACTTGTAGGTATCTTCAGCAAAATGAAAATTAAACTTGTGAAATTATAGCTATAGCGATTTCCTTCAGGTAATGCTGCTTCGTTGGCAGCTGTGTAATTTTCTGAATACGTATATTTTAGCTGTGCGTTTGTTCTGAACGATATGCGTCCAATAATATTTTCAGAAACACATTTTGAAAGACCAAATGTTTTCTAAGAATCCCTAGTAGGACAGATCTAATACTAACTCCTTTTTTAAAAAGGTCATGTTCAACTAAGCCTTCTATGGAACGTTTGTGTGCTCTACATGGGACATTACGTAGGCGGGTAGCTTTGTGGAAATATATGAGTCGATAAACACGTAACATTGAATTCCTGAATGCTAAGTATTTTAGTTGTTTGCTATTCTTTCAATTTTCGGGTACCTCCACTTTTCAGTGTCAGACAAAAAATAGCCATTTTCTTCGTAGGCTACCAACTTTCTATCATTTTAATGGGAATTCATTCCACTAGAATCATACGTGTACTCACGGCACACAGAAGTTCTACAGAGACGGAACTGTTTTGTTACCACAGCTTTACTAATGTTTCAGTTTGAATTAGTAAGCAGTAAAAGCGAAAATTCCATATTTCAGTACTAATACTGAAGTCTCTAGTGTAGTTGGTGTTAGTCAGATCATTATGACACATTCACACATTCAGTCGTTCGCATACATGAAATATACTTGCATTTAATACAAAGTTTCTTTGTCTGTTTTGATGGATTCATGTTTCGAAATTCGCCTACAGATTTTAATTTAGTTGGATTGATCATTCACGTGCTTCGAGTTGGCAGAATATCGAGTCCGCCACCCGAAGATGGTTAATTTTAAGCTTCTGATGAAGTACTAAATACGAATCAAACTATGGTAGACTTAACATGTTACTTACGTTAGAGTAAGAAACGTGGTGGAGGCTAATGACGTATTTCATCAAGACTCATGTAAACACTGAAAATTTTGATAATCTCTTCCATGGTGTCAATCTATTACGATGGAACTGTAGTAACAAGTAACGATAATAAAAGCTAGCGATGTGCTTCATCAGAACTCAAGTAAATACTAAGAAGTTGGAAAATTTCTTTCGTGTGCCTAATAGCGAACAATTTATTATGGTGGAACTCAAATAAAAGATGGAACCATAATAAACTCTTCAAAGATAATGTTTCAGGTACTCGTACCGATGTGTGAATAAACCGTTGCACGCGCGTTTGAAAGTTATCTGGTGCAATAGTACCTATATTGGTCAAGTATCTGTGTGGAAACGGTTTCATTACTCACAGAATTTTACAGTTTTACTGAAGTCTGGAAGACACTGTGTAGCAGAACCAAAAATCAAGTGGTAATTGTTAAGTGCTTTTTGTAGCGTATTATCCCACTCATTTAAGGAATTTAGGTTGTGCTACAGTTAGCTACTTCATGTACCTATTTAATGATGTTTGCAGATGCGTGTTTACGTTCTCATATTATATGTAGTAATTTTATGTATCTGTTAAGGTGACGACTATGCTTGTGAATAAATACTGTGAAAATTGACGTATTGCCTCTCTCATCGAAGAAACAATATCTATTTCGAAGATCGGTTGATAAAAATTCACAGCACAAAAGCGGCACTTGCTTTTTCATCAAAATGTTTTCTCTAACACTTAAACAAGTTTTCAAATAAGATATAGCACCTCTTGTTAAAATGAATGCGTGAATATAACCTATAGATTGTCAGTTCGAGCAAATTACCCGTTATACGTTTAGTATTTAACACGTACTACTCATACACGTCCATTTACTTCACACTGATTCTCTAAATTCTCTCCCAATATCTGGTATTTCACAGATACAAAAATATTTCTTAATTCCACGTTTACGCTACAACGGAGATTGTATTGCAAGCTGACATCATACAGCACACAAAGTGCTAAATGTAAACTAGTAGAAACATTTATCAGATTTGTGAGACTTCTTATTTCTACTATTTGGTACTAGCTACTTCTGCGCTGTTTTCAAAATTAGGCTTAATGTCATCTAAGAAATGAGTGTTGGAGTATCACGCAGCTGGAGACAGTCGTCGTTAGCAGGAACACGGCTAATGTTCTCATTGTTCAGAGTATTTGGAATCTTGTTTTATCCGATGAATCTGCTGATCACAGACATTTCAAGAGTCGCAGTTTTGTTTTGCTGGTAATAGTATCGCGAGGTTACTGCTTGACGTAAATGCCCCTTGATTATTGCATGATTACGTTCTTAGAGTCAATTATTTATGTTAATATTTTGTCACTTTCGTCACAGGAACAGACAGTACCTTATTTTACGAACGACAACGCAAGCTGCAGTAGCACTCCAAACGTCAGCGCATTCTAATGAAAATTCTACTGCCCGGTATCGCATACAAATATCATTATAATGAGGACAATGATGTTCACAACAATGACATTTCACAAAACGGGAACACTGTTATTTAGAACCTTTATCAGGGAGGACTTTGTCTGTTGATGAAAAATAAAATAAATTGTACAAATAGGTTATTAGAAATCAAAACAAAATTATGACTCACTCATATAAAACAGAACTTCCTATAAGAAAGATTGTCGTTTTAGAAGAACAGTAATGTTCAGAATGTTTCCTGACTGGATGCCATTGCCACAGCTACAAGGAAGTTTATCAATTGACGCTTAAAACCTACTGATGAGTGTTCATTTGGTGTCTGTAACACTGACTAGCTTCACAGCGGCATTTGTTTCACGTAATCCTAATAGTAATCGCTTCACTTCACAGTACACGGCCCGGCTGACGTGCTCAAACCAAGCCGCGAAGTACAGAAAATTCTACAGAATATTACCCGCTTTCAGTAAGTAGAGCACCTATTTTGAAGCCAGTGTTGTCCATTACCATACTGAAAAGATACAAGTAAGCGTAACAGATGCTGTTTCCCTTTAATACGACCACTCCACACAAAGTGCGCTGCCTTGACAGCCACATCTCTGAACATGAGTGAAAACATGAAAGCAGTAAAGTCTGTGTCTCCTTGTCTTTATTTTGGACGCGTTTCTATTTGTGCGCACTCGTATCAGTCTGTGCAGCTCATCCAGTGCTTACTCGCTTCTGCCCCTGTGTTTCTGATCGGGATATGAAATCTTAACTTTCCTACTTTCCTGTTCTGTGCCAAATACACCAGATAGTCCTCTAGAAATTTTAATACATTTATAAATATTGCTTTCAAAGCTAAATCCTTTACATCGAAAATATTATGGATCTATCGTTCACAGATTATTCCAAACTGTAAAATTGTGAAGGTATTTTTCTTAACTTCACGCTTCTGAGCAGTTTCATTGAATCCTTGTCTAAGAAGTCATGCACCACAGTCATACACGAATAAGAAACATAGATTAAATTTACACGCAGCAGTTTTAAGCGTTTCTGCCTGGACTAGTCTGTCAGAAGAATAACATGGCAATAATAATAATAAAAAACTGAGGGTTCATTGCTATGTGAAAGATTTTCGGTAGTTTTCTTGTTTTGTGAGACAAATTTGATGACTAGATATTCCTTCTCTGATGTTACCTGTTGCGATTCCCTTTTGCCACGCTCCTAAGTTGCTGGGACTGAAAGGGACCAATATTTCGGCAACACTTAGTCGTACCCAAATGCTCACATTTTGTGAATGGAACACCACGAAAGAAAAAAAAATATATAAAAGAATATGAAACTGCTGCAGTGTACTTATTGGCTTACAATCAGGAAGACGGTATTTAGCAATGACTGTTAGCATATCATCTCTCGTGTCTGATGTTATGGTGCACCGTTCTTCGACAAATTTGGTTATTACAAGCGCATATGATTTAGATTTCTGTTCTTTAATGTTTTGTTGGCTGCATCAGATGTAACAGTAGATGACTGTGCGTGCTACAAAATGCAAATGCCGCACAGCAGCATATGATCGTGTTACGTCAACTAGAATTTATACTGTTTCAGCGAATGAGCATTTATTTCAAAATGTATCCTGCTTCAGTCGATGAGCCCTTATTTCAGACAAGAGAAGTGAGGGAAACGGTGTTTACGTTTCAGACTAGTGAGGAGTAATTTTTAGACTGAGGGTCTGAGGTGTGCTTACTGAATTAGTTCGCCTGCTACCTACAGGTATTGTGTTACACTGGATGATTCTGTGATGATGTTACGAAGTTTTGGGGATGACGGGGAACAGTAACCGCATCAATTTGGGGAAAAGCACCATGGTCTGGAAACGAATGAGTCGAAAGCTGGAAGCGAAAATCGTTGCGAGACCGCTCATAGTCGACTACAATTGTTATTGCTAAGATTATAAGACAGGTAACTTTCAGAGGTGGTAGTGTGGATCGAAACAAGAAAGAAATAACTAGTAAATACTGGCTCTAAAAAGCATACCTTAAGAGCTCAGAGTGGTTTTTATATTTGATACCGTCGTTGGTTGGTTGGTTGAGTTGGTGGAAAGGACCAAACAGCGATGTCATCTGTGCCATCGTAATAGGGAAGGATGGGGAAGGAAGTCGGCCGTGCCCTTTGAAGAGAAACATTCTGGCATTTGCCTGAAGCGATTTAGGGAAATCACGGAAAACCTAAATCAGAATGGCCGGATGAGGGATGGAACTGCCGTCCTCCCGAATGCGAGTCCAGTGTGCTAGCCAATGCGCCACCTCTCTCTGTTTGCTATTGTGAAACACATCTCTCCTACAGAACAAGTGCTCACGTGCTCGTAGCTGTCGTAGCTCTTATGGTACGCACTAAAGAGCTAATGTTTACTAGGCCTTTTTTTCTTGTTTAGGTCCACATTGCATCTCTGAAAGTTGCCTCTCCTACAGTCTTAGCGATAACAACTCTATTCGACAATCAGAGGTATCAGAACAATTTTTTCTATAATTTTCGACCCGATCGTTTCAGGACCTTCAAATTGATAGATTTATCGTTTTCCGTCATTGGTGAAAGTTTGTAACATCACCATGGGATCACCCTGTACACTCAGGTTTATGAGCTCTAGGAGCATAACACTGGGTGTTCACTGGAATGCGACCACTATAAAAAAAAGGGTGACACAGTGGCTTTACACGTCTTCTTTACACAATTTCCGTCCTGTATATCGTTCACATCCACATATTCATTTTTATTTGTAGCATTTACACAACACCTACGTATCACAATTCGCTGTAAGCGTCAACTCCTAGGGGCACGACAGCCGTGTTAGCAAAACTGTATCTCGGGCACAGAAAACACTTGGCGAGACGGGGCTAGAGAGCAGGGGAGGACCACTTGTTGCAGCCGTGGGTATCGCCCTGCAGTCCGTTATTGCTTTGTGGAGAGGGTACGTAGCACCGCACTCTAGAAGGCATCGACTGCGATGCGGCAGTGCCGAGGCAGCGAGCCCGGCAGCTAGAGCGCGGTGGCCTCGGATCACAGGCTGGAGCCGAACTCGCTGGAGCGCCGGCGGTCGATGTGCCTGAGGTACGTCTCCGAGTAGATGCTCCGCGTGCGCTCGTCGTAGCGCAGCGAGTGCCGGCGCACGTCGAGCGCGTCCAGGTCGGACGGCGGCCGCCGGCACAGGCTGCAGAAGGCGCACTGCAGCGTGTTCTTGAACGCCTCGCGGAAGTCCCGGTTGAAGTACGCGTAGATGATGGGGTTCAGCGTCGAGTTGAAGTAGCCGATCCAGAAGACCAGGTCGACGACCAGGTCCGGGCACGGGCAGGTGTCGCACAGCGAAGTTGACACGTACCACAGGAAGAAGGGCAGCCAGCACAGGATGAACGTGCCCATGATGATGCCCAGCGTCCGCGCCGCCTTGTGCTCGCGCTTCATCTTGATGATATTGCGGTCCTTGGTGGGGGTCGAGTGCACCTGCGGACAGAAGGCGACCAGCAGTCAGCAGCTTGTAGCTCCCAGCCGTCCCGTAAAAAAATATGTAATTCGAGGCCCCGGCTGCAATGCGTCTGGACACTACACTAAGGTGATTAAAGGTGAGCGATAGCACTGTGCTGATATGCAGATGGCGGTACTCTCGCATACAGAAGATATAAAAGAATGCAGTGGGAATGCATTTAAATCTGCTGGAAGAATTTTATGAAAACAAACACTCGAAACTGACGTTTCACGTAAGTCACATGCAACGAAAATCTGTAACGCAACCATCTGTGTGTGGCGTGTTTATAATTATGAATTATTTATATTTTAGGACAATTAATCTGTAAAAATCGCACCACATGTCATAAAGAAAGCATGTAAACCGTCTGAGGATGAATCACAACGATTCGAAACCGCTAACGGTAGCCTTTGAATAAAGGAACTGAAAGTAAATTTGTGGCTGGTTGCTGTCATAACGCCATCAACATTTGTCTTCAAACAACAGCTACGGTCTCCATCATGTCATCATATGACAAAATTGCATATAAAAGTTTAGAGCAGGGGTTCCCAACAAAATTTTCTCGAGGACCCCCTCATCGAGCATGATTGGTGCCTTGTCATATCACAGTATCAAGGACCTAAAAAAAAGCCAAATCGAGAGTCTTGTTATATGTTTTCTATTTTTGGTACTTAGAAAAAACATTGACATATTCATCATTGAAAAAAATATTGAGCTTAAAACTTTTTTCAATTTAGGCATCATTGTTATTGTTAAATTTTTGGTTATTGCTCAAAATCTTTATCTTCAAATCTGGGTGTTTAGTATAACAAATTCCTCAAAAAAAAATTGGGTATGAACAGAAAATGCCAGGAAAAAATTAAAACTGAGTGCATTGGTCTTTCAAGTGTACTACACTTGAGACTGCATTGAGTAGACATGTGTGAAATATAAGAAAACACTAATTTCATACAAGGCATTATTTATTTGAAAAAATACAGTTACAACAGAATACCCCATCAGTAGACAGTTAGTTTTAATTTTCAATTCTTAATGAGATGAGTTCAATCTGACCTTTGAGTCCATTATTTCTGAAATATTAGGTTCCAAACTTGAAACTTTCACTCTGAAACCCGACAGCGTGTCGAGCTGATTCCTATATTTGTTTTTCATGAAACATATGGAAGAAAATGTTTGCTCACACCGATATGTGGCTGCAAATGGAAGGATCTTTTTCACTGCCTTATCTCCAAGTTTATTGTAGTCCTTGCATGGTGATGCCCAGAAATCTGTACTGGACAGATCCACAAGTTGATCTTGCTGTTCTTCAGTGAGGCCTTGGATTTTATCTATTTCTTCACAGCTGAAGGGATTTCGAATCCATCTGTCGTCTGGGGTCAGGTTCAGGGAACTACTCTCTAAAAGTGGTGGCTAGGCTGCATAGATGCTCGGCTACATTGATCTTGATCTGGTCAGTCAAACTCTCCTCCGATGACTCCACGAATTGTTTTGAAGTAGAAAAGTGAGTTACTGACTTGTTTTCTATCCTTGGCGCCCAGATCTGGCACTTTTTGACCGTAGCGCTAATCTTATCCTCAGCTTTGACGATGTCTACATTTTTGTTGTAAACTGAAGTTTGACACATTCAAGTGTTCAGACACATTAGTTAAGTACGCAACTGAGTAGAGCCAAGAGAAGTTAGTGAGAAAATCCACGTACCTTGTGTCAAGAAGGAAGACATGAACCTCGTCTCTATGATCAAAAATCTTGACAAGATCCTATCTCGAGAAAGCCATCCTACTTCCGTAAGAAGTTGCTCATGCTCACTGCCGATCTCTTTACACTCTAGGAAGACGCAGAAGGTAGCGTTCGCTAAAGCTCTGCTCATGCAGGAAGCGGCCAAAACAAAAAATCTGTTATCATACTAAATATATTTAATATATTTTTTTTTCTAATAGCATCTTGTGGACCCCTGTGGCATAGCTCGCGGACCCCTGGGGGTCCGCAGACCATCTGTTGGGAACCACTGGTGTAGAGCATTGACGGAGCTGTCATTTTTACTCAGGTGTGTCACGATAAAACGTGTCCGACGTGACTGTGGCTGCACGTCGGGAATTAACAGACTTTGAACGCGGAATAGTAGTTGGAGCTAGACGCGTGGGACATTCTAATTCGGTAACTGATATTCCGATATCAACAGTGTCAAGAATGTCCCGAGAATACTACATTTCAGGCATTACCTCTCACCGACGACAACGCAGTGGCCGGCGGTCTTCACTTAACGACCGAGAACAGCGGCGTTTGCGTAGCTGTCTCAGTGCTAACAGGCAAACAACACTGCATGAAATTACTGCAAAAGTCAATGTGGGACATATGAAGAACGTATCCCTTAGAAGAAATGAGAAGAATACCAATAGTTTTATTATTTTTGTTGTAGTATTTACTCTTTCAATAGGATTTTTAAGTGTTAGTCGTAATTTGATTAGAATTTTAGCACACGACCGATGTGAGTGCGTTTGCTAACAGCACTGCATCGCCTGCAGCATTTTCCTGGGCTCGTGACCGTATCCGTTGGACGCTACCAGACTGGGAAACCGTGGCCTCGTCAGATGAGCCCCGAATACGTTTGGTAAAAGGTGACTGAATGGTTCGAGTGCGGCGAGGGCCCCACGAAGCCATGGACCCAAGTCGTCAACAAGGCGCTACGAAGGCTGGTGGTGGCTCGATAATGGTGTGGGCTGTGTTTATATGGAAGCCGTCTGGTCCAACAGAACCGGTAATTAACTGGAAATGATTATGTTCAACTACTTGGAGACAATATGCAGCAGTTCATGGACTTCATATCCCCAAACAACAATGGAATTTTTATGTCAGACGGTGCGCCATGTCACCAGACAAAGGTCGTTCGTGATCGATTTGAAGAACATCCTAACATTACGGCAAATGATTTGGCCATTCAGATGGTCCAACATGAATCCCGTTGAACGCTTATGGGACATAATCAACAGATCAGTTAATGGCCAAAATCTTTCACCGGCAGCATTTCCGCTATTATGGACGGCTCAATATTTCTGCAGTGTGCTTCCAACGACTTGTTCAGTTCATATGATGTTGAATCGGTGCACTACGCCGGGCAAAAGAGGTCCGACACGATATTAGGAGGTGTCCTATGACTTTTGTCACCTCAGTGTATTATGCTATTTAACACCGCACTGGGGTGCACTTACGAAGGTGGCAGCACGAAGCGGTGTGCTCAGAGAGAGACGAAAATACTTAGCGGCGGCGTCAGTGTTCGCTTTGTCTCTCTCCCACGCTCACACTCCATTCCTTACCTACCCTGGTAACAGGCAACGCAGGGCTGAGTGGTACAACCAGTCACTGTAGCTGCTTCTGACTCTGCCTATCACAATTTATATGCTCGGAAAATTATCGCTGTCGCTTCTTAACGTAGTACTTGTGTTTTCTTTACGTCACCCATAATGCACATTCTGTACAGTGGCTCAGGAGCCTTACCAAAAGTAAACTAACATGAAAGCCAAGAGTAATGGTGTTACACGCTACAGTCAGGTACGGCAGAATGTCGTTGCTGGCTGGAGCACCAAGTGCTATTCGGCTCCTTTTCATTGAGCATCGCCCCACCAGCCGCCTTATGTGCCCACCATTGTAAGGCCTTAGGAGTCTAGGCTCCTGCGGTCAGTCACTTTAATAAAATGCTACAGAATTCTTCTGGAAACTACAAGGAATATAAAGATAAGGCTGATGAAAGGATCTCTGATTTCCATGCAAGTGGTCCTGTTAACATAATTAAAGACAATTATAGCGCTATTTCGGTGATGTCAGTCCTTTGCACAATTACGGAACATGTTTCATGTTCAAGAATTATGACGTTTTTGGAGAACGAAAATATCCTCTATAAAAGTCAACATGGATTCCGCAAACAGAGATCTTGCGAATCTCAGGTTGTCCTGTTCCTCCATGAGATCCATAGCGCTGCAGACAACGGCGATCAGGTAGATCCCGTGTTCTTTGATTTCAGATTGGCATTTGACACCGTTCCACACTGAAGTTTAATGAAAAAATGCGGACCAGGGTTGTGATTGGAATCAAAACTTCCTTGGAGACAAAATTCAACATGTCGCTCTTAATGGAACAAAATCAACGTATGTAAAGATAATTTCCGGAGTACCCCAAGGAAGTGTAATAGGACCGTAATTGTTTACGAAGTACATAATGATTTATAGCAGAAAGCATCGGAAGCTCTTTAAGACTGTTCGCAGATGACACGGTTGTCTATAAGAAAATAATACCGAGAGAAGACAGTATCGATTTTCAAAATGACCTACGGAAAACTGGTGAGTGTTACAGTCTCTAGCAGTTGACCTTGAACGTAAACAAATGTAACATATTGCGCATACATAGGAAAAGAAGGCAACTACTGTACAACTACACAATTTATCACAAATTGCTGGAAACAGTATCTACCGTAAAATATCTAGGAGTACTCTTCAGAGCGACCTCAAATAAAATGACTACACAAAACAAATAGGAAAAGCAGATGCCAGACTGAGATTAAGAGGAACAATCTTAAGGAAATATGACTCATCCACGAAGAGAGTGGTTTACAAGGCGCTTTTTCGACTATTTCTTGAGTATTGTTCATCTGTTAATGACACCAGAAGTACCATCCGCCACACACCGTCAGCTGACTTGTGCAGTATGATGTAGATATACATGCTGAGATACCTTGGTGTTCCAAAGAATGTCATACTTATCAACCCTTGCGAAGTCTCGAAATGTTCCGGATGACCCTTTATGTGTAATAGTTGGACCCCCAACTTCCCCACGTGGCTCGTTGTACGAACAGTGGGCAGGGTGGGACGCGGGAGAACGTGTATGGGGCAGATGGGTGGTGGCTGTGGGCCAGTGGCTGACCCACACGCCAACCGCACAAGACCCAGCCAGGGGGAAGAAATGTGTTGGACATCATCCGGGATACTTCTGGTACCGCTGAGTCAACATGACTGGACTGAACCAGGAGCACCTCTGATGTCCAACGCAGGCAGGATGAAACTTAACGAACAAATAAGTTCCAAGAATCACGACCACACAAATCAGAACATTTACCAGAAACTAAGATAACCGGTCGTGAAAGCCTTCATTGTATTACGTGACACTTGTTGAAATGTCGCGGTATCTAAAGACTGTCATCCGCTAGGAAACCGAGGACCTCATCAGCAGCACTATACGCTGGGGGAGACTGTGTTTACAAATGAGGTAAAGTTGGTTTGAACAGCACAGTATCTAGCTATATTCCTTATGGAGATGGAATGCCACTGTCTTTCTCCGACCATCAAACTGAGTTTCTCAATAATTCTTAGGTTATCTGCTGTTTAAGGTGGACTCCGAACAACTGTGCAACTCGGCAAAGAGGAAGAAGCGATAACAAAACTCCCAGGACTGACCGGGAACCAAACTTGAGTCATTTAAATCCTTAATCTGTGAAACAGAAATAGACATTTCGATCGAGTGAGTGACTGGCTAATACTACCGATACATTCTGAAGCCTTTCATCCAGAAAAGATACCGTAAATGCTTTCCTCTCTTGGGTCTTGTTAGTTCTATGTGAACAATCTCCGTTCGGACAGACCTCGGAAGGACAAACGGTACCGAATGACCGCCATGTCATCCTCAGACCAAATGCCTGATTAGATGGGGATATGCAGGAGTAGTCGTCAGTTTTCGTGACGTGGATCAGTTACTTTTCAGTCAACCAGCTCCTCAATTGGCATCACATGGTTTGACTGCTCAGCACTTGCTAACAGCGCTGAAGCGCTACCCACAAACGACCGTGCTGAACTTCAATGATCTGAGAAGATCTGGTGTCTTCACTGTGGCGAGGCCTTGGGTTTCTCTACGTGAAGCGAAGTTAGTGTTGGTGCAATCAGTAAATCGGTTTTCGCACGCATATCGGAACATGAATAGTGGGTGGTACTAAAACAACATAGCAAATCGGCAATAGCTGAACACTACCTGTAGTCCGCACATCAGTTTCGAGAGGCCTGCGCGCCTGTTTGTTAGTCTGAAATGCAGAAAGGAAAATTAAAGAGAATATCGAGTTTATTAAACGACCTCAGAATATAAACAGGGCAGCACCACCACAAGACCCAGGTGCCAAGAAGCTCCTAGTGCGGCACCTGTGTCCCTTGCAACATGTCAGTCGCCTGCTGGAGTAACACAAGCACAAGGTCCCCATTTAGTCAGTCGCTCCATCCTATGAATCTTGACTTTGCACAGTTTTATGACATCCCGGACTTTAGCTTCCATATGAAAATCAGAAAACGACGTAGTACAATGGGCGTATGTAAAAAAAAAAAAAGATCACTGACATATCTTCGCATTTGTGGAAAAGGACAAAATAGTTGTTTTTCAAGAGACAGTCCTGTCCGTAAATGTATAGTTTCAGCTCTAAGGGTCGTTCCAACTTGTAAAGAGTGGCCCCAAACCTTTTTGGGAATTTGAACATCAAAATTAGTTATGCTACCTAATACCCATCAGTGTAGTTGACACACGAATCACAGTTCCTGAACGCTTAGTATGTTGAGAATGATGGCAAACTATTGAACAACTCACAGGTGATGAATGACTTTATGCATATTTTCAGCAAAATAGCAACAGCACACACTATCTCAACACTTGAGACGAGTGCAAGTGTAGTTTGGCGAAGAGAGGGCAATCAACAGTCAGCACAATATTCTGACCACCTCAGTCCTGTGAGCTCTCTTTGTGATTTTTACCTGTGGGAAAAATTAAAAGGCCATGTGTATTCAAAAAATCTTCACACATTGTTAGAGCTACAAAAGAAAAATGAAAATGGAATTTCTGCTACCCTGAGGTAGTGCTGTCATGTGTGGCTCACAGATATTTAAATCGAGCACAGAAAGACATCGGCCACTTCCAGCATCTTAATGATGTTCTTTAACAAAGGTCAATCCCACGTCAGTCTTACTGTAAATATTTTGTCGACCACTTGTATTTTACACACCTCGTATTTCTGTTTAAAAACTGGAAACAGCTGATGAAATCACCACAAAAATATTACAAATAATTCACATTTGACTATTCGTGATAAGAAAGAGTACTGAACAATATCCTCGAAAAATGTGATGATATTTCCATCAGAAACAATGTTTACTTTACCTTAACTGTCAAAATACAGTAAAAGCAGTCTAGTGCCTACATTTACCTAACACTGGTGTCTGATGTGTAATAATGGCTAAGCTCCCAGTTCACACAGAGAAAATTTAGGGCAGTTTGGTTGCTAGAAAAGTGTGATATATATTTTTAAGCACAATTAATGTTTTTAGGACTTCGTCCACAATAACATATGCCTCCTGCCCGCTGCTGCAACCCACCGTCTTTAGTGAGGGTGAGATCACTGGATGCAGCACGAATGCAGTAGATCAGGAACAGTCATGGAGTGCAAAACTACACGCAAGCAGGGTGTGTTGCACTCGTGCGGGCCGATGATCAGCCGGTCTCAGTCAGTGTTGCTCGATCCTTCTCAGTAGTACTCAGTACAGCACAACCTTTCATTTAGCATTACGGTGTGGCAGTTTTTAGCCGGCACGAGTTTCTTCAACTCGGAATTTACCCTTCGCTATTTTTTCATGGTACAAATGAAGTTCACAAGTCCAGTGGTTGTTCGCACAAAAAGCGGCACTCTTGCGAACTATCGTCACAAGCTTTTAAAATGAATGGAAATGACAGAAGAGAAGGATGAGAATTCTCAGTATATATTATGGAGGCACATAAGGGATGGGTAATGCGACTCTGCTTTGAAACGATATAACAGTACGAAGTATAAAAAATTTAAAGATTTAGTTGACAACGAAAGAGCAAAAAATTATAAAGATCAACAGATGGGATTTATTGTTCTTCACACTAAGAAGCATTTCGTGATAAATTTTTTAGGCACGGACAAATCATGTGATTACCAGTGTGAATAACAAACTTTCTTACGTCACATGCGTTATTACACTATCAACTGCCACAGATTTCGATGGATCTGAATTAAGAGTATGGAGACTTTATACTCGTATATCACTGCAAAATATGTTTGTTAAATCAAGTTGCAGACCTGCAACGGTTTTTCGACTTAAAATCCGTTATTGTTGAATTTATGAAGGAAAAAGCCAAATGGTTATGAAAATTATAACATCCAGAATGGATTTCAGACCTCGTGTTTTAAGTGTGCTTGACTGCCCACTGCCTGCATTAAGGCACTGCAAAATGCGAAAAAACTTATTTCTGATTTCATAGGGACGCAATTAAAAAATGAATCGCTCTTTGAAAGGGAAAAATTCTAACAAAAAGCACCACCCATTTCGCTAAGTACACTGGCGTTAGAGAAAACGCGAGTTTTTGGGAAATTATTATGGCCTTAACAGAATTACAAGGATATTTTTCTAAACCATTGAGGACAATGCTAATTTTACACATATTTTCAAGCTGCTTTCGAGACTGTTTGGGACTTCAGTTGGTAGTGACCTGTGCACTGGAACTGATTGGCTGGCTCTGAGCACTATGGGACTCAACTTCTAAGGTCATCAGTCCCATAGAACTTAGAACTACTTAAAACTAACTAACCTAAGAACATTACGCACATCCATGCCCGAGGCAGGATTCGAACCTGCGACCGTAGCGGTCTCGCGGTTCCAGACTGAAGCGCCTAGAACCGCTCGGCCACACTGGCCGGCTCATATCTCCACAATGAGGTTGCAAACATAATATTTCGAGCAAGATGATTGTGAAAGGCTTTTTTGATTACGAAACTAAATAAGTCATGATTACATGACAACAGGAGTGCAAAAGCTTGTGAAACTGTCTGCATTTGTTTCAATTCCGAGAGTGTGTAACAGATAAAGATTGTAATAAGTCCTCAGCGTGCCAAAAGTAATTGAAACCACTGAAAATTTATTTTATTTGTGATTTGTCTTGCTGCGAAACAGGAAATACGAAACCAAATCGTATGTAGTGCAACTCCACTGCCATCTAAACGCGGTGCATTCTCCGTTTCTGCCTCCGCCCCCTTCCCCCACCCTCCCCCCCTCACGCACTCAGCAAGGCACGGCAGTGGTAGAAGACTGCAGCTACGGGAGAGAGTTGTGCACACGTCCAAGAACACTGCTCGCATTCCAGATTATTGGCTGTCCTTGTATGAGATGACGCAGCATGGAAGAAATATACTATATACAATCAACACAGTGAACTTCACGTTGAAAACTCGAGTGAAATGACTTTCTATACGTTGTTTGCTGATCGTAATATTAAGATTATGATTCTTACTGTTTACTCACTTTCGGTTTGTGAGCCATGAAGGAGTTATATCTCAGAACAGAATTACGTAATAGCTCAAGATTTAGTTTTTTGTGTCCCCCACATATGTCAAAACATTATTCAGTTCTTTAGGAAATGTGGTTTGGGACTTAATGGTTTCTAGACCAAGCACCTTAGGTAGAAAAACACACAATGTTTCCAAGAAGTAATACAGATCATTTACTTTGACGCCAGGTATTTGCGTCTATGGTGAGTTTTGAATTTACGGAGATTAGGGCGTGGTACTAGGCATGTTTGTGTGGCTAATGTTATGTGTGTCCTAATTCTGGAGACATTATCATAGGCTATGAACACTCAGACAGCAGTTTCAAGCCTAAAAAATCGGATTTGCTCTGAGGTTGCCACACTAACTTAATTATGTATACAGATAGAGCATCGATAGGTGTATTTGAGTGAGTTTGCGAGTGTCAATATATGTGACATAAATGGCCGCATCTTTTGACTGAATTGACGTAGACGCTTAACTTTTTTACACCGCCAAGGGACTGTATACCTTAGTATTTGACATAGATTTTGATACCTAAGCCGGTTCCTGAGAGGAACTGGTCTTAACAGATGGACAGACCAATCTATAACAAAGTGATCCTGTAAGGGACCCGTTTTTACTGACTGAGGTAAGGGATCCCTAAAAGGACAGAAAGCCAAACTGTTTATACGCATGCACACAAGTTGTGGGCCTTAGTGCTAAATAAAGCAAACACTTCTCACATCTCCCAACTACGGCACAATCATCACCACACACGTTGGCGCGATTGCTCCATCTTAGATAGCAGTTTGATGACGTCACTACTCGACCGTTGCGTGCATACTTATACACAATGTCACTTGATAAATTTGTTATTTCGAAACTGTTGAGCCTTTAAAGCCTCTGATTGCGTCTTCAGCGTTAGGAGAATAAACCTTAGGCACAGAAGTATGCCTTGGACCACGGCCTAATGCCCATTAAACAGGAATCGCCAAAGACTTTAAGAGAATTCTGTATCCACGTCGTACGTAATAAAAGATACCACCGCAGATGGTAACTGTGGTGTCACTGCCAGACACCACACTTGCTAGGTGGTAGCCTTTAAATCGGCCGCGGTCAATTAGTATACGTTGGACCCGCGTGTCGCCACTGTCAGTGATCGCAGACCGAGCGCCGCCACACGGCAGGTCTAGAGAGACTTACTAGCACTCGCCCCAGTTGTGCAGCCGACGTTCATAGCAGTGGTTCACTGACAATCACGCTCTCATTTGCCGAGACGATAGTTAGCATAGCTCGATACCGGAGATGCAGTTTGGCTCTGAGCACTATGGGACTCAACTGCTGTGGTCATTAGTCCCCTAGAACTTAGAACTACTTAAACCTAACTAACCTAAGGACATCACACACATCCATGCCCAGCTGCAGTTTCACTAATCAATAACGACACGTACAAACAGCTGGGCAAACCTCCGTTGCGTGCCGCAAATGTTAAGCTAACTACATATTCAGGACAAGCTATCCCTGTGTTAGGACAGTGCAGCCTTCTTGCAACATACAAGGGACAAACAAAACTTGTGTCATTTTACGTACTTCCTTCTTCTGCTGCAGTGAACTTGTTTGGTTTAGATTTATTTCAGTTGTTTAACTTGTCTATAGTCAATCAGGTCCTATCAGTGAACCAGACTGTGCCTTCAGCCAGTGTTTCTCGTCTATGTGAAGAATTTGCTGACATTTTTGCACCGGGCCTTGGTTGCGCTAAGAACTATGAAGCACATTTGGAACTGAAAGTAAACGCGTAACCGAAATTTTTCAGAGCGCGCAATGTTCCCCACGCATTGCGTGATGAGGTCGCAAGAACATTACACGATTTGGAATCACAAGGTGTGATTGAACGTGTGCAGGCTTCTCTCTGGGCATCACCCTTAGTAATTTTGCCAAAACCTTCCGGAAAATTGAGACTTTGTGTGGACTTTAGGGCAACGGTGAATCCACAACTAGTGATTGCAACTTTTCCTTTACCCCGCCCGGAAGATCTTTTTGACAAACTGTGCCCGGGTAAATATTTTTCGAAGTCGGACCTCGCAGATGCGTACTTGCAAATACCGGTGGACGAAGAATCTCAGCGCGTTTTGGTGGTTAACACGCATCTTGGTTTGTATAGATTTAAAAGACTGCCATTCGGGTGTGCATCCACCCCTACATTGTTTCAGCAATATCTGCAAACTGTTTGTGCGTCGGTCCCTACTGCAGCAAACTATCTGGACGATATTGTGATCTCCGGAAAGACAGAAGAAGAACATTTAGCCAATCTCAGAACATTATTTCAGGTCTTGCGACAAAATGGTCTTCGCTTGCGGAAGGACAAAAATGGCTCTGAGCACTATGGGACTTAACTTCTGAGGTCATCAGTCCCCTAGAACTTAGAACTACTTAAAACTAACCAACCTAAGGACATCACACACATCCATGCCTGAGGCAGGACTCGAACCTGCGACCGCAGCGTCGCTCGGTTCCTGACAGTAGTGCCTAGAACCGCTCAGCTACTCCGGCCGGCGCGGAAGGACAAATGTGTGTTTTTTGCTCGTGACTTCCCCTATCTGGGACATGTAATTAATGCCCAAGTCATACATCCCAGTCCAGAGCACCTCCGTGCCATACAGGACTTGCCTTCGCCGCAGAATTTGAAGCAGCTACAGAGTGTGCTGGGAAAAATCAACTATTATCATAAATATATTCCCCATGCCTCTTCCATTTCAGCTCCGCTTCATCGCTTACGCCGTAAGTGTGTTCCGTTCGTCTGGACGACGGAATGCGAACGCGCCTTTCGCCAGTTGAAATCGGCGTTGCTTTCAAATACTTGCCTTACGCCATTCGATCCCCAGAAACCCCTTTTGTTGATGGTAGATGCATCGGATTTCGGGATCGGTGCTGTGCTTGCGCACAAAGATGGATCGCATGATCGCCCTATTGCCTTTGCGTCCAAATTGCTCTCGTCTGCGCAAAGAAATTATTCTCAGATCGAGAAAGAAACTTTGGCTGTCGTGTTTGGTGTTACTAAGTTTCATGATTTCTTGTATGGTCGTCACTTTACCATCATCACAGACCTTTGACATCGCTTTTTCATCCGAACAAGCCTGTACCTCCACGTACAGCGCAGAAATTCATTCGCTGGTCTATTTTCCTCTCGCAGTACCGCTACGATATCTTGTATCGGTCCACTGCTAAGCACGGAAACGCCGATGCCTTGTCCCGTTTGCCTGTTGCTGAGGATAGAGCATTTGATTCTTCCGAACTTGCTTGCATGTTCATTGATGCGGAAACCGATGACGTGGTCGAATCGTTTCCGATTGATTTTCGTCGTGTAGCTACAGCCACAGCTGCTGACCCTGTCCTTGCTACCGTTTTGCGTTTTGTTGCTACGCAATGGCCGTTGTCAAAGTCACGGATCGAGGATCCGTTGGTTCGCCGATTTTTTGGACACAAGGAGAGACTTCTTGTACGACGTGGTGTTTTGCTGTAGCGTTCTGATAATGATCAGTCCAGGGTCGTGGTCGCACGTTCGTTACAGTCCTCTGTCATACGGCTTCTCCACCAAGGACATTGGGGTATAGTGCGAACGAAACAACTTGCTCGTCAGCACTGTACTTGGTTCGAAATCGATGCTGCGATTACGAATATGTGCTCTTCTTGTATGACGTGTGCCGAACAACAATCCGCTCCACCGCGGAAATTCTTTGCATGGCCGAAAGCCACTTCCCCTTGGCAACGCTTGCACATCGATTTTGCTGGTCCATTCTGGAATGCTCGATGGTTGGTTGTGGTCGATTCCTTCAGTAATTTTCCTCTTGTTGTACGGATGTCTTCCACGACGTCGTCTGCCACCATCCAAGCGCTATCCGCTATCTTTTGCATTGAAGGTCTTCCGCAGACTATTGTTTCCGACAATGGCCCACAATTCAGTCGTTCTGCAAGGCCAATGGTATTCAACATCTGACATCCGCACCGTTTTCGCCTCACTCAAACGGTGCCGCTGAACGATTGGTCCGGACTTTCAAGTCACAGATGTTGAAGTTGAAAGAGTCTCATTCTCGGGAGGACGCGTTATTGCTCTTCTTGTCTTCGTATCGCTGTCAGCCCCGAGATGGTCGCTCACTGGCTGAGTTGCTCCACGGTCGTCCTCATCGAACCTTGATGTCTTTGCTGCATCCGCCGCATCAGGTTCCTGTGCAGCGGCAGCCACCTGTTTTTGCTCCAGGCGACGTTGTATACTATCGCAACTATCGAGGTCACGGCGTTGGCTCGCAGGGCGCATTCTTCGCTGCCTCGGCCGCGCTATGTATCTGGTTTTGGGGGCCACTGGTGAGGTGCGTCGGCATCTCAATCAGCTGCGCCTCTGTCGTCGCACGGATTCTGCCGCTCCCCATCTGCTTTCAGCGACGGTGCTGTCAGGTCAGCGCCCTGGGGACCCATCTACTGGCTCGCCTCATCCCCAGGTGTTACCGACGCTGCCTTCCATTTTGCCCCATGGCGACGCGCCGCCGCCGCCGCCGGTCCTCCCGCCGGCGATGCCCGCAGTGGACGCGTCGCTGCAACCGCCGGGCGCCTTCCTGGGTCACGCGCCGCCGATCGCTTCCCGTGACCAGCTGTCCTCCGACATGGAACTCTTGCCCGCTCCGGACCAGATGTCGCCTTCGCCCGTCGGGTGCACGGCCCCGATGGAGGTCGACCCTTCGGCCCCTCCTGTATCTCTAAGGGCGCATACACCGCATGTTGGAGTGCACCCTGGACTAGGGTTTCAGGCGTTTCCTAGCTCCCCTCGGACCGAATGGTGGGGTGCGGGTGGCACAGCCTCGCCTGTTGTTAGGCTCCCCACCTCCTCGCATACGTCAACATGGGGTCCTCCCCACGGCGGGCGGAAGCCTTATAACACAACCGTACGCCGATTTGCGGGGGAGGAATGTGGTGTCACCGCCAGACACCACACTTGCTAGGTGGTAGCCTTTAAATCGGCCGCGGTCCATTAGTATACGTTGGACCCGCGTGTCGCCACTGTCAGTGATCGCAGACCGAGCGCCGCCACACGGCAGGTCTAGAGAGACTTACTAGCACTCGCCCCAGTTGTACAGCCGACGTTCATAGCAGTGGTTCACTGACAATCACGCTCTCATTTGCCGAGACGATAGTTAGCATAGCCTTCAGCTACGTCATTTGCTACGACCTAGCAAAGCGCCGTATTCAATAGATATATAACTTGTGATGCCTGTACCGTCAGACCGATGTACACCACTTCTGGATTAAAGTTAAGTATTCTACCAGTTACCTCCTGTTTTGCTAGTCTTATTTCTCTGACCTTGTTCCAGACCTCACGTGTAATTAAAAGCGTGCATTTCGGCCTCCTCTAGCAACGCGGTGTTGGCTCTTCTGCCAACACTTCAGTAACTGCGTATTTTCCCCACACTGTTAACAGTTTTACTTGGTGAAATGTTCAATAGAAACTACATATTATTTGTCCTACGAGTACATCAGCTTTTACTCAACTGTCATGAGCTTTATGACTGATAAGTAAATACGACTACCGTCACAGGATTATTTTCTCATTACTGGCTGCACTATATACAGATAATTATACTATGAGGTTGTTTACAGATTCGGAAGACACGTTAAACGCCATTGATTAATAATATCAGAGGCAACAAAAAAACCGGGGTTACGTTATGGATGCAGCTTTAATAACGTTGACGGTGTCCAAACAACTTCTATCGCCCCCAGTGTATAGCAGCTTGAACATACATTAGTGGAGCACAAAGTGTGATGTTTGTAAAGCGCTGAAATCGCGCTAAAAGCATTTTAACGGTGTTAGGTGAAAATCAGATTGTCGAGAGCTGTTGGAGTGATATGTAACTAGACGGCTCCCAACAGCCAAGTACTGCGAAGTTCTAACGTTTCTGTTTTACGGACTTACCCATTAGCAAATGTTACACCACCTACAGTTATCATATGTCCGTAAATTAAGTTCATGAATTGTCCTCTGTACTGAGTCTCCGACAAGTATATGTACCACAAAAATTAAAGTAATTTATAATTGCTTCCCGTCTAAAACTTCCTTTTGCAAATTCTGACGAGGTTAATTTCTAGGCAGCTTCTTTATAGAACATTCTTCAGTACATTAACGGAGCGTTATTTAACCATTTTCCGGAATCTCATAACTAGTACAGGCTTCTACTGATGAAATGATTACGCTTTAGTGCGTAAGAGTTGTTTCTAACAAAGGAAGAAAAGGGAAGAACTCTAACTAAGTTACAGGTGCATAATTTGTATGTTAGAAACAATAAGATAAGAAGTAACACAAATTATTTACTGTTGTAAAACGAAGAACTTTTACAGCCAGTGGAATTAAACTCTGAAGAATGCGCCATAGCTTTCAAAGCTGATGGAAAATTCGACATCCAGGAATATCGTTTGGTACGTGGATCACAATTTCAAAAAGATTGAAAGGAATACCGTAGGTTTTATAATACACTGAAACCCAATAAATCAACAGACCGGCGTATTGATAACCATCGTTTCTTTTACCTGTTTTATGCTCAAGCTACTACGTAAGCTCGAGTGCCACAATTTATCTTATTAAATCTTGTTTATAGTAAGTAGACAAGAATGAGAGTTAAAACACATCGTTTTTATTATCACTTAAAATAATGTCTCATTTTTCTATTGGATACCTACAATGGTACCTCAACTAAAATCCGTTCGAACCTCGATCAATGAGCAGTGTTACTAGGTCCTTGTAGCATAGGGGCTGTACAGCACAGAACATAAATCAAGCACGGAACCTATTTTCTATAACAAATACACTTCCCATAATGGAGGTATAATAACAGGAAAACGGCGCTGCAGACTTACTCTGCACGTTGTTTAGACCCGACGCCGCCATGTCAGACCCCACTACAGATTCCTATTTACGATTGCTTCTTGTTCTCAGTTTTTCTCGTGTGCACGCAATATTTGTTTTGAATAGAATATTAGAACGCGTCCGTCAATAACATAGCATCAGAAACTATATTATGAAAAGGATAGTTGCTACTCATCATATAGCAGAGATGCTGAGTTGCAGATAGGAACAACAAAAGGATTGTCACAAATTAAGCTTTCGGACAACAAGGTCTTTGTCATATGCATATTAGATTTGGCACCAGAAAGACATTTTCAGACTTTTTCTGGGCTAAAATGCATATTACATCCAGTGAAACGAAGAATTTCACCTCGTTAATTTAACTTTGTTTTTGGTACACGTTTTGAATAACCAAGACGAGAAGTATGTGATGAGAAAAGGCTGCTTCCCTAATCCATTGTTTTCCTTAATCTGAACTAACGAATTTGGCCTCCGGTGTATGTTCTCTTCCCGAAAATGCTGAGAACATATTTTATGTCTGGTCGGTTTCCATTCTTTTCTTCTCATAGCATTCACCCAGAGAGCTTTTCGATTTGTACTGATAGGAAATCTAAAGTATAATGACAGAAATAAAATCACTTCAGTAAAAGTACGCAGTGCAACTAAAATTAATGTGTATAAAAGAAAATGTATCTTGAACGAGCCCTCTTACACGAAATGAAATGTGATTCCTGTACACTTTGTAGTCAGAATTATTAATATGCCATGACTGACGTAAGCTGGCATTTTCGGAGAAAGCCCTCCACCAGACGCTAGTGTTTGGCTCAGCTAACGAGGCAGACATCGGTTTCAAGTTTGTGACATCATGACAACTCCTCTTAATATATCTCCATGTTGCATATTCATCAAACTGTTAACATACGAGTATTCGAAATTATTATGATTTTCCATAATATTTTTCCGTAATTTCTAACCATATATAACTTATTTCTAGACATTATTCGACAGCCATACGAAATTAAAATCTCAATACGTCAATTTAAACTAACGTTATTTACTACTCCTAGAGATTAACACGTTAGGTCACTATCTATATTGAGCCACTAATACATGTTAGAATGACACACTGTTCGCACTTGAAATATGTAGCTAGTATGTAGGTATCACGCATGGAGGCCAGGGCTTTCGAATTAAATTGTGGCGTTAGAAAATTTAAACACTGAACGAGAGGAAAATATAATGCAAGCTATGAAGACATTATGAGAATTACGGGAAATCTCTCTGGCTGCAGTGGTGCCACATGTAAATCAGAACGAAGCAAACTCAGTAACCTAGAAAGTCAACAGCATTGTCATTAACGCATGATGTTTCCGGTACAAGAGACCACGTGTGAAATGTCTACATAACATTTGTACATATTCATGAAAAGCATTACCTTTCCCAGCATCACCGACTAACAGAAATAGGAAGACATATTTGGTGCTGTTTCCATTTTCCAGTGGCGTCTTTCTTACACGGTTGATTTTGAAGGACAAAACATGTGCTGCTGTGTACGCTGCATTAACATACGATGCATATGGATAAGCCTGGTTACATGGCGAGATTGTGCCGTTTGCAATACTGAGCGTTGGTGGGCCGTGTTTAGCGGAAAATCGCGCTGCTGGCAACTGTGAGACGCTACGAGAAGACCGGTTGCAGTCTAATAATGAATATCATGGGGAGTTGCGTACATTAAGATTTCTGAGGAAGCATCTGCATGGTTATTAAACAGTATAGAAAAGTTTATAACAACTCTTTGGCTCATCACTCGTTTCAACCGATATGTTACAATCCGCAAGTACTCATTATTCTGACCTCACATTCCGAAAATAAGGAATAAATGTTTTTCTGTCCTAAAATAAGAATTACTATAATTGTTAACGTCATCATGATCATTATAAATGGTGGTCGATTGATAGTGACCGGCCCAAATATCTCGCGAAGTAAGCATCAAACGCAAAAACTACAAAGAACGAAACTCGTCTACCTTGAAGGGGGAAACCAGATGACGCTATGGTTGGCCCGCTAGATGGCGCTGCCATAGATCAAACGGATATCAACTGCGTTTTTTTTCAATAGGAACCCCCATTTTTATTACATATTCGTGTAGTAAGTAAAGAAATATGATTGTTTTAGTTGGACCCCTTTTTCCGCTTTGTGATAGATGGCGCTGTAATAGTCACAAACGTATAAGTACGTGGTATCACATAACATTCCGCCAGTGCGGACGGTATTTGCTTCGTGATACATTAGCCGTGTTAAAATGGGCTATTGTGATCAAAATGCCCAACGGGCTTGTGCTATGTATGCTGCTCTGTATACTGGACGACATCATCCAAGTGTCCGGACCGTTCGCCGTATAGTTACGTTACTTAAGGAAACAGGAAGTGTTCAGCCACACGTGAAACGTCAACCACGACCTGCAGCAAATGATGATACCCAAGTAGGTGTTTTAGCTGCTGTCGCGGCTAATCCGCACATCAGTAGCAGACAAATTGCGCAAGAATCGGGTATCTCAAAAACGTCGGTGTAGGGAATGCTACATCAACATCGATTGCACCCGTATCATATTTCTATGCAGCAGGAATTGCATGGCGACGACTCTGAACGTCGTGTACAGCTCTGACACTGGGCACAAGAGAAATTACGGGACAATAACAGATTTTATGCACGCGTTCAGGGGAATCATAAACAAACACTTGGAAAACCACCCAGCTTCCTCAACCCATGTATTGTGCCTGTGTAAATTTGATGGTCATCTCTACTATAAATCAGGTTAATTATAATGACAGTTATGGGCCTTTGATTATGTCTTAAACAAACAAAATAAAAGCGGTTTCTTTACATAGGGGTGATTAAATTAGTCTAAGGCAAGTGCCTACATAAGGAGGACAATGCCCTCTTTTGTGTCGAACTTGTACAGCCCCATAGCTGATATGCATTGCCCTGTTGTAAAATATCATCAGCTTCCTGTAGACGAAATGGCTGTATCATGGGGATAAAAGCCTGTGGAAGGTAATAGACACTGGTTACGTTACCTTCAGAAACACGACATACCACTGCAAGGTATAACTGATGACCGCCACACCGTGAAGCCTAGGATGGGACCTGTGTGTGTAGGTGAGTGCACTCTGGAATACGCAGCTCACTGTATCTACGCCACACACGTCAACGACCATGGCTCAAATACAAACACAACCAACTCTCATCACTGAGGACAAAAGAGTGCCATTCGACTTTCCAGTCAACTCTTTCATGACACCACAGCAGCCATGCTTGGCAAAGGATTGTGTCAGTGGTAGCGTGACCAGAAGCACACGCGATGTTGGTCCTTGTGCAGGAAGAGGGTTCTAAATGGTCTCTGATGACACAGTAGGTGCAACAAGTGCCTGCAGTTTGTCTGTGGATTAGGTTCGAACGACCACCGCTGTTTGCCCAATTTGTGAATCTTCACATGCGTCTGTACTACGAGGACTTCAAAACCCTGGTCTAAAGGTTTGGGAATGCTCTGCATACCACTATTGAATCTAGCAACACACCTCTGATAATCTGTGCCCAACGTCTGAAGCAGTTCGTCTATACATCCATCCAGCTTCTCACAGGCCTTGAGTGCCAACCTGTTCAAATGGCTGAAGCTGTTCAACAAGAGTATGTATTTCTGGGTGGGGCAGGGCTGTGCTCGAGAATGAATATTGCGAACACTGTTTATCTCTAAACTCAGCACAGTTACTGCTTGCAGAGTGAAGAAAGAGAGTGCACGGGCAGGTCTCCTAAGCACCATCTGATTGCTGATGACTGTGACAAATGACTCACTAACAGTTCAACCTCAGAGTACTTACATTTAACCTAGTTCAACGGAATAGAGTCTTTGAGGGTTTGCATTTTTTTCCGTCGGTACACTACAGTGGAGCATTTGCACGTTATTAACAAAATTACAGGAGTGAATGACGAGTGTATTTACCACATTTCTGGAATTCATATATTTTGTGCAACCTCTTGGTTCAGTTTTAACAAATCTATTCCAACACCACTTGACAAACAAGGCACTGATTCAAACTTCCTTATTCAGTATACTGAAATATATTTGCCTCATTGCTACAGCTCCCATTAGACTTCAACAGGATACGAAAATTGCTAAATTGTAATGAGAAGGCAAGCGAGGAGATTCCAAGTCAGTTAAACCATATTGTCAGATTCTCGGCTGGGAAAATGAGGAAAAAATATGTGTTAATACATGTCTGGAAGACCTTCTTTTCGGCGATAATATTGTAGACTACTGTTTGCCTTTAGTGCAGACAGACTTGAACAACGAACGGAACAATTTAATAAAGGAAGTCCATGGTACTTAAAAATATCAAAGTGGAAATAGTACAAATTAACAGTGAAAGCTTGGAGGCAGTTATGCTAGCTGGAGACGAAGACTCAGTGGAAACCACATGAAAGATGCGCAAACGAAAAAAAAGGCCTGAAATTCAGGTGGTATCCAGAAATTCGTGTTTTCTAAACGAGGTCCTTAAGAGATATTTATGTGTGTTGAGAATTATCAGGAGAGCTAAGATAAAAAAAACAAAACAAAAAAAGCATCAGAAGACAGGCTGGTGTGGGAGATACAGTTATGACCAAAGTGGAAATGAAATGGAGGTGACCAGGAGCTGTTGCCAGGCGAAAGGTTTGCCGAGGGACCAAGAAAGTGCTCCAAAGCGTTAAGAAAATCCTACTTGATACCCTAAGGGAAGATGGATAGATGACGTAGGAGAACATGCAGGAGCAATGTCGATGCTGTAGCTGAAAACCAAAGTGCGTGGAAAAGGCTAGAGCGAGCCTCAGTTTAGCAACGCGCGTGTAGTGGCTGATGTTGATACTAAATATTTCCTTACTAGTGCCGAAAATACGCAATGAACGCAAAGGATACCACAGTCACAGAACTACAAATTCGTATTTTTGTGATTCAATAATTCGACAGATGTACTCATAATTGCGTGAAATGATTATATACGCCCTTCGTTATGTTCGACTAGATGATGGCACCATCAACGGCGACTGCTTTTAATCGTTACGCCTTAACATTCCTGCAAGAGTGCTGACATATTGACACATTGTGATGATACTATTATAGAAACAATGAGTTGTATAAAGTATTTTTCATTCGGAAGAAGGTTACGATTCTATGCTTAAAACGAAACTCCGTTCCACAAAGATAATGTGTCAATCATTCCAGTTTACAAATCATTTTAGTAAAGGTAAGTGCAGAAGGAAAAGTCATATTCCCCAGTTTCAATGTAGTGGAATGTATCGTATTCGGAATTGGAGAAGTTCAACGTGCTCTGAAGATCAAACATTTGTTAAATAAACATGAGAAAGTTTTGAGTGTTAGATGACTGTTGAATAAAGACGTAGTCTAATTGAAACAGATAGATTGTTATACAACAGAATACGAAATTTTATCAACATCTGATGAATTACTATGTATTCACTACTTTCTGCTATGATGTGAGAGCCTGGATATTAACATTAGCATTTGTAAACCAAATAACGCTCTGAAATAACGGTAACATCAAAATGTTGAGAATACCACAGGTGGAATACGCTAGCTGCTGACTAATTCTATTGAGGCCCAACAGAAAAACAGAATTGCTCATTACCATAGAGTGCAGAAATATGTGACACCAGTGACAAGGCTGACAATTAAAAATTAAAAGTTTGTTCATCTCATTTTGGAAGATTAACTTGAAGAACATGGGGAAGAAAGTATACTGGGGTCCAAAATTAAAGCAACAAGCCGCTATTTCCCCGTCCTGTGTCTAATTTACGAAATAATAATACCAACTGTCAACCAGATGTCCGTACCATCGTGTTCTGCACAGAAGATGGCATTCTGGTCAACGGATAATTATTGTTTTTCTTATTGAATTTGATTACGATTATTTCTTTCCAGTTATTTAACCATACCAACGATGACGTCAGGGTATCTATGAAACAAGATAGTGTTTATTGTGTAGCTCCACATCCTCAATCGCTGTGCACACAGTCACAGACGGTGCACCATGGAACAAAGAAGATACCTATGAGACTCGCTGCGGTGGAGGGCTATAGAAAGAAGGGAAGCAGAGCAGCACCAAATTAATTTGGCCCTATGGCTTAACATAGACCCGTGGTCTAGGCAGCCAGCACGGTAGCTCAGCGTGTTCGGTCACGCGGTTAACAGCCTTCTGTAATAAAGAAACTGAGTTAATCGATCAAAGACGAACTTCAACGGATGTCTCACGACGTACGCCCCGAACACCTACAACGAACTAAAACGAAAAAAAAAAAAAGTGGGGTGGCGTCTTTGATTCACAATCAAAACGTCTTCGGTCCCGGGTTCGATCCCCGCCACTGCTTAAATTTTGATAAATAATCAGCATTGGCGGCCGAAGACTTCCGGCATAAGAAGTCAGCCTCATTGTGCCAACGGCCTTGTCAAAGAGGGCGGAGGAGCGGATAGAGGTTCAGGGCACTCTCTTGTCCTAGGGGTGGGAAATTGCCCCTAAAGGCGGAAGAATCAGCTATAATCAACGACATGAGGATGCAGAAGGCAATGGAAACCACTGCATTAAAGACACGTAACGTGTATCCACAGGACATATGGCCTGTAATTGAAAAAGTGTCATGATGATCTCTCCATTGGCAAAAGATTCCGGAATAGTCCCCCAGTCTCCGGCAGGGGACTGCCAAGGGGGAGGTTACCATGAGAAAAAGATTGAATAATCAACGAAAGGATAACGTTCTACGAGTCGGGGCGTGGAATGTCAGAAGCTTGAACGTGGTAGGGAAACTAGAAAAACTGAAAAGGGAAATGCAAGGGCTCAATCTAGATACAGTAGGGGTCAGTGAAGTGAAGTGGAAGGAAGACAAAGATTTCTGGTCGGGTAATATCAACAGCAGCAGAAAATGGTATAACCGGTGTAGGAAGGTAGGGCAGAGGGTGTGTTACTGTGAACAGTTCAGTGACAGGGTTGTTCCAATCAGAATCGACAGCAGACCAACACCGACAACGATAGTTCAGGTATACATGCCGACGTCGCAAGCTGAAGATGAACACATAGAGAAAGTGTATGAGGATATTGAAAGGGTAATGCAGTATGTAAAGGGGGACGAAAATCTAATAGTCATGGGCGACTGGAATGCAGTTGTAGGGGAAGGAGTAGAAGAAAAGGTTACTGGAGAATATGGGCTTGGGACGAGGAATGAAAGAGGAGAAAGACTAATTGAGTTCTGTAACAAGTTTAAGCTAGTAATAGCGAATACCCTGTTCAAGAATCACAAGAGGAGGAGGTATAGTTGAAAAAGGCCGGGAGATACGGGAAGATTTCAATTAGATTACATCATGGTCAGACAGAGATTCCGAAATCAGATACTGGATTGTAAGGCGTACCCAGGAGCAGATATAGACTCAGATCACAATATAGTAGTGATGAAGAGTAGGCTGAAGTTCAAGACATTAGTCAGGAAGAATCAATACGCAAAGAAGTGGGATACAGAAGTACTAAGGAATGACGAAATACGTTTGAAGTTCTCTAACGCTATAGATACAGCAATAAGGAATAGCGCAGTAGGCAGTGCAGTTGAAGAGGAATGGACATCTCTAAAAAGGGTCTTCACAGAAGTTGGGAAGGAAAACATAGGTAGAAAGAAGGTAGCTGCGAAGAAACCATGGGTAACAGAAGAAATACTTCAGTTGATTGATGAAAGGAGGAAGTACAAACATGTTCCGGGAAAATCAGGAATACAGAAATACAAGTCGCTGAGGAATCAAATAAATAGGAAGTGCGGGGAAGCTAAGACGAAATGGCTGCAGGAAAAATGTGAAGACATCGAAAAAGATATGATTGTCGGAAGGACAGACTCAGCATACAGGAAAGTCAAAACAAACTGTGGTGACATTAAAAGCAACGGTGGTAACATTAAGAGTGCAACGGTAATTCCACTGTTAAATGCAGAGGAGAGAGCAGATAGGTGGAAAGAATACATTGAAAGCCTCTATGAGGGTGAAGATTTGTCTGATGTGATAGAAGAAGAAACAGGAGTCGATTTAGAAGAGATAGGGGACCCAGTATTAGAATCGGAATTTAAAAGAGCTTTGGAGGACTTACGGTCAAATAAGGAAGAAGGGATAGATAACATTCCATCAGAATTTCTAAAATCATTGGGGGAAGTGCAAACAAAACGACTATTCACGTTGGTGTGTAGAATATATGAGTCTGGCGACATACCATCTGACTTTCGGAAAAGTATCATCCACACAATTCCGAAGACGGCAAGAGCTGACAAGTGCGAGAATTATCGCACAATCAGCTTAACAGCTCATGCATCGAATCTGATTACAAGAATAATATACAGAAGAATGGAAAAGAAAATTGAGAATGCGCTAGGTGACGATCAGTTTGGCTTAAGGAAAAGTAAAGGGACGAGAGAGGCAATTCTGACGTTACGGCTAATAATGGAAGTAAGGCTAAAGAAAAATCAAGACACTTTCATAGGATTTGTCGACCTGGAAAAAGCGTTCGACAATATAAAATGGTGCAAGGTGTTCGAGATTCTGAAAGAAATAGTGGTAAGCTATAGGGAGAGACGGGTCATATACAATATGTACAACAACCAAGAGGGAATAATAAGAGTGGACGATCAAGAACGAAGTGCTCGTATTAAGAAGGGTGTAAGACAAGGCTGTAGCCTTTCGCCCCTACTCTTCAATCTGTACATCGAGGAAGCAATGATGGAAATAAAAGAAAGGATCAGGAGTGGAATTAAAATACAAGGTGAAAGAATATCAATGATACGATTCGCTGATGACATTGCTATCCTGAGTGAAATTGAAGAAGAATTAAATGATCTGCTGAACGGAATGAACAGTCTAATGAGTACACAGTATGGTGTGAGAGTAAATCGGAGAAAGACAAAGGTGATGAGAAGTAGTAGAAATGAGAACAGCGAGAAACTTAACAAATGGTTCAAATGGCTCTGAGCACTATGGGACTCAACATCTTAGGTCATAAGTCCCCTAGAACGTAGAACTACTTAAACCTAACTAACCTAAGGACATCACACACACCCATGCCCTAGGCAGGATTCGAACCTGCGACCGTAGCAGTCCCGCGGTTCCGGACTGCAGCGCCAGAACCGCTAGACCACCGCGGCCGGCAGAAACTTAACATCAGGATTGATGGTCACGGAGTCAATGAAGTTAAGGAATTCTGCTACCTAGGCAGTAAAATAAACAATGACGGACGGAGCAAGGAGGACATCAAAAGCAGACTCGCCATGGCGAAAAAGGCATTTCTGGCCAAGAGAAGTCGACTAATATCAAACACCGGCCTTAATGTGAGGAAGAAATTTCTGAGGATGTACGTCTGGAGTACAGCATTGTATGGTAGTGAAACATGGACTGTGGGAAAACCGGAACAGAAGAGATTCGAAGCTTTTGAGATGTGGTGCTATAGACGAATGTTGAAAATTAGGTGGACTGATAAGGTAAGGAATGAGGAGGTTCTACACAGAATCGGAGAGGAAAGGAATATGTGGAAAACACTGATAAGGAGAAGGGACAGGATGATAGGACATCTGCTAAAACATGAAGGAATGACTTCCATGGTACTAGAGGGAGCTGTAGAAGGCAAAAACTGTAGAGGAAAACAGAGATTGGAATACGTCAAGCAAATAATTGAGGACGTAGGTTGCAAGTGCTACTCTGAGATGAAGAGGTTAGCACAGGAAAGGAATTCGTGGCGGGCCGCATGAAACCAGTCAGTAGACTGATGACCAAAAAAAAAAAAAGAAGGGTTAATGTGAATCGATTTGTTGTTTCTCGGACGTGACGACAGTTTATAGAGACCGAAACTGTATCCCGAAGACAAGACCAGGCCCAACCACGTGTGACTTCAGAAGGGAGGATCGTTATTTGGCTGTAAGGGCACGACATTATCGCCTTAGTACTGTACGGTATCTCGCATGTGAGCTGGTAACATCCACTGGGCGTGATGTATCGAGGCAAACGGTGTGCAGAAGCCTTCGGCAGAGTGGCTTTTATTGTCGGAGATATGCTGTACGTCTGCTCTGACGTGTCTTCATAGATGGGACCTTCTAGACTGGAGTCATCAACATGCCACCAAGACGGTCGAACAGTGGGTCAATGTTGTTTTCACAGATGAGTCCCGACTTAGTATGTAGAGTGATACTTGATGGATTCGCACCTAGAGGGAACGTGGAACACGATTTCGGGGCCTAAACACTGTGTAAGGAGACCGTGATTGAGGAGGATCCCCAGGTGTAGTTATGGATTATGACTCGAACCCCTCTTCATGAAATTGTACGAGTGCATCGGCAAGGTTTAACTGCTGTCAGGTATCGTGACGAACTCTTGGGACCTCGTTTACGGTTGTTGCGAGATGCTTTGGGCCCAGACGTCCTATTGAAGGACGATAATGGTCGACCTCATAGAGGACAGGTGGTTGATGTTTTCTTCGAAACGGAAGATGTTGCACGCGTGGCGTGGCCTTATCGCTCTCACGATTTGAATCCCATAGAGCATGTATGGGATGCATTAGGGAGACGGCTTGCATCACCTCAGCACCCACCAACCACTCTACAAGACTGCGAGCAGCTGTGCAGGAAGAATTGGCGTTACTGCCTCAATATGAGACAGAGTGCATCATTCACAGCACGCCCCGTCGTCGTCAGGCCTGTATTGGTGCCACACTAAGCTCGTTAACCACTTGTCGGAACGAGTGTGCAAATCGGTTAATTTGGAAAAAAGGAAGAACATTTTTGTCTGCCGTTACGGATGTTACAGTTGTTTGTGTTCTGTATATTTTACTTTATTATATTTTATTTTTATATTTTTATATAATAAATATAATATATAATATAATATAATATATAATATAATATATAATTTTTATATGCTATATAATTTTATATAATTATTTTTATATTTTATTTTTTATATTATATTTTATTATATTTTATTATATTTTACTTTACTATCACCTGTTTATACAGTTTCGTGACACGATAAACTTAATCTTTCAAAGTTTCCTTTTGTTGCTTTAATTTTGGACACCAGTGTAGAAGAGTACCGTCATCCCAAACTGAAATCTTACACCACAGTGGGGCCAAAACATCGTACAACTTCACCGTGTTGCTGTAGATCGACGAGTGCTGTCCACTGAAGTCACTGTTATATGTATACAGGACAGGGCACATAAAGAAAAAGTATCACACTTGCGGTATGTAGAGCGAAGACTTCTATGTTTTTTTATACGCCAAACAATCTTTATCGTACATAGAACATTTTCATAAACAAGTTGTATCACATTTGTAAGATTTATCTTCCACTTTGCCCTCTAATTCAAGCAAACGTATAAGTAACGTTATAGTTATTTTTATCATTGAATCAAAAACAAACATACTCCTCGTATAGTAATCCTGTTTGAAAACCTGGAGGTTCAGAGTGATTGGAGATAGAACGTGTGTGAAAAGTGCTCAGAAAATGACAAAGCCCTCAACGATTCCAAGAGATAGCGAAACTCTGAACGAATGGTTGAGTTCTTTTATTATTAGCAAACGCAAGAAGCTACAGGACCCAAAGTTTCGAGCAGAGACGGTGCTTCTGGTATTTTCAAAACCTAATAAACTACGCTCTCCTTTCTAGTTATATATTAACGCTGTATTTGAGAACGGACAAAATTAGCCAACTGCACACACCAAAATTTACTGCCCGTTGACTGCAATCGGATTGTTTGCAAATGCATGTCAGGCGTGTTAGGCTACCAGATGAGGCGGAAACCGCAGCGATCACCGAAAGGTAATATATATATATATATATATATATATATATATATATATATATATATATATATATATATATATATATACCAAGAAAGACAAGAGGTAGCACAACAAAATTTATTTTGTAGATAACATGTTGACCAAGTATCAAATGATTACGTTTACAGACGTCTGTGACATGTGGTTCCTGCCAGAATCAGTAGCCAGAGTAGTCGCCATTGTTGGAGATAACCGCTGCCACACGTCTCGGCACTGAGTCAAAGAGACGTTGGATGTGTTCCAGGGGTACAGCAGCCCAAGCAGCTTCCACACGTTGCCAAAGATCATCTGGTGTGGCAGCTGGGGATGTAATCTGGGTCACTCGTTGAGCAACCATGGACCACATGTTTTCTATCGGCGAAAGATCCGGAGAGCGAGCCGGCCAGGGAAGCAATTCAATCTGGTTATTGACGAAGAACCTTTGGACAATGCGTGCCACGTGTGGTCGCGCATTATCCTGTTGAAATATGGCTGTGGCCGAGCCCTGAAGGTAAGGAAGGACAACTGGCTCCAGCACCTCGGATATGTAGCGCCGGCTATTTAAAGTACCGGCAATGCGTACTAGAGGCGTGCGAGAGTAATATCCAATACCGTCCCATACCATAATACCCGGTGCAAGACCAGTGTGGCGGTGCATAATGCAGCTGTCCAGCATCCTCTCTCCACGGTGTCTCCACACTCGAATACGACCATCGTGACGCTGAAGACAGAAGCGTGCCTCGTGAGTAAAGACAACGTCATTCCATTCTGCCGTCCACATCCGTCTGTCATTACACCATTGGCGACGGAGACGTCTGTGGTTCTGCGTCAGTGGTAGACGAAGCAATGGACGTCTTGCGGACAGACCACTCTGCTGTAAACGGCGTCGAATGGTACGCACAGACACTGGATGATGCGTTACAGACGCAATGTGCTGTGCTATGGTTCGGGATGTCACTGAGCGATCCGTCACTGCCATGCGCACAATTTGCCTGTCAGCACGTGCAGTGGTGCACCGAGGTGAATGCGATCGACCACGTCGGTCCGTCCTCCTGCATCCAACGGTCACATATCCGCATTACAGTTGTTTGGTTTCGTCCAACACGACTAGCGATTTCTCTGTATGATAATCCACATTCTCGGTAAGCCACTATCCTTCCTCTGTCGAACTCGGATACTTGATCAAAAGATGTTCGCTGTTGTCTACGAGGCATAACTGATCGTCTTGTGAAACACCCACAAGGTAAATACACGTGCCGAACGTACACTCGTCGAAATCGCCAAGCCTTAAATGGCGCTATGAGGTGGCGCCACAGGCGCGCGTGATGTGCGTCTGCGCTGAAATTCTAATCAGTTGCATATCTCATCGCTGCAAACCCATGGTGTAAATTTCACTTGATTCGGATGCTTCTTTCAGGGTGTTGCATTTACGGTGGCCAGATACACGCTTTCAGAATACCCAATGATACCGGTGATAATGTTTTTACCACGTTCTCTGAGGCAGAAAGCCGAGAGATTTGAAACAGAACAGGGAAAAGGCAAATAAATAAATAAAAATAAAAATAAAAATGCAATATCTGAAAACTAGTATATTCAAAACGTACAAAATAAAATAATACAAACAATGAATCTAATGTAATCATTAACAGCGTTTTTTTAAAGTTAATAAAATGTGTTATAACATGCATGAAGATACGTCAACAGGTATGGTGGAAGTTCTTTGAAACACTACATGTAAACTTAGCAAAACTACATACAAGGATAAGAAATTTAGAGGACGTGAATTCTGTCTCCCTGAGAGGCATGAGAAAAAGTCGTGTGTTAATCTATCAGTTTTGTCCGAATAGGCAGAAGTGCACAACTCAATAATTTATCTAAAGCTATGACAGCTGGAATTATCAAATATGAATATAAATGGTGTTTGAATGAACTAATCAAGTTGCTATTATTTAGATGATACTGCTAATCATACAAAAATATTTTTTTTGTATTTGAGCTAATACTAACAGAATTCCTAATATTTTTGTAACTGCTTTCTATGAACAATGGCGATAGAAGGTATTTTACTATAGTTACGACACTATAGGTAAATATCACTATTATGTTATGAACACAGACATTTGCTCAAATTTTGTGCTACAACAATGATACATGATGGATAAAAAACATTCTACAGCGACTCACGTCATTCTCCGTTACAAGAAATTGACTGCTTTGACGAGTGTCATGGACAAAACATTAAAACTGCCACTGAATAATTTTGTCGTATGAAATGAAATCAATATGACCAAGGAACTAACCACATTAAACGCATTAAGTCGAACATCATTAGCATAATGGTCCAACACATCGTGAAGGACAAAACACTACATGAAAAAATCAAGGAAAAACTGTATCATATTGTCCCACAAACAATTAACATTTCGTACCAAACAAACTGTAATCTTGATAAATGTGGTATCACTACCAATTTCCCTACGAAGGAAAATCTGGGGCACATACTTCCAATTACAGTAAAAAATACCAGCATAGGGTTAACAAAATCGAATATAAGCGTTTTCATCAGACATGATGGCAACATAATACCAGGAGCATTGAATAGCTGGAAGGTTCTAACAAACGTAGCTAGTCATCAATTGCAGCTACACTCCTCATGTAAATTATTTGGTGGCAACTGAAATCTGTAGCCACTAGATATTACATGCTACTCACTGTCAGTTTAAATTCGACGTCTCGTGTGCATAAAACGATACTACAAATGAGACAAAACGGCAGGTAATTATGGAGTAATATTTTGTGCAACCAGTAGATGCCAGCTGTAACCGATTTATGAAGTTTAACTTTACGTGAAACACATTCACTTAACCAGAGGTAGATGAATATGACAATTGTCTAAACGTCGCGGTATCTTAACACTGCAACCCGGCTTGTAATCCCGGAGCTTTTCATCTACACATTTACTTGTTTATTGATTATTTACTATGAAACTGATTTCTCTCCACATCGGACAAGCTTGAGACTACCAGTATTACAAAGGAAATAACATTACAAACGTTCTAATATGCATATACTGGTACATAACAATTTATATTCACTTTAGTCGATGTTATTTCCTTTTTAACACAGATAGCCTGAAGAGTGTCCAACAGAGACCGAAATAGATTGTTATAAAATAAATAAAAGTCAACTACAGCGGTTGTATATGCAGTCTGATTCCTAAGGTATGCAACACCGCTTTAGAATAATTGTACATCTCTGTTAATTTTATGTTTCTCATTGCTCTTCTGCAGGACATTAAAACAATTTTATAGCTTCTAACGGCGTTCGTTTCCAAAAAACCAACATTTAGGAACTAGACTCCAACAGTTCACTTAAGTTGGCAAAAATGGTTCAAATGGCTCTGAGCACTATGGGACTTAACTTCTGAGGTCATCAGTCCCCTAGAACTTAGAACTACTTAAACCTAACTAACCTAAGGACATTACACACATCAACGCCCGAGGCAGGATTCGAACCTGCGACCGTAGCAGCAACGCGGTTCCGGACTGTAGCGCCTAGAACCGCTCGGCCACTCCGGCCGGCTCACTTAAGTTGTAATGAGGTGTATAAGCTTCATATGTTGTAAAAACACACACTCAACTTACTTTATTTGTGGGTCCTTTAATCTATACAATAACTACAACAATGTTGTGGCACGACAAAGAGAATATATCTCGTCATAATGAAGGAAAAACAAAGCACTTAACACCTGGTACTTTTATTGGCATTACCAGTTGTTAGTAACAGCTTGACTGAAATGAAGGGTAAGTTACACCAAGTATTTCGCACGTATCGCTGAACAAAAATTACAATTTTCTGGTGACAGAATAACTTCGCTGTAGTGACTGCATTATACCGCACTATACAAATTATGTTCCAGAAAAAGAGACACGTTTCGGTTTCACGGAAAAAGAATATGTGATGAGAGTCATATATCAGAGTGACTTTTTTACCTTAGGAAAACGTTACTTACGGCAGATCTGCAACACATTTTATTTTGGTTTCTGCGTAAATAATACACTGTACCACAGAATTAAAGTATCACTTTTTCGAAACCACGCCAATGTCTCCCATTGTTACGCATGTTTGAAGTTTGGCTCAAAGGTGCCCAAAACCTTCCACTGTAATGGTGCAAATGCGTGGAGCCCTGCGGCTTCACCCTCGGGCTCGAAGACTCTTCAGACGGCAAGATGTCGACACACGCGAAAAAAGGTCGGACCTCAGAAGTTTAAATGACGTGCAAAGTGGGTTAATGATGACCTGTTGGCACCAAATATCACCACAATTGTGGTCATCACAGCCTTTGACGTGTTACAAGAAAGCTAATTACATTTCATATCTCCTTTTGAAGCCTCTGCGATGGAGGTTAGAACCGTGGCGCTCGGCATCGAAATCACGCAGTCTTCTTAGGAACCGGCCGATGTGACCGAGCGGTTCTATGCGCTTCAGTCTGGAACCGCGCGACTGCTACGGTCGCAGGTTCGAATCGTGCCTCGGGCATGGATGTGTGTGATGTCCTTAGGTTAGTTATGTTTAAGTAGTTCTAAGTTCTAGGGGATTGATGACCTCAGATGTTGGATCCCATAGTGCTCAGAGCCCATCGGTATCTACACGAAAAGTCTTCAGGGAGTGGTATAAGGCCCGTCAATGAAACTATTCCTTTCTTTGAGGCACTGATTCACACAGATTTTGCAGCCGGAAACGACAGTTTGCAGAACTATGAGTAAGAGGAAGACGTTCTTGATCATCTTTGGCGCCGCTGACGTCTCTGTGACGCTACAACCCTTCTCTAAGCACATTGTTAGGTAGCAACTCAACTGAGCGGCATCTCATTCCTATGGAGTGCAGTCCGACTGCAGTTTTCTCTAGTGTACCGGGTGGAGCCACTAGAAACCGTCCAAAATCATTCGGCAAAATTTTAACGTGATTCAAAGCAGCAAAGGGTTCTTTTGCTTCTTTAGTGCTCAACATTCACGCACTCCTGTGGCGTAATCATGGACAGCTGTGATACTGACACATGCATCAATAGAACGGCACCATTTATTGACATTTTTAAAAATGTGCCGTTGGAGAGGAAACCTTCGAAGTAGGCGCCTGCAGGTAGGCAACCGCTTGTACAACAAATCTCAATAAATGTTTGCTAGGGGCGGTGGGGGTGGGTGGCGGAAGGGTGCTATTGAGGTTATTGTTGAACTGGGCGGCCTTAGAGGAACCCTCGGTCGCACATAAGAAAACCGCGCGGTTTTAATATTGGGTGTAGTAGTTCCGACCTCCATCACATGGGCATGAAAAGAAGCGATATAAAGTGGATATGATGTGGTCTGAAGACTTGCTATCGTGAGACACATCCACGACAACGTTAGACTGAATTACTGTGAAATTTGGTGCCAGTGTGACGTCATTTACCCAGCTTACTCGACACCTGAACTTCTGAGCTTTAGCCTTTTTTAGAGTGTGTCGACATCTTGCTGTTTGAAGCGTCTTCGAGCGCGCGGATGACGTTGCAGGCCGCCAGCTTTTTCATCGTTACAGAGAAAGTTTGTAGGCACCTCTGACCCAAATTTCAAACTTTTGCGCCTCAGTGGGAAACAATTACAGTGTTTTGAAAAAGTGATTCGTTTATTAAATGTTGAGTAGTGTAAATAAAGTCCACTCATTGTCTAAGTGGGATATTAACAACTGCTAACCTGCTCTTTTAAGTGAAAATGCTCTCCTACCCTGGCACAGTCGATAAGATCAGGCCTGTTTTTAGTTACAAGGTCTACAATATTTCCAGTGCATGTGAGCTGTCGAACGAGATGCTCACGACAGTTTTCGGAAAACAAGTCCAAAGTTATTTCACAGGTCTGTCTGTACAATTTGCAATGATCACTTAGACCCCCAGTCTAAATCCCGTAGATTGAAATCGCCTCCAACTAATACAGCATGATCTGGATATTTCCGCGCTATTGATGGTAGAATTTCTTTGAATGACTCCAAAACCGTCACAACGGAATCGGATGGCCGGTGAAAACATAAAACAATTAACTTGATTTCACCTAGACCTTTTATACATGACCAAATAACTGCACTGGCACATTCAAATTCGAATTCAATAGAGACTATATATTCATCATCTGCAATGAACATTCCACCTCCTATGGTGTCTAATCTAGCACTAATTATGTCAACTTGCCACTTCAGCTTTCCATCAGCTCTTGGCTCTAAGAAAAATTTGAGTGCAACAACTTTCATGGAAGGCAGTAAATTCAGGAACCTTATTACGAACATTTCAACATTATGCTATTAAAATTATGACAATCAAAGTGGCTTTGCTTCGTACATGGTTTGATTTACTCTCTGTGTATCGCCTGTCGAGCGTTCATCGACATCAAACTAACACCTAGCCTAAAAATATCTCTGTACACTCCGCAAGTATTCGGTTACCCGAGTAGCTGCTTTCTTTATATAGTGCACTCCTCACCTGGAAATAGGAGTCCTACAATTTTCCACTCCATAATACACATGCAGAAATTAATACCGTGAAAGAATCGACAGAGTCTTTGGTTGAGACGTCCAGTCGGCTGACTAAAGGTCACTGGTCAGTTCCTGAAACGATGCCACAAATTACGAACACGGCTTTCACCTGCAGGTGAGGCAAGCAGCATACACCACCACTGTCAGCCGCCTGTACAAACTGAGGATGGCCTCAGACACCAAGCGACACACATCATTGGTGCTTACATGAGTGCAGACAGTTGCTCCCAGCACACTCGATAGTCACATGCAGAGCCTCCACATCTTCCCCAGCCAGTAGATAAAGCGCGCAACGGATTTCTTTCTTGTCCTGGATGCTATTTACGTAAGGGGCTATAAAGCGACCCTAACATTGGAATTCCCAACAAACAGTAGACCCCCAGTGTGGCCGCTGCGACCCTGTTGAAGGAGCGGACACATCTCCACCCACGGGTGAAAGGGCCAGGTCAGCCGGCCAACTTCCTATTGGCTCTCCGCCTCGAGAGACACGAACGCGTTACTACCCGCCACTCACTCTGCAATACAGGTGATCCCAATCGTCGGGTACCCAGTAAGATACACTGGCAGAAGACCCCTTGGTCGAAACAACCGACACTTCGGATGTACCTTACAAAGTGCCTGATTCACTGATACTGCTGCACCCCGAGGTAGCAGCCCTTCTGGCTAATAGACGCCAAAAGCATATTCAGCTGTTCGCGAATTGCGGCCAGCTCCTCCTCCATCCGTCGAAATTATTCGCACATCTTATCTATTCTAACACTTCTAACTTAAGAATTAACTATTATACAACACACAAAGAGAGCTAAGGAGATAATTTGCAACTCTCATGAAGTGTTACCAACGAAGGCTGACGCATTTCTGAGCTGTGTAGCTGGTTGTGAAAAAGAGATGACAACACTGCGCTGCCCCTAACAGTTACTGGAACGCAAGTTTACATTTATTATTACCAAAATTCGAATGAAATTTAAGAATTAAAGTAGGCTAAATATGTAACTTTCTCCCCTGGTGATGTGTCACAGGCAACAGCTGTTACACGAAAGAAATGAAAGTCTAATACATGTAAATATTACTGCCAAATTACAAAGAATGCACTATTTGTTAAGTCACTAATAAAAATGGACTTGATGTGAGATCTGGTGAAACGAAAAAAAGGAAGTATAAAGCACTTCAGAGACTTAAAGGTGATTAATGTGTAGGCATTGGCTGCTCGGTAGGATTGATTGTTTTCATAAGGACTGAGTCCGTAGCCTTGGTAAAGTTACTGAAAGTTATCGTTCCACTTACGCTGAAATATAAATCTTTATTGTTATAGGCCGGCCGAGGTGGCCGAGCTGTTATAGGCACTACAGTCTGGAACCGCGCGACGGTCGCAGGCTCGAATCCTGCCTCGGGCATGTATGTGTGTGATGTCCTTAGGTTAGTTAGGTTTAAGTAGTTCTAAGTTCTAGGCGACTCATGACCTCAGAAGAAAAGTCCCATAGTACTCAGAGCCATTTGAACAGTTTTATAATTATATACACCGATGACCCAAAACATTATGAATACTAGTTTAATGGCTGCAGGAAAAATGTGAAGACATCGAAAAAGATATGATTGTCGGAAGGACAGACTCAGCATACAGGAAAGTCAAAACAACCTTTGGTGACATTAAAAGCAACGGCGGTAACATTAAGAGTGCAACGGGAATTCCACTGTTAAATGAAGAGGAGAGAGCAGATAGGTGGAAAGAATACATTGAAAGCCTCTATGAGGGTGAAGATTTGTCTGATGTGATAGGAGAAGAAACAGGAGTCGATTTAGAAGAGATAGGGGACCCAGTATTAGAATCGGAATTTAAAACAGCTTTGGAGGACTTACGGTCAAATAAGGCAGAAGGGGTAGATAACATTCCATCAGAATTTCTAAAATCATTGGGGGAAGTGCAAACAAAACGACTATTCACGTTGGTGTGTAGAATATATGAGTCTGGCGACATACCATCTGACTTTCGGAAAAGTAACATCCACACAATTCCGAAGACTGCAAGAGCTGACAAGTGCGATAATTATCGCACAATCAGCTTAACAGCTCATGCATCGAAGCTGCTTACAAGAATAATATACAGAAGAATGGAAAAGAAAATTGAGAATGCGCTAGGTGACGATCAGTTTGGCTTTAGGAAAAGTAAAGTGACGAGAGAGGCAATTCTGACGTTACGGCTAATAATGGAAGCAAGGCTAAAGAAAAATCAAGACACTTTCATAGGATTTGTCGACCTGGAAAAGCGTTCGACAATATAAAATGGTGCAAGCTGTTCCAGATTCTGAAAAAAGTAGGGATAAGCTATAGGGAGAGACGGGTCATATACAATATATACAACAACCAAGAGGGAATAATAAGAGTGGACGATCAAGAACGAAGTGCTCGTATTAAGAAGGGTGTAAGACAAGGCTGTAGCCTTTCGCCCCTACTCTTCAATCTGTACATCGAGGAAGCAATGATGGAAATAAAAGAAAGGTTCAGGAGTGGAATTAAAATACAAGGTGAAAGGATATCAATGATACGATTCGCTGATGACATTGCTATCCTGAGTGAAAGTGAAGAAGAATTAAATGATCTGCTGAACGGAATGGTTGGTTTTGCGGAAGGAGACCAGACAGCGTGGTCATCGGTCTCATCGGATGAGGGAAGGATGGGGAAGGAAGTCGGCCGTGCCCTTTCAGAGGAACCATCCCGGCATTTGCCTGGAGTGATTTAGGGAAATCACGGAAAACCTAAATCAGGATGGCCGGACGTGGGATTGAACCGTCGTCCTCCCGATTGCGAGTCCAGTGTCTAACCACTGCGCCACTTCGCTCGGTGCTGAACGGAATGAACAGTCGAATGAGTACACAGTATGGTTTGAGAGTAAATCGGAGAAAGACGAAGGTAATGAGAAGTAGTAGAAATGAGAACAGCGAGAAACTTAACATCAGGATTGATGGTCACGAAGTCAATGAAGTTAAGGAATTCTGCTACCTAGGCAGTAAAATAACCAATGACGGACGGAGGAAGGAGGACATCAAAAGCAGACTCGCTATGGCAAAAAAGGCATTTCTGGCCAAGAGAAGTCTACTAATATCAAATACCGGCCTTGATTTGAGGAAGAAATTTCTGAGGATGTACGTCTGGAGTTCAGCATTGTATGGTAGTGAAACATGGACTGAGGGAAAACCGGAACAGGAGAGAATGGAAGCATTTGAGATGTGGCGCTATAGACCAATGTTGAACATTAGGTGGACTGATAAGGTAAGGAATGAGGAGGTTCTGTGCAGAATCGGAGATGAAAGGAATATGTGGAAAACACTGATAAGGAGAAGGGACAGGATGATAGGATGGTTCAAATGGCTCTGAGCACTATGGGACTCAACTGCTGTGGTCATAAGTCCCCTAGAACTTAGAACTACTTAAACCTAACTAACCTAAGGACATCACACACATCCATGCCCGAGGCAGGATTCGAACCTGCGACCGTAGCGGTCGTGCGGTTCCAGACTGTAGCGCCTTTAACCGCTCGGCCACTCCGGCCGGCAGGATGATAGGACATCTGCTGAGACATGAAGGACTAGTACCATGACTTCCATGGTACTAGAGGGAGCTGTAGAGGGCAAAAACTGTAGAGGAAGACAGAGACTGGAATAGCACAGGAAAGGAATTCGTGGCGGGCCGCATCAAACCTCAAACCAGTCAGTAGAATGATGAAGAAAAGAAAAAAAAAACAACTTGTTATTCCACTTTGCAAACACAGTGCAACAGACATTCTGCTTGTAATGGATTCTAAAACTCCTTGACAAGATTACAGATGTATGTGGCACCAGATGTCTGCGCACAGATCAAGCTATGGGATGGTGGTTTACTGGCACGCAGCTTGCACACGATATTTGTTCCAATGGGCGCAGATCAGGAACATTTGCTTGTCGAGACAAAAATGTGAGTTCACTATAACGTCCCTCAGACCACTGTAGCGCGTTCTGATCTTACAATAGGAACAATTATTCTGCTGCAAGATGTCCTCTCCTAAAGAGGTGACTTCAAGCGTGAGGTGATGCAGGTGGTCCGCAATAATGTTCACGTAGTTGACTTCTATCGTGATGCCTTCGATTACCATCACAGCTCAAATGGAAGCCGAACTTAGTGTTCCCCACAGAATAATTATGCCCTCTCGGCCTTGCGGATGTGGTGCGGCGCACGTTTCGTGCAGCTGTTCGCTTGGATTACAGCGTGAAAGGACTCAGCCATCGACCTGTGACTAACTCGACAGGCGACACGTTTCTATTGACCCACGGTGAAACCTCAGTGTTGCTGTGCCAACTACTGGGTGATCAAAAAGTCAGTATAAATTTGAAAAATGAATAAATCACGGAATAATGTAGATAGAGAGGTACAAAAAAGCTCCTGTTTGATTTCCGCAAAGAGGTGTGTAATTTGTTGGTACAGTAGGCTGTCACGAAGCTTGAATGTGTGCACACGCCACTTACGTCCCCGTGGTGGACCTCGTGCAAGGTGAGCGTCTTGGAGGAGCCGCCGCTGCTGCTCATGACGTCCCCGTTGCTGTTGGCGTACTCGCGGCTGTTGCGGTGATGGTTCATGAGCATCGCGTTGCCGATGCGCGAGTGCAGCTGCTTCTCCTGCCGGTTGGCCTCGCGGAAGATGGCCAGGTACGTGAAGATCATGATGGTGCACGGGATCCAGAAGGAGATCAGCGACGAGACGACCACGTACCACTTGTTCACTTTGAACTCGCAGAGGTCGGGGTTCTCCTCGCGGAACCTCTGGTTTTCGAAAGTCGTGTACCAGCCCATGAAAATGGGAAGAAAGGATATGATAGCCGGGGACAACCAAGTGCCGACCAGCATGAAAGCGACGACGCGCTTCGTCATGTTGATGGGGTACTTGAGCGGCTTCACGATGGCCCAGTAGCGGTCGACGCTGATACAGCACAGGTGAAGGATGGACGCCGTGGAGAAGTAGACGTCCAGCGAGTTCCACACGTCGCACATGAAGAAGCCGAACAGCCAGCGCTCGTTGATCTGCACGCTCATGTTGAACGGCATGACGACCATGGCGACGAGCAGGTCGGCGAACGCGAGCGACACGACGAAGTAGTTGGTGATGATGCGCAGTTTGCGGTGCCTCATGACGCTCACGATGACCAGGAGGTTGCCGAGGATGGCGGCGACTATGATGCACGCCATGGCGGTGCCCTTGAGCGCCAGGACGAGTACTGACGACCAGTGCTGCTCTGGTGCTTCGTAGGCGGCCAAGACGCTCGTGGCGTTGCCGTCGGAGACGGCCGCGGCGGCGCCGCCCGTCACGTTGGGGCTGAGCGGCGCGGGCGCCGTCAGGTTCTCGACGGGCGTCGGCAGGGTGACCGTCAGCGACGCCACGGCCGACGCCGCCGCCGCCACGCTGCTGTAGTCCATCGCCGAAGACGTTGGCGAGGCAGCCGCCGTCTGCTCGGACGCGGCTACCGTGGGGGTATGGGATGGCGCCGCCTGTTAGCGACGGCTGCCTTCACTCGTCTGCATCGATACTTTACTCCTGCAATCATAAATCACACGAAAAATGTTAGTGTTTTACATGCAAGAGTATGGAGCATGAAAAATATGACAAACAATAAGAAATGTTGTGCGGTTTCTGCATTTCACAAAATTGTAGTAATGATGGTTCATGAGCACAGAGTTGCCGATGCGCGAGCGCAGCTGCTTCTCCTGCCGGTTGGCCTCGCGGAAGATGGCCAGGAACATTAGGAATATTCTTTCTAATGCACTACTGTTGTTCGCTATACGCTATCTAATTCCATGTATCCAGACACCTGTTAGTGGACACGAACATGCTGTGTCTCCATCCTTCACCTTTATGACGGCTTGAGCTCTACTTAGAACACTTTCAATGAGGCGTCTGGATATCCGTGGAGAATTGGAATTCGATTCTCCCTCGAAGGCGGAAACCAAAGAAGGTAATGAAGCTGGGCGCTGGGGTCTGCAGCCAGGTCAGCATTCTGATTCATCCCAAAAATTTTCTATTGGGTTCAGGCCGGGAATCTGGGTAGCCCACTCTAATTCAGGAATGTTATTGTCCACGAACATTTCCTCATAGATGCTGCTTTACGACAGAATACACTTTTATGCTTACATTTCCGAGCTGTTCCTCTACTATGTACGGTGCACAATACTGTAAAATCTGTTCATATCCTTCCGAATTTAGCGTCTTCTTAAGCGAAATAAAGGGAGAACATCACATTTAGAAAAGCACTCCCATATAGTAATACTAACTCCTCCATAACTCACTATTGGCACATCATAAGACGGCAAATAAATTTCTCCAGGCACTTTCAAAATCCATACCCTTCCATCGGACTGTCACAGGGTCTAGCATTTATTTATCTTCTACTAATTCTAATTTTGTACACGTTTTTGCTTTACAGCCATCCGCTTCCGAATAGCGTCGATCTTTGCGTCGCTTCAGAGACACTTAACACTGAGTGCAGAAATTTGACTGATGAAGAGCTATTCGACCACGGTGCCTCATTCTTTTTAACTCCCTCGCACAGTCATTGTGCTAGCCGAACTGCTGGTAGCGCATTGGAAATCACGACTGATTCCTTTCGCACATTTCTTCTGACTGCTGGCAGCCATATTCGCGACGCTCGGCGGTCCCAGTTCGTCAGCACGTGAGGTCTGTTTGGTCTCGGTGTAGCTGTGGTTGCTCCTTCACTTTTCCACTTCAGCCACATCATCAACAGTCGAGTTGGCCACCTTCTAAAGGTTTGATACATACCTGATGAATTTGTCAGGTGTCAACGAATGTCTAATCCGCGTTCGAAGTCAATGAGTTCTCGCGACCCAACGCTTTTGCTATTGCTGCTTCTCTACCGACAACAGAGTGTACTCTTCGCCTCCTTTTACTCTAGCAGGTCTGCCTTCCGTGACATCTAGTGGTCAATTCCGCGTTACATACTTTTCATCAGATTGCGGACTGGTCATACAATGGTACACATGCAATTACGTATGCACTAAAATGGTCTCACACTGCAACAAGTGATGGCTAAGAGACGTATGTGTGTTTATTTGTATACAACGTGTATCATTATTAATAGAAGCTAAAACATTTCATGAAACAAGATTCGTAAACGAAATGGTCGCAAGACAAATTTGAATGAGTGGTTACTAGCTGTAGGTACTTCAGTACCTATGAAATATTATGATAATTAGTGTACATGTATTTGAAATGGGAACTTTCCTGTTATTTCAGCTGGAAATTTGGCTTGAATTTTGCCCATTCCCCTTGGTTGGAAAATGTATTACATGCGTGATAGGGAATCACCACATTCTGCCGCCGATGTAAAATAACTTGCAATGCGCCAACAGGCTAAAGTGCCTTAGCCTCCAGGATCACCTGACCACCTTCTGCCTTGGGTCATCTCAAAAGTGAAGTGTCCAGCTGTCCCGTTGATACAGTCAAAGAACTCGAGTAATGAACTGATTCATAACTCACTGAAGAGACGAGTACAGTATTCCACATACATGCCACGACTACATATGAAACACTTCTACTAACAGAAAAAGCTAACAGAAAAAGTTTACAATAGTATGTAACGTCCTAAAGTAGTATTGTGTTTCTTGGTATGATAGGGTATGGGTGAAATTTGAGCCCGATTACATGAGGAGTTAAACAGACCCATGTCTACTAACAGGGGCAATACTTTATTAATTTTTTTATAGATGTAGATTTACATAGAATATCTCAGAAGGAATAGTCAGTATTCAGGCATATGACAGGAACAACCATTCGAAGCAAAAAGTGTATTAAAATCGAGCTCTAAAATGTGTATGTTACGATCTATGAGCACTACTTCGTCATCGATACAATGACAAAAGTTTCTTCTACTGCAAGCTCTTCGTTTCCCATATTTTGGGTGAAGATATTATGGGCAAAAACAAGAAGGAATCGTAAAATAAATGATGGTTTCAAAATGGATACCGTAAGAGCTATGAGCCCTTATTGTGTAGAAAAGATGTGTTTCACACTAGCAAAGATGAACAACGGCTCCTAGCTCTGAAGGTACGCACGTTGGAGCTCATTTGTACTAAATATTTTTTTCTTATTTTGGTCCACAATGCCTTCTCTTAAAAGAGCTTTCAGTGGAAAAAATCGGTTTCAGAATGTCGAAGATGCAGCGCTCATAACTCTTAAGGTGTGCGTCTTTGGCACCATATTCACTAGACTTTTATGCTTCGAATGATCGTTCGTACCATATCCCTGAATATTGGCCATATATATATATATATATATATATATATATATATATATATATATATATATATATATATATATATATATTGTTTAAGCGATATCTCGGCACGCACGGCAAGGCACGAAGAAAAAATATCGCACCCAACTAATTTGGGACCCCTCTCTTGAATGGGCGTGTAAAATTCCGCTTCAAAAATAATTTACTTTTGTAACAGAAAACAAACCGTCTCTTTCACTCGAAACTTGGTGTCGCCTGAATGATATAATGAGCAGTATTTGTTTGGGCTGACACCAGGTACACTCTGCAGAAACGAAATTGCAAATATATGCACAAACACCTGACAAAATGCGGTGATGCTACATTCCTAGACCTGTGGCTCAAATCTGGAGATTCAATAATTTTGATAGAGACGACTTAGTCAAAGGGACGACATAATTTCGATTTTTTATCAAAAAAACCTGCGCAACTGTAGTTCTACATTCCATATAGCTAAGGTTTATGAAAGTGTCGGCCGAGGTGACAGAATGGTTTGAAGATTAGCCTCGGCCGGCCGAAGTGGCAGAGCGGTTCTAGGCACAACAGTCTGGAACCGCGCGATCGCCACGGTCGCAGGTTCGAATCCTGCCTCGGGCGTGGATGTGTGTGATGTTCTTAGGTTAGTTAGGTTTAAGTAGTTCTAAGTTCTAGGGGACTGATGACCTCAGAAGTTAAGTCCCATAGTGCTCAGAGCCATTTGAACCATTTTTTTCATCAGCCTCGCATTCGGGAGGGATAAGGCTCCAATGCCCACCTGGCCAATTTGTGTTCTAAGTGGTTTTCCTAAACCATTTCAGATGAATGCTGCGATGGTTCATCTTAAAAATCTACCGCGGCTTTCCTGCCTCACCGTCCACTCTGTCCGTAATGTACTCTTGAGCGGAACCGCGGGACTGCTACGGTCGCAGGTTCGAATCCTGCCTCGGGCATGGGTGTGTGTGATGTCCTTAGGTTAGTTAGGTTTAAGTAGTTCTAAGTTCTAGGGGACTTATGACCTAAGATGTTGAGTCCCATAGTGCTCAGAGCCGTTTGAACCATTTTTTGTACTCTTGAGCGACGGGGCTTTAAAACATAATCTTCTTATTGCAGTTCATTTTTCAGTGTGAGACACTCATTCTGTACATTCCCTTAAATATTCATTAGTAATAAAAGGTGAAGAGAAACAATTTTCGTGATCCTTCTGTATCAACTTCGCAAAAGATATGCACGACTTCACAGACCAGCAAATCAGTTTTCTTTACTATGGGAATTTGTAGTCTGCAGAACACTCGTTTAATCAGTGCTGTACTGCACGAATTCTTAAGAAATAGACATTTACTGCCAAGCATTGTAATCTACCGCGATGCGATGTTAGGACATAAATTGGTAACTCAGTTGAGGCAGTTAAGAATTTTTGTGGGTCCATCGTAATCTGAGGAAGCTGAATTATTTTTATAGAGCTGGTATTTACACGTTATCTAAATCACAGTCTTAGTTAACATCTTACTGACAAAATAGTCGGTTGTCGCAGTTATACCATCTAACTGGCACACGACCAACTCTGCGAGTCATACTGGGAGCGCTGTGTATATCACAAGAGAGCTCATAAGAAAACTTAGTCACTCCCTGGTTTTTCTGTACCGTGCTGGGGTTTTAACTGATGTGTTTTCCTCTATTGAACTTACTACAGGAAAACCTGTGTTAAATTTTACGACTTCCCCCCCCCCCCACCCCCCCACCCCCCTCTCGCCATCTCTAATCTGCTACTTCTCACATTGTTATTAACGAAATTTAAACCTAAGATTGTTCTTAATATTTCCCGTCTCCATGTAACTTACATCACAAATATCTTTAATTTTTACCTGGATATCCTTTTTTCAGCTTAATCATTTAAGTTCTGAAAATTTATTGGAACTAGATGAGTATTAATAGAAATAAATCTCTGACCCGTTTATCTTATTATCTAAGCAAATGAACCCCATTATCTATGCAACGCATACGATAGCCATGTATACCCTAAAACGTCCATACGTCTTTGCAGTAAAACAGCACTCTCCGGAATGCTGTAGTGTTAAAAGTGTATGCAGTCTTCATTAAGAAGTCAGATATACAGTGACTAGTTATAAAATTGTGTCGTCATGTTTGATGGTTCGTAGTTAAAGAAATCTTCTGTAAGGAACTCTCCCGCGTAGTCAGGTCTTTCACCCATATCTACGAATTACGATAGGCGCTACGATGCAGCTGTAGCCGCCACTGTATGACAATACTAATATAACTTTGTGGTATTCATTACCTCGTCATGTGGAGGTGCCATTAGTTATCTCGAAGTTTCTTTGTGATTTGATGTCACATACCAAATTTTAGTTCACTTACGGAGACGGTAAAGTGCTTAACACAATGCACTCGCATTCCGGCCATCTAGATTTAGATTTTTCGGGTTTCCTCTAAATCCTTTGAGGCAAATGACAGGATGGTTCTTCGGAAAAGGCGTTGTTGTCTTTCTTAACCATGCCTCATCCTTATCTCATCATCAACAGAACCTTAAATCCTAACGTTCTTTCTTTTCTTCGTACAGTTGTACAATGACATCACAACGGAGTGCTTCAGATTTGAGACAGAGTGAAAATTTCCTTGACAGACAGAAGTAAATATTTCCTCTTGTACTCAAATTTATTCACAGATAGAGATACAAAAATTCATGTTTTAAAAAATTCCTCCTCAACAGTCAAAGTTGATATGTGACTTAGCAATCATATTAAACTCAGTTTCTTCTTTTCGGGTGTGATAAACATCCTAAAATCATTGTTTTACAGTGACACCATCTAATAAAAACTATCATATGGGAAATCCAACTGACACTGAGTTTTTTGTACTAATCATATCGAAGAACGTTCCGCTGCACCGGGAGTCAACCACAACATACACTTCCGGGGTTACAGGAGGGAAAAGGAAAAGTGATAAGAACACTACAGTTTCTTTATATAAAAGTATCTTTATGACGTTTGGTGAAAACCTTTCTCACAAGTAAAGCAGCTACGTTATCCGACAAAAGAAAACGTTGCACAAATACGCAACCTAATCTTAGATGACTGCCAACTGCCTCGGACTCAGCCATATCTTATATATACACACTTATGGAAAATATAGTATTTATGGTCGGTCTTTGCAGAAAGCGTAAAGTGGTTCAATGTGGATTAAACTCAACTGGACAACACACATTGTCTCGTGACGTGCCGTCATCGTGTACTGGATGTTTGGGTAACACGTTAAACGACAGGGAGGCTGAGTGAGTAATCAGTGAAAGGAAAGTTAAATTCGCTTGCGTGTCTCCCATTGGCTGTTCATATATTTTTTTTTTTTTTTTTGGTCATCAGTCTACTGACTGGTTTAATGCGGCCCGCCACGAATTCCTTTCCTGTGCTAACCTCTTCATCTCAGAGTAGCACTTGCAACCTACGTCCTCAATTATTTGCTTGACGTATTCCAATCTCTGTCTTCCTCTGCAGTTTTTGCCCTCTACAGCTCCCTCTAGTACCATGGAAGTCATTCCCTCATGTCTTAGTAGATGTCCTATCATCCCGTCCCTTCTCCTTACCAGTGTTTTCTACATATTTCTTTCCTCTCCGATTCTGCACAGAACCTCCTCATTCCTTGCCTTATCAGTCCACCTAATTTTCAACATTCGTCTATAGCACCACATCTCAAAAGCTTCGAATCTCTTCTGTTCCGGTTTTCCCACAGTCCATGTTTCACTACCATACAATGCTGTACTCCAGGCGTACATCCTCAGAAATTTCTTCCTCAAATCAAGGCCGGTATTTGATAGTAGTAGATTTCTCTTGGCCAGAAATGCCTTTCTTGCCATAGCGAGTCTGCTTTTGATGTCCTCCTTCCTCCGTCCGTCATTGGTTATTTTACTGCCTAGGTAGCAGAATTCCTTAACTTCATTGACTTCGTGACCATAAATCCTGATGTTAAGTTTCTCGTTGTTCTCATTTCTACTACTTCTCATTACCTTCGTCTTTCTCCGATTTACTCCCAAACCATACTGGGAACTCATTAGACTGTTCATTCCGTTCAGCAGATCTTTTAATTCTTCTTCACTTTCACTCAGGATAGGAATGTCATCAGCGAATCGTATCATTGATATCCTTTCACCTTGTATTTTAATTCCACTCCTGAACCTTTCTTTTATTTCCATCATTGCTTCCTAGATGTACAGATTGAAGAGTAGGGGCGAAAGGCTACAGCCTTGTCTTACACCCTTCTTAATACGTCCACTCTTATTATTCCGTCTTGGTTGTTGTATATATTGTATATAACCCGTCTCTCCCTATAGCTTACCCCTACTTTTTTCAGAATCTCGAACAGCTTGCACCATTTTATATTGTCGAACGCTTTTTCCAGGTCGACAAATCCTATGAAAGTGTCTTGATTTTTCTTTAGCCTTGCTTCCATTATTAGCCGTAACGTCAGAATTGCCTCTCTCGTCACTTTACTTTTCCCAAAGTCAAACTGATCGTCACCTAGCGCATTCTCAATTTTCTTTTCCATTCTCCTGTATATTACTCTTGTAAGCAGCTTCGATGCATGAGCTGTTGAGCTTATTGTGCGATAATTCTCGGACTTGTCAGCTCTTGCAGTCTTCGGAATTGTGTGGAAGTTACTTTTCCGAAAGTCAGATGGTATGTCGCCAGACTCATATATTCTACACACCAACGTGAATAGTCGTTTTGTTTGCACTTCCCCCAATGATTTTAGAAATTCTGATGGAATGTTATCTATCCCTTCTTCCGTATTTGACCGTAAGTCCTCCAAAGCTCTTTTAAATTCCGATTCTAATACTGGGTCCCCTATCTCTTCTAAATCGACTCCTGTTTCTTCTTCTATCACATCAGACAAATCTTCACCCTCATAGAGGCTTTCAATGTATTCTTTCCACATATCTGCTCTCTCTTCTTCATTTAACAGTGGAATTCCCGTTGCACTCTTAATGTTACCTCCGTTGCTTTTAATGTCACCAAAGGTTGTTTTGACTTTCCTGTATGCTGAGTCTGTCCTCCCGACAATCATATCTTTTTCGATGTCTTCACATTTTTCCTGCAGCCATTTCGTCTTAGCTTCCCTGCACTTCCTATTTATTTGATTCCTCAGCGACTTGTATTTCTGTATTCCTGATTTTCCCGGAACATGTTTGTACTTCCTCCTTTCATCAATCAACTGAAGTATTTCTTCTGTTACCCATGGTTTCTTCGCAGCTACCTTCTTTCTACCTATGTTTTCCTTCCCAACTTCTGTGAAGGCCCTTTTTAGAGATGTCCATTCCTCTTCAACTGTACTGCCTACTGCGCTATTCCTTATTGCTGTATCTATAGCGTTAGAGAACTTCAAACGTATTTCGTCATTCCTTAGTACTTCCGTATCCCACTTCTTTGCGTATTGATTCTTCCTGACTAATGTCTTGAACTTCAGCCTACTCTTCATCACTACTATATTGTGATCTGAGTCTATATCTGCTCCTGGGTACGCCTTACAATCCAGTATCTGATTTCGGAATCTCTGTCTGACCATGATGTAATCTAATTGAAATCTTCCCGTATCTCCCGGCCTTTTCCAAGTATACCTCCTCCTCTTGTGATTCTTGAACAGGGTATTCGCTATTACTAGCTTAAACTTGTTACAAAACTCAATTAGTCTTTCTCCTCTTTCATTCCTCGTCCCAAGCCCATATTCTCCAGTAACCTTTTCTTCTACTCCTTCCCCTACAACTGCATTCCAGTCGCCCATGACTATTAGATTTTCGTCCCCCTTTACATACTGCATTACCCTTTCAATATCCTCATACACTTTCTCTATGTGTTCATCTTCAGCTTGCGACGTCGGCATGTATACCTGAACTATCGTTGTCGGTGTTGGTCTGCTGTCGATTCTGATTGGAACAACCCTGTCACTGAACTGTTCACAGTAACACACCCTCTGCCCTACCTTCCTACACCGGTTATACCATTTTCTGCTGCTTTTGATATTACCCAATACTCATCTGACCAGAAATCTTTGTCTTCCTTCCACTTCACTTCACTGACCCATACTATATCTAGATTGAGCCTTTGCATTTCCCTTTTCAGTTTTTCTAGTTTCCCTACCACGTTCAAGCTTCTGACATTCCACGCCCCGACTCGTAGAACTTTATCCTTTCGTTGATTATTCAATCTTTTTCTCATGGTAACCTCCCCCTTGGCAGTCCCCTGCCGGAGATCCGAATGGGGGACTATTCCGGAATCTTTTGCCAATGGAGAGATCATCATGACACTTCTTCAATTACAGGCCACATGTCCTGTGGATACACGTTACGTGTCTTTAATGCAGTGGTTTCCATTGCCTTCTGCATCCTCATGTCGTTGATCATTGCTGATTCTTCCACCTTTAGGGGCAATTTCTCACCCTTAGGACAATAGAGTGCCCTGAAACTCTATCCGCTCCTCCGCCCTCTTTGACAAGGCCGTTGGCAGAATGAGGCTGACTTCTTATGCCGGAAGTCTTCGGCCGCCAATGTTGGTTATTTATCAAAATTTAGGCAGTTGTGGGGATCGAACCCGGGACCGAAGACGTTTTGATTATGAATCAAAGACGCTACCCCTAGACGACGGGTACATCACCAGGGCTGTTCTTAGCACGTTCTTAAAAGGAAGCGCTGGTTACTCGTCTCTGATAGGCAAAAAGTGGAGAACACAGACAGCAGTTTAGCTGAACACCAGGTTCGTGGAGTCACTTCAGTTTTGGGACTTGAGTATGTGAGTTCAGTTTTCACATTTAAGATTAGAAGTTCGTTTTTATAAATTCTGTTCGGCTTACTTGTACGTAGTGCGACAGCGCGTTTTTAGTTGATATCTACCTTTTGGTTTATGATTAAGATAAAATGTAGCAGCTCACATTGCACCATGGCAATAAATTATTATGTTACCCCTAAAAATTACTAAAAGATCTAGTCAATTTAGAGAATCATTATCTCAATCACGTTGGATGTACTGAACGACGACTATGCAAGATATTTTAAGATTGGGACACAAGTGCACTTAAGAAAAAAAAAGAAACAAAAAGAAAAAAAAAGAATGCCTATGTTTCATGATGGAATTTTCCGAATAGGACGGAAATAGGTAGAGTAATATAAATACAGAGACAAACAAATGATTACAATTTAAGGAAACAATGGAAATGAATTGGATTGAGGAGTTCCTAGATAACAGAACGCAGCATGTGATTCTCAATGGAGAGAAGTTTTCCGAAGTAAGAGTGATTTCAGGTGAGCCACATGGGAGTGTCACGGGACCGTTGCTGTTCACAATATACATAAATGACTTGGTGGATGACATCGGAAGTTCACTGAGGCTTTTTGCAGATGATGCTGTGGTGTATCGAGAGGTTGTAACAATGGAAAATGGTACTGAAATGCAGGAGGATCTGCAGCGATTTGACGCATGGTGCAGGGAATGGCAATTGAATCTCAATGTAGACAAATGTAATGTGCTGCGAATACATAGAAAGATAGATCCCTTATCATTTAGCTACAAAATAGCAGGTCAACAACTGGAAGCAGTTAATTCCATAAATTATCTGGGAGTACGCGTTAGGAGTGATTTAAAATGGAATGATCATATAAAGTTGATCGTCGGTAAAGCAGATGCCAGACTGAGGTTCACTGGAAGAATCCTAAGGAAACGCTATCCGAAAACAAAGGAAGTAGGTTACAGTACCCTTGTTCGCCCACTGCTTGAATACTGCTCAGCGGTGTGGGATCCGTACCAGATAGGGTTGATAGAAGAGATAGAGAAGATCCAACGGAGAGCAGCGCGCTTCGTTACAGGATCAGTTATTAATCGCGAAAGCGTTACGGAGATGATAGATAAATTCCAGTGGAAGACTCTGCAGGAGAGACGCTCAGTAGCTCGGTACGGGCTTTTGTTAGTTTCGAGAACATACCTTCACCGAAGTGTCCAGCAGTATATTGCTCCCTCCTACATATATCTCGCGAAGAGACCATGAGGATAAAATCAGAGAGATTAGAGTCCACACAGAAGCATACAGACAATCCTTCTTTCCACGAACAATACGAGACTGGAATAGAAGGGAGAATTGATAGAGGTACTGAAGGTACCCTCCGCCACACACCGTCAGGTGGCTTGCGGAGTATGGATGTAGATGTAGATGTAGATGTTGGGCATTGGGCGACTTGTGCGCCGATGATGGGGATGAAATGATGATGAGGACAACACTAGTTCACGAGCGGAGAAAATGTCCAACATGGCCAGGAATCGAACCCGCCGCTGCACTGGAGGCAAGCACGTTACCACTCAGCTAAGCAGGCGTACAATTTAAGGAAAAGGTCGATGGTTTAACCAAACTGAGCATGTCACTTTCGCGTTTGTCCACCCCTGTCCCTTACGCAAACAGTTATTGAGCTTCACATTGATCGACATAGCTGTTGGATGTCGTTCTGAGGGATATCGCGCCAAATTCTGTCCGACTGACGAGTTGATCGTTTAAATCCAAAGCTGGCTGGAGTGCCCTGCTCACAAAGCTGCAAACGTTCCCAGGTGTCGGCCCGTATGGTGGGCGACAGTTAGGTTGGTATTCCACCGCTGTCCGTGGCGATCCAGACACATCTCCGCTGATCATTGGGGCTCAGTTCGGCACTGAAGACAGTTACACTCCAATCAATGAGACGCGAAGCCGAAAACGTGTCTGGAGACGTCCCGGACAGCGGTGGAATACCAGCCTGTGTCAAACTTTCTGGCAGATTAAAACTGTGTGCCGGACAGAGGCTCGAACTTGGGACCTTTGCCTTTCGCGGGAAAGTGCTCTACCATCTGAGCTAACCAGCTCCTAGAAGAGCTTCTGTGAAGTTTGGAAAGTAGGAGACAAGGTACTGGCAGAACTGAAGCTGTGAGGACGGGTCGTGAGTCGTGCTTGGGTAGGTCATGTGCTAGAGCACTTACCCGAAAAAGGCAATGGTTCCGAGTTCGAGTCTCGGTCCGCAACACAGTTTTAATCTGCCAGAAAGTTTCATATCAGCGCACACTCCGCTGCAGAGCGAACATCTCACACCAGCCTGTCTGTCGCACGCCATATGGCTCGACAAGGAGTGATGGTCTGGGGTGCCATTTCTTTTCATGGAAGGACGGCTTTAGCTGTCATCTGCTACACTCTTATAACACAGAGGTACGTAGACGACATTCCACGCCACGTTCTGTTACCCTTCATAGCACGCCATCAGTAGGTTACATTTCAGGAAGGCAATGCCCACCCGCAGACGCAAGAGTTTCTGCTGCTTGTCTTCGTGCTTCTCAAACCCTACATTGGCCAGCAAGGTCACTGGATCTCTCTACATTTGAGAACCTATGGAACCTTATGGGCAAGGCCCTCCAAATATTTCGGGAGTTTGACGACCTAACTCGCCAGCTGGACAGAACTTGGCACGATATCCCTCAGGAGAACATCCAACAACTCTGTCAGTAAATGACAAGCCAAAAACTGCTCTCTTCGATAAATCATCCAATTTTTTCTGAAATTGTAATCAATTATTTTTCGGCACATGCACATCACACCTACCGATTTTCCTCTCATTGTAATATTTCATTCCTGATGAGTCTTTTTGTTTGTTCAAATGGTTCAAATGGCTCTAAGCACTATGGGACTTAACATCTGAGGTCATCAGTCCCCTACACTTAGAACTACTTAAACCTAACTAACCTAAGTACATCACACTCATCCTTGCCTGAGGCAGGATTCGAACATGTGACCGCAGCAGCAGCGCGATACCGGACTGAAGCGCCTAGAACAGCTCGGCCACAGCGGCAGGCTCATTTTTTGTCTTAAAGTGTCCTACAAGGTGGATAAACTGGACGGAATTACAAAGGCGTTCTGAAAAGTGATGCTTCCGATTAAAAAAAAAAAAAAAACTCTTCAAATTTGTATTAAATAAGACAAATTCTATTAAAAGTCTACGTCTTTATCTTTATTCTTCAAGTCGACATGCTGAGAGCCCTCTGCCACTAGAGAGCTCCGAGTTGTAGAATGTTCAGAGGCGGAGCACCCTCTACTCATATTAGCATGACAATCCCACACCACACATGAGCGCTGCAACATCTTCAACGACTATCCTCCATACAGTCCCGACTTGATCCATCTGAATTCCATCTGTTTCCAGAATATGAATGACAACTTCTCTTTTATACTCATGAAACGTTGCAAGCAAAGGTGAGTTTGTGGCTCCGTCAACAAAGTCAAATATTCTACAGGGACGATATCAACAAACTAGTCTATCGTTTAAAGAAATGTGTTCCTCGCCGCGGTGAGTAAGTTTGGAAATATTCATGTAGATATGAAGAATAAAGATGTAGACCGTTAATAACGTTTATTTTATTTAAAAAGCTTTAAGCATTTTCACATAAAATATTCGGAGCCATTACTTTCCAGGACGCCCTCGAATTATGAAACGTGTATGGCATCTTAATCAGCAAGTGGCGTGTGAACTTTTAGCTCTAAACAACCAGTCCAAACATCAAGTTTTCTAAAGCAACTTCGGGAGGATATGTTGCAATATGTTGTTGAATAATTGTATAACGTCAGTCCCAATCTTTAATGGTTTAAATTATGTAATCCTCTTATTCTCTTTATGATGTATGAGCAACTGCAACTCCACCAATTGTCTCGGCGCTGGACTCTTCGAAGTGTACATCTGACGTACTTACTGATGAATCTTCTCTCACAAGATGCAGCATCCTTTCGTGACATTTTTCTGTGTGAGAAACCTTTTCTGGCATGCTCTAGCTTCAGCGACCCTGTTTCTCGTTAAGTTGCGACACATTGCGCTTAAGTTATTCCATTAGGACGAAGCTTGTGAAACTTGTCTTTGTGCAAACTTTGAGCTATCCGGGCACTATAACCTGATACACTGTGTCTCGATGTTTTTGTAACAATATCCAGCGAGTAACTATAGCAGAGTACACCGTACGCTTATCAGAAACTATTGTCTACTGATTTTCCAGAGTGGCGCCATTAACGGCGAGGTGACAGACAGTTGACTGCTATGAAATTTAAACAGTTTTACGAACCTGTGCCGAACATGTATTGCTCATTTAATGCCCCTTACCGCATTATATATTCACAGCTGCCCGTTGCTTCGTCGTAGAGTACTAGGAAGCTGTTGTCTGTCTACAAAAGAGGCATGCCATTAAATTCTTGTACGCACTGAACTGAAACAATGCTTTTGTATATTAAAAACTCCATGTTGGATTGCACTAGGGAAGTGCAAATGTAGAAAGTGCAGCTGGAAGAGCAAGGGATTACCTGAAAAGAGTCGTTGGAATGGCCATAAGCTAGTCTACCAGACGGGAGAGCACAGGCCAACAGGTGTTACGACTTCTTCTGTTATTAGAGAAAAAAGAAAGCATAAGGTGTGCTACAAAAAGAATTATCCTCTGCCACTCGACGTGCAGTGATTGCAGAGCATAAACAGATCAAGCATACACGAAGAGAAATGTTTGCCGATGTAATCCATTCTGTCACATCGATTTTTTTAAACCAAGCTCTGGATATCTTGTTTCTGTTTATCGCTGCTGATGGAGTTCAAGTGTAGTTGCGCCTAAACTTCTACCTGATTTATGCAAAGTTTCTTTCAGCAGCTGCGTTTCTCGTATAGTTACAATGGACGATGTAAATTTCGCTCATGAAAGTCCACGGCTTGGTTCCTCTTTTGGGGCGATGCACCTCATACGGCCGTTGAGATATCACTGGAACTCAGAGACGAATCGTTGCCAAGAATTTGTAAGTATTTTATATTTTCTCAAACTTCATTCGTGTTGTAAGTATTTCTTTCATGGAGAAAAATTATTTTATGATAAATAGTGTGTAGGACTATTTATGGCCACGTAAAATAAAGAGAAGGAAATAATTCTTCTATATGTAGACAGCATTCTTTACAGCCCCCCACAGAGAATCATTTAGTAGGGCACGGTAGACCCGTTTTATGGGCCACTTCTAGTTTAGATATTGGTTTTCCTTGTGGTTGCTTAAGTCTTTATAAATGTGTAACCCATTGTTATGAAAAACATCATATAGCAATCACGAGCAATATTAAAAGAATTAGAGGAAGGAGGTGTTAGTCCACCAATTAGTATTTTGTGGTACCAACATTTTATTGTGCAGAGTCTTTACTAAACAACAATTAATCATTAACATTGTAAGTTATCATGGCTGTTCTTGCTTACATGTATAGAATGTACAAGCGGAAAAGGCAGCATGGAAGCGGTAATACGCTCTGCTCATAAAGAAAACAGCTTATTCTCTTCATCGCCTTTCCCTAATTATTTAGTTCCTTTGGAATGATGAGACCCGTATTCATGTAGAACATGCCGGAAGATGACAACCGTATCAATTGCGTCTCCCTTTGTGATATACGAACCCCGTAATTGGAGCCTTGTGGCGCAAGAAGTCTCTGAGAGAAGAAAATTTACCGAAATTTCCTGCCGAGACAACGACAAAGAAAGAAGAAGGAAACGGTTCCGCAGTCACGGAGAGAAAATTTTGTGGAAGCAATCACAGACACAGCCGATGTCGGAAAACATTATCGTCTTCCGTTCAGTGGGTTCTGGAGCCTGTAATTTCTTTCCTCCCTTTTCCTGCGCTTTCGGCAGGGGTTGAGACAGACAGAGAGAGAGAGAGAGAGAGGCGGCTGGCGTCAGAGGGCGGCCGTTCTCTTTGTGTAGGCGGCGACTGCAGCCCCGCCGTCTTTGTAATGAGCTTCCCTGCGGCTACTCACAGAAGTGACAGCGTCAGGGAAGTGGCCGACACGTGTGCGCGCTACCAGCGACAGAGTTAGCGACCGGCGTAATCACGTTACGCGACAGGCTGCTAGTTAGGCTCCATTAGGCTGAACGCTGTGCCGCGGCTGCGTGCTGCGCCAAACAGGATGTTTCGACTGGCTGGTACTTGTCCAGTTCAGACTGCATTTCGGCCACTGGCGTTAAGTTGTCCCGCTGGGACACTGGCAAAAATAACTCACAAGTTTGTTGACACTTGGAACATTCAACATTAAGTATTAGCACTAGCAATATTAACGCTGGGATAGAATTTGGTTCTTTCACTCCAGTCTACAGTCTATCTACATCAATGGTGCCCAACCTTTCTGAGACCACTACTCTTGAGCGTAATCAGGCGTTACCTAGTACCACTCAGCCCCCCCCCCCCCCACCCCACCATCCTTCCACTGCACATTCACCCCAACCATCATGATTAATCTTTAGAATGAACAATTTTCTTTGGTCACCTTCATCTCTAAATTGACGTAAGATTAATGATATTTAGTTTTTCTATATGTCTTACTAAACCATGAACAAGTGATACACGTTTCCCTTCACTACCCGGTTTCAGGACATGCGTCCTATCTTCAGGTGCTTACTAAAAAGTGAATCTGCAAAGGATGCACAACTAAGGTTAAAACATGTTAAAATAGTGCTAGGGATGCACTGTATAAACATATTTTAACCTGTTTTAACTTTAGTTGTGCATCCTTTGTGGACTCACTTTTTAATATGCATTTGAGAATGGGACATATGTTCTGAAACCGGGTAGTGCTTTAAAAATACATTACAACTGTAACGGATTTTATCACGGAAAATGAATAATGGTTGTGGATGTCTCGTGATCAGAACCGTGTGTCAAATGACGCCCAACAACGACGTAGGGACTTATTGTGCATATTTTAAATCGCAAATTACTGAGTGTTTCCGCTGATTTAACTATAATAAAAGGCGTGTAGCACATAAAGAAGTACCGAGATACATTCCCGCGATATTTATCCAGGGCAGTGATCATCTGCACGTGTATATGAATAATATTAAGCAGTTGTGCATGCGTAAAGAGATTATGGAATTATAGAAAAATAAGAATAACATAACCAGGAGAGTATACGTAATACGTCCTGCATTAGAAGCTGCGTTGCACCTGATGACAGGATATATTACCTGAAACCAGGTAGTGCTCGCACTTTGAAGAAATAAATAATTTTTACAACATAGCGGATTTTATTATTGTCGGTGACGAACTAATGAATCAATGCTACAGTTGATACTGTCTGTCCGCAGCTCGTGGTCGTGCGGTAGCGTTCTCGCTTCCCCGGCCTGGATTACCGGGATCGAGTCCCGGCGGGGTCAAGGATTTTCTCTGCCTCGTGATGACTGGGTGTTGTGTGATGTTCTTAGGTTAGTTAGGTTTAAGTAGTTCTAAGTTCTAGGGGACTGATGACCTCAGATTTTGAGTCCCATAGTGCTCATAGCCACTCGAACCATCTCCCTATGAACACTTGCTTCATCCACATCCTGTACCCCACTGAAAATAAACCTAATTAAAATGTGTGAGCAGTAATTAGGCATACTGTGTATAAATCACCTGATCGCTGGACTCCTTTCTCCTGAACTAGAAGAAATTGAAAAACTTTTCGCAGCCAATGCTTTGTGTCTGACCAGTGACGCTAATAATACTCATTACAGTAATAATAGTAATAATAATAATAAAAATGTGTAGAGGCAATAAGCAATGTATAAGTCTCAATTTTACTGTTATATATGCTTGGTACAAAGTACAAAGTATATGATAGGGGGTGTACTATGTGAAGAAGACGTTCCTAAATTTGTTACGCAAACTAAAGCGCCACCACATTGTGTCACACATTAACACGAATATTTTGAAAAGACAATCGGGATTACCGTTTCATGAAATAGATGTATTAATAGATGTATTAAAAATAATTTATTTCCATTACTGAAATACAGCTGAATCCGTTTATTTTTACTCCTCAGAAAATTACTTTTTACCCCTCAGGTCTACATCTACTAACCAATAATTATCACATGCTGAAAATGTGATTTTAAAACGGAATAAATATGAAACGGAGTGAGCTGAAGGTGTACAACTTGCTGCAACACGCTGGTAAAGCAGTATGCCACACTGCTCAGCTAGGATTCGCAGCACACATGCCCCTGTCGGGGATCAGCAGAGTTGCCATAAATAATAGGTTTAAGCAAGCGGTATATGTGACATCCGTGGCCGCCATTCAACAACAAACCCGCTCTCGTACATATATACAGACTGAACGCCCGGCCTGGCTGGGCATCGAATTGACAAGTCACCGAGTCAGCGTCCATCGGAGTGTAACTACACCATTATTCTGATAGGACTGCCTGCCTGGAGATCCAACCACAGTCCTGATGGGCAAATGGGCGATCTGGGCCTTTTGGTATCTGGCTAGTGCCAGGCATTGCCAGCTAGAAACAGGTCCAGGTGCCTCCATCGTCAGCTGCCGGTGCTGTCCACCAGCCAGCTCCACCTACTGCCAAGACAAGTGGAACTGCCCCCCCTCCCCCCCCCCCACCCTCACAGCTGAACCAGCACCACTGGACATCCGGGGATACACACGTTGCAAGATCACTTTGCTACAGTGCTGAGCCACAGACAGAAAGTGTTTGCTGTACTTCCTCTACACGTCATGCACAAACGTTCGTGAGTCCGACGGCCACCACACAGTCCTCACCTCACATGGCTGCAAGTCTACATGAAAATTCATTTAAGTGTTTCGAATACGATGAGAATCTTAAACGAATTTGTCAAAAAGCGCGAAATCTTACCGCGGTTCTAAATTTGAATGAAAATCTATTGCGCACAAGACCGAGTTATTTTGAAACTAAAACAAATATTAAAACCTCTTAATAATGGCTTTAGTTTCAAAATGATGCAGCCTTAATCCCAAAAGTATTAATTCTTGAAACGAAATGTTACCAGTATTTGTACTCTTTCGTTGTTTTGGACACGACAATTATTGCAGACATTGAGTCACTTCAAAAACTGAAAATTCAGACTATTCAAGTATTTTCGATCTTAAACCTCATGGTTTTCTACAGCATTTGTTTAATTAGCAATTTTTATTCCCAGTCACCCATACTTTTCAAAATACCTATAGTCTGTAGTGTCGCGGATTAGTAAAGAGTTGGAAACGTGGAATATTGTCGAAGTTTCGTTGCCTATGCCGAGAGCCAGAGGCAGTAGGTTAGCTAAGAGGTAAGAGGATTGCACATGTATTGGAATGTATTGTGACGCAGGGGCAGTGACTGGTTACACACAACTGGCGAGACAGAATTGCTTAGCGCGCAGGTTTGTGTTAGTCGGAGACTTTCGTAGAGTGTAAGACAGAGGTATAGCGTCAGCTGTACTGCATTTCACAACCTCACGTAAGTCTGCCATAACAACACGTAACTCTGTCACAAGAACACCTCAGGGGCGAGTATGACAGATAAATCAGCAGCGTAAGTGGAACGAATGCATTCATTACAAACGAGCATGACGTCAGGGTGTCGCTCGTACTTCCTTTAAATACGCCAGCTTTGATAGCAACAAGGCACTCACAGCTAGACTTGCAGTTAGATGTGTACTGGGATGCTGCGTAGCGTTCAGCTTGGTGAACGACATGTTAATCTTTATTAACGTGAGGGGACAGTACCAGCTCTGGTCCTCTCTGCTGCCGCTGTCAGTCATCAAGCCAGGATTAGCAGACATCGCGGCAGACTCGCTCGCCGCCAATGCTGACCACATCAGTGAGCTGTCGTCGAGATCGTGCGGGGCCTAGGCCCTGTGCATCCGCCGTCACAACCAGGTGAGCCGACGACGCTGGGGGGACTGCAGCCCGTTCCGCCCGTCCACCGCAGACGAGCCACCAGGAGGAGCAGGGAGAAGACGGGGTTGGATAGAGTACACTCCGCACTTTGAGAACGCTTCTCGTGCCGACAGTGCCGGGACTCCAACCCGGAGCCTCCTACGCGCAGCGGCTTGCTGTCCGCCGCCGAGCCGGTCGGCCAGCCGGGCGCCGCCAGTGACGCACGGCCGAAGGAAGGGCATTCCATCGCTACGTCTCAGTACGCGGCGCTGCGCTAGCAAGACTGGTGCGGCCGGGAGCTGGTGTCATCGCTCCGAGTCAGCAAGGACTCGGGGAAGGTCGTTGATATCACCAAGCTCAACCAGCCTGTGTTACGCGGGCCCCATTGTACTCGGCAGGAATAAAGGTGTCATGAATTAATAATGTTTCTTTGGCATTTCTGACGCATCCACAGTCATTTCCTAGCATTCTGACAACTGGAGAGGCCACCGCTCAGCTTCCAGTCCACCGTAGGCGACCGGGACCACCAGGGCGCCTACAACTCTTCCAATTTCTTCCATAATTTAGATAGATGACCATCAGCACGTTCATCGTGTAGTGTCTGAGGGGTAAACACCATAGATTCAGATACCATGTAGTTGACCGAGGTTCATGTATTCTACCATACTTTTTCGCCTATCTTAATTCTAAAGTCCTGAAAGCCACATATGTACACCAAGCGCAAGTAGTGAAATATCTCCAGCAAAATTTTTCTTTAATACATAACAATGGCACTCGGACTAGAGTATTAAAATAGGGAGAAGATTTATAGAAATGGCTTTTGACTACAAAGAGGATTTATTACAACAGCAGCCCAGCGTAACGACTTACAGGGCGTGCCATAATACACAAACCAAGTGAAGAAACATACACTATTTCAGTCCCATCAGATAAGTTTGTTAACTAGCAAAACAAGTTTTATTTCTAGGTGCGGTGTAAACTCATGTATATGTTACCTATAAAATGAAGTATACGAAGAATATCCAACATTCCATTAGAAAATGAACAATTTTTAGATATGGGAGTAACTTACTGAGAACTACATTTCTTAATTGAAGTTGAAATGGTTCAAATGGCTCTGAGCACTATGGGACTTAACTTCTGAGGTCATCAGTCCCCTAGAACTTAGAACTAGTTAAACCTAACTAACCTAAGGACATCACACACATCCATGCCCGAGGCAGGATTCGAACCTGCGAACGTAGCGGTCGCGCGGTTACAAACTGTAGAGACTAGAACCGCTCGGCCACTCCGGCCGGCAATTTATTGAAGTCTTGATAGCTGCAGGGTGGTAATGTTTTCTGTATCTGGCGCTTAGTCTACCGCCTGAAAGATTTTGACAACCAGACAGAATAACATGGGGCCTTTAGCTCCACTGAAACTAGAAACTATATATAAACATTTAATTGTCATGTTGGTATTTTAGGTATCATTTCGTCGAGAAACAGCCCATGGGAATTGGAGCTATAGATAATGATTATATAACTGAATTTGGAATCGGAAATCGACTTTTTGTGAAGAAATATGTATGAGTTGAACACATTTGATACCTACGTGAGCTCGAAGTAAATTCAAACAATAAACGTTCCCTCATAATAAGGAAAAATAGCACTCATTGTCATTGACAGATCAAAGGACATTTAAATCAGTAGATAACTTGCTATTGTAAATGTATCTCAGATTATAAATAAACTTCGAAAAATGTTATGTACAAAGGATCTGGAGATGGTCACAGACATCTGAAAACAATGGTAAATTGAAGAATACGATAATAATAACTAAGAGTTCCCACTAAAATGTCAAAAACAGTTTCTGGTTTTGTCCTTTCTTGTAACGGAACGAAGTCAAGCGTCAGTGCCAAATATACTTCTCAAGTGTACATTTGCATTCTATGTGCCGTTAAAGCATAACTACGTAGTTTTACTGTCTCTTGTTGTATATAGATTTTATTCCTTCTTCGAATTTAATTAATAAATTAAGATTAAAAGCAAAATTCTATAGTCTCTATACTGTAATCTAGGACTATGTTAATTTGGATTACATTCCTCTCTCGTTTTGTTCTAAGGACCATCGAAGTTCATAAAACACTATAGATGATCACATATGGATTGTTTTGCTGGAATAGTTTATGTACACGACAGAAAGCGGTTACCCAAGTATAGGAATTTTAGCCAAGTCTGTATGATGTTCATAATTTTTACTATCTTAAAGATGGCATAACCATTACACCATCTGTGTTTCACAGTCTACTTATTGTCAGCACAGTAATTAATCTCTGAATGAGCATCAGTTCACAAAGCACCTAAGAGGCCGAAATTTATTTACAGTGTGATCATTCGTAAACATTAGAACGCGGTCTCCATTGAATTGCGTGGAGTACAACAGTGTGTTTTCACACGTCTAGGGTACAGTGAAGCAGACCGAAAGAGTGAGTCACACGATGCTGCCCGTTAATTTAAGTAAACAGCCGATGACGCAGGTAGAAGCAACCCCACTTGTATGGTACGTAGCTGCAGGGTCACCGGTTCTCTCGAGTGATGCAACAACAAACGGACGCACGGAAGGGGCTTCAATTTCAATGTAAACAAACTGGCGTCTCCTTCTGTCCACCACCCCATTACAGTGAGCTGTCAGATCTCGGCTGCTGCTTGCGCCGACGGAACATCGTAATGTCCATCCTCAGTAATTCCTGCAGTAATTTGCACTCAGGTAAGTTTTTAACTTATGAGTAACATTTACCATAGTTTTCATATATATGAGAAAATGACTACCGTTTTGTGCCCAGTTAAGATTTACGTATTCGCCTAAGTTGTCTTGAAAAAGTTTCTACCCAGCGAGATGACGAAGTGGTTAAGGTATTTGTTTCGTGTTTGGGTAGACGGCAGTTAAAATCTGGATTTACTTAAGGACTAAAGTAACTTTCACATGATGTGTCACAGCCGAGTAACACAGCTCGATGAAACTCCGAACATGCATAAAAAGACCTGCTACAATATACTACGGTACAGTAAAATCCAGAACATCAGTGGGAAAAAACCTATTGAGACTAACAAAAATTAAACTTTTGTTCAAAGGACATTAACTGGACATTTTGTCAAAGACAATAATTTCATCGAAGCCACCGCGGTTTATGATGGAGTCTGGACATTACAAAATACGGGACACGGTTGTTAATAAGATGTGTGATCATCATGGACGGCAGTGAAGCTCTGCCACTTGCTCCTATGCTAGCCACAATGTTGGTAAGGAGCTGTTGTTATATTGCGTTCCAGTTTCCCCGAGCGCTGCGGGATGGTCGTTGGTGCATGTTTACGTGCTGCAATACTTTCCACCGATAGTTCATTCCGTGCTTGATGAGACTTGTGTCGGGGGACCGGGAAGGACAATCCATTCGACGAAGATGCTCTCCCTTCAAATGTTTCTGCACCTGCGCTATTCTGTGCAGTTGTACATTGTCATCAGTAAAAATGAATTAAGCACTTCTGACTGGTGAGTTTATCATGTCCAAAGATTTAAAGGTCAGTACGTTCCCAGAACATTATCCCACGCCACGCCACGCCACGCCATAAGACACACGTTCGACGCATTAAGTGTTCCCACTTCTCGCCACGTGAGGATATATCCAGTATTGTTGAACATGGTCGTTTTAGTGGTCCTGGTGTTACGGTGTGGGAAGACATAGTGTTGCATGAGCAGACTGTCCTCCATACCACTCAACCCAGCACATTCGCTCGTTGTCAGGCGTGGACCTAATGGGAAGCGATGATGTAGGTCATGTTTCGCCCCCCTCGCATTCCCTCTACGGGGGACATTTTGCTAAAACCATTTATATTCTAACGTGTACCTGTTTCCACGTTTCTTAGATAGTCGGAAATTAAAGTTGTACGGAAAATAAGAGTGTCGGTAGGAATTTTGGACAGTACAATCTGGGTTTGACACAGAATGCTTTTCGGCTGTTTTCACGAGGACTACCACATTCATGTGCTTGTTGCCTGACTGCCCGCAGAGAACATTCCTGTCAGGAAAAGCCGCCCATTCACAGGCTGGCGACAATAAATCCGGCGCGGGTCGTGGGTCCGCAGGTCAGAACTGGAAAAATACAGGGAGCTGAGTAAGGCAAAACAATGTTGAAGAGTATCCAATGATGGAGAAGAACCGGAAGACAAACTTTTCAGGACTGAAAGAATCAACATTCGCCCGCTTACACGCTATCTTAGCCACAGTCTGCAGTCACAGTCGCAGTGAGGAGCGAAACTTCGATGACAGTGGAAAAATATTGGAAATTTGTGGTAAGGTCTTATGGGACCAAACTGCCGAGATCATCGGTCCCTAAGCTTACACACTACTTAATCTAACTTAAACTAACTTACGCTAAGGATGACACACACATCAATGCCTGAGAGAGGACTCGAACCTTCGACGGGGGCAGCCACGAGGACCGTGACTAGACGCCTCTGAGGCAACTATGAAGCCTGCTTCCGCGCCATATTCGTCCTAGTCTAAGTGCTAAACCTACAGCGTTCCGACTGAATATATGCTGCGTGCGTTATTGGAATGGAGATGGTAGGAAGAGTACAACTTTTCAGTCGTACCGTGAGGCGTGCATGGGCAACGTTATGAGTAGCAGATAAATCAGGTCGAGTGTCAGTCTGGTGAACAGTTCTAACGTTAACATCTGCACATAATTCTCCGTACAAAACAAGTTCATTAGGCTTATGGCTTACTGCGCAAGAATTAAACCTGGTCACGATCTTGGTTACCAACCTTACATACCTACATCAATTTAGTGATCATCAGTTCGTTCATCGGTTCATCGGCAAAGTGTCATTGTTCTTACAAGCACACACTGCTAGATAGAACTGTACATGAAATGTCAGTGGCCCTGTGTCACAATCAAAAAATTGCAGCAGAGTAATATTCTGCACCTTACTTTTATTTTACGCGGACAAATGGTTCACAAATGGCACTGAGCACTATGGGACTTAACATCCGAGGTCATCAGTCCCCTAGAACTTAGAACTACTTAAACCTAACTAACCTAAGGACATCACACACATCCATGCCCGAGGCAAGATTCGAACCTGCGACAGTAGCGATGCGCAGTTCCATACTGAAGCGCCTAGAACCGCTCACTACTACAGCCGGCTTTACGCGGACACATTAGCAAGCTTTTCGCACTGCTGTCTTCCATGACATCCTGATATGTAGACTGGAAAGTGGGCAGGACAACAGAAGAGATTTGTAGGTTCTTTCAGGACGATAGTAAATATTTGTGAAGGTGGCACTGTAAACAAATTCGAAAAAACTTTCCAGATGCTTCCAATTTTTATTACAGAATTACAGTTGTTATATAGCAACTCAAAAAAATATACAAAGAAGCTGATAACAAAAGCAAAATTATTACGTTCAAAGTAGAGTTTCTTAAATTTCATATTTGACTTCAACGCATTTTTGAATTCTCTTAACAACACCTCGTGTAGCTTTTCAGAGGTACTGTTGGTGTTCATTCATGGGGCCGCCGCTATTCATAATTCGAACCACCAATTCGTCTCTTGTATTTAGCTTCTCTTTGTTGACTGTGCCTTTGAGCCATCACTATAAGCAAAAATCTAAACGAATAAGAATCAGAAATCTTTTTGGTGATCAAGAAACGTGATCATTTCTAACGGCCCATTTTCCGGGGGAAGTTAGATTCAGTCGGAGGTGGAATTGATGAAAATCAACTTTGAAGTCAATCGTTTGCCTTTTCTTGATGTTTCTCTAAGCATTTGTTTTGGTTACAATCTAACTGCTGTATCTGTGTAGCCAATCGAAAGTGGACACATGTTGTATGGAATGTTTTATTCGAATCAGTTTGTACAACCACCTCCTAAGATATTTACTATAGCCTGTAACGGTACAGATAACGATCCTGTTCCTGACAAATCCAACCTACCCTTAGGCATCTCTGATCCAACTAATTAGTGGTACTTATGGGGAAACCCCGTTATACTAGAAGGATGCTGCTTGGCGCTCGCCGTTAGCTTTGACTCGTAAGTGTGTTAATCCTGCCTGAGCCTTCTCATACAGACGATCGGAGTGTGCACGCGGTACACAGTCGAGAGTAAAAGGCATTAATTAGTGGAACTCAAATTACTTAGATAGTCACGAGATGGTATTTAAATTATGAAAGATCGTATGGAACTTACCAAAAATGGCAAATTCGATTCAAATTGCTAAGTACATAAATGCGGTTGCAGAGGGATAACCTTGCTTGTGATTAAAATACAATGTATCGAATGACGTGAAATCAGATGAAATCCATTTAACCTGGCCGTAACAGCAGTAATATTTTGGTGGGAATTTTGATTATTATGGTAACTGTAGATAACGGACGTGTCAGCAAGCACACAGTTAGGACCTTTCTCGAATTGGCGCGTGTACCCCGAGTAAGTTCGCCTCCGATGCTGTCGAAACCGTCAAGTCCGTATGCCTATTAAAATTCAGACAGACAAAATTGAAGAATTAGTTTAATGGCAAGGAGAAGCAACTTACAACCTTCTGAAACAACCTGTACAGTCTGTTCTGTTACCTCTCTCTCTCCTTCCCAGTCTACGTGTCAGACTTTTAAAGAAAAAAGGAGTGAAAAAATTAGTCTGCACTGTCTTAAATTCTTTACTACTCCTACTTAAACACCTTTACGGTAGGTGGAATCGCGAGGCAAGAGCGTAGCCCAGGGTCTGAGAGGGGGAGGGGAGGAGAGTGGCATCCGGGGTGGGGGAAACACCTCTTTCCAACTTCATTTGGAAAGGAGAAGTATTTTTTGGATTGCACAAAAAGTGGCTCTGGGAGAACTTGCTACTTATCGATATAAGCTACATGTTCTTGACTTTCTTCAAATACTAATTTACTGAGTGATGTAGCACAATGATAAGCACACTGGCCTCGTATTCGGGAGGACGTCGGTTTGTTTGAAAGGCTACGGCCGATTTCCTTCCCATCCTTGAAGTATTACGAAACTGTCCATTGTCTCTAATGACCTCGACATCGATGGGGCGTTAAGTGTTAATTTTCCTTTAAAATACTGAATTGATACGTCTGTCGGTTTGGAGAGGCAGTATGTGAGGTTTGCGAAAAAATGTTACTGAAAAGGTGGTGGAACAACTGCCCTTTCCTGCTGGCTTCGCCCTTGCGGCGGAAGAGAGGGAGAGAGAGAGAGAGAGAGAGAGAGAAAGAGAGAGAAGGGGGAGGGGAGATTTATTCGATTCAGGAACGGGACGAGTGCGGCTTTAAGATAACGTTTCCCCGGCTCGGCTTGGCAGCGCGTCGCGGCGCTATGAATGATGCCCTTTTATCTGGGCAGGAGTCACGCCAAGTGGCTATTGAGCAGCCGATAACCGCGGGCCAACTTTCATTAGTGCTGGGACCGCAATTGGTTCGCGACCCTGCCAGTCCAGGTCTACGCCGCTCGGTTGGGGAAGCCGCCCTGGGCGGCTTTCCAAATGGGACCGCAGCTCTCTGTGAGGGGACACTGCCGTGTTACCGTCCTGTCCGTGGCAACGAGACAATAAAAGTATGGCTCCACTCAACCTAACAGTCAAGATCACAATACATGATTTATTTTTAATTCCAGTAACATGTTTCGATCTATACGGCCATCAGCAGACCTGAGACTTAGATTACGTGATAATCAGGTACACTAAGACGCCGTGAGTACCAACTGTTACCTGTCACCAACCGCAGTTGGTTTAATAGTTGGTTAAATGTACAGTTGATACAATTTCTCCGTGTACTAGCTTTTCACGTCATCTATGTCTCTAGCCTGAAGATGGCCGCACGGCCCGAAACCAGTTACCCGAATTAAAAACAAAATTAATTTGTTACGATGTCGACTACTTTTGGCTGTTATAACTATAATTTACGATCTCTGTTTTTCCATCAATGATACCAAAAATTACAAATAACAGCTACCTCGTTTGTCAATTGATTTCAGAAGGTGTAATGTTCAGCAGCACATGAAACAATTTCGAGAGATAGATTTGGTCGAGGAAATTTACATGACAGAGAGATAAATCATAAAACGGTTCGCAGGAGAGCTTCTGTAAAGTTTGGAAGGTAGGAGACGAGATACTGGCAGAAGTAAAGCTGTGAGGACCGGGCGTGAGTCGTGCTTCGTTAGCTCAGATGGTAGAGCACTTGCCCGCGAAAGGCAAAGGTCCCGAGTTCGAGTCTCGGTCGGGCACACAGTTTTAATCTGCCAGGAAGTTTCATAAAATGAAGGTTATCTTTGTAGCTGGTGAGTATTCCGGTTTGTATGGTAGTGGTCCCTGACGTTTGCTCCAGAGCTTTGTACATTTTCAAAGTTGCTCCTGGACCTTCTAAGTCTTGCTGACTGATTGGTCGCCGGCCGAAGTGGCCGTGCGGTTCTAGGCGCTGCAGTCTGGAACCGCGAGACCGCTACGATCGCAGGTTCGAATCCTGCCTCGGGCATGGATGTGTGTGATGTCCTTAGGTTAGTTTAACTAGTTCTAAGTTCTAGGGAACTAATGACCTCAGAAGTTGAGTCCCATAGTGCTCAGAGCCATTTGAACCATTTGAACTGATGGGTCGAAAGTTAGAGAGAAAAATAGAGACTCCTTGAAAGGAACGTAGTGGAAGTTTACACATGATCAACAGAGATAATTCCTGTCAGACATAAAACATAACTATTGAACTCTAATCTGTCAAATATAATAAACATCCATGTATCAGTTCTGTTTTGAAGGAACACAAAGGTCTTTGTTGACTAGGCAGGAAACCACGAAGTGAACTTTTCCAAAACCAAAATTTTATCTAAATGAAAAGTTATTATCCATGATCAAATAGGAAAGCCATCAAAATATATAAAAATGGCTACAAGTTTAACTGAAAAAGAGAAGCCGGGAAATTTAGCTATGCAGAGGGTGAAGAAAAATTTGCGCACTCGAACATCGCAACGTGATTCCTCACATAGTACAGTAGCAATACAAAAACGTCTGTCACAAAATTTCGTCCTCCGCATGGTTCCCGCAGTAAATGGTAAATGGGCGTTAAAGATTGGCAATCTGGCAACACTGTAATCACATGTACATTAACTAACTCTTCCAGCACACAGGAGTAGTGCTGTTCAGTAGGTGCAGTGGCTAGCGTTTTGGATTAGCGTGCAGGAGTCGAGGGCTCGATTCTAGGTCGAGACGCATTTGGTTTTATGTGGTACATGTAGTCTGCGTGGTACGGTATCTGGCGTCATCGATTACTGACGCTCTTCTACAAAACATTTGCACTAAAAAGTACTATGAACACACCAATGGAAGTACGATCGTTTTCATTGGTCAGCTTTCAAATAAGTCTCAAAAACTAGTTTTTATTACAGGCTACCAGTTTTTAAATAGAAATTTGTCCATGAAACAGGAAGATTTCTCCAGGAGAACTGATTTGCATTGCTACTCGTCAGGGCCTGTATGTTATTGCGCAAACGATAAAAATTGTTTTTTGCTGCGTATTGAACTCCTTCCTGAGCCACTGACAGTTTTAATAATGGATATTAAAAATCATTTTTTCCTCTAGTGTTCTAGGTGTCAGCATCACCTTTCTTCTAAGATTGTGATTGATTATTTATGCCCAATTTCATTAGCGAATGAGTGTATTGTAATCGTGGAGTTAAAATGTCTAACTCCTTGACGAGGTATCTACATGATGATCGCGGGTGCACATCCCTAATTAACTCTTACTGCTCGCTTTTGTGCAATAAATACTTCCTTGGAATTGGTGTGTTACTCCAGAAAATTATTCCTTAAGATATTACTGAGAGGAAATATGTAAGATATATCCAGAGGTTGTTTCGTTTGTTTCCGAGACTAGCAGTGATACTAAGAGCAAAAGTAGCTCAACTTAAATGTGTGAGGAGCTCAGTAATATGCTCTTCCTAGTTCAAGTTTTCATCGGTGTGAATACCCAAACCTTTCGAGCATTCTACCATATATACCGACTCCTGTTCATGTGCTACATCAATTATTGGTATAATTATTTGTTGTACGGAATTGAATAAATTATGTTTTCTGAAAATTGGAGGAGATAACATTTTCAGAGAACCACCTAATAAATCTTTGAAAAATATCACTAACAATCTAATTGGTTGCTATCTCTCTAATGTGATTTATTGTAACACAAGTATCATCTGGGAAAGGTACCAGTTATGTTTGTTGCGCGTTAAGTGGAAGATCATTCACACATAGAAGGATTAGGAGTGGGTGTAAAACTGAAGCCTCCAACATTTCAGCACCATTTCTACTTTCTGTTTGTTAAGTTCAAAAATTAACAACTGGCGGTATATTATTATTTAAAGCTCGTCATATTTGGTGAGTGAATGTATACGTAGTATTCTCGAACGAGCTACACTTCTGGAATGTTAACTGTGATGCGGTACGTAAATTGTTTCTACTCATACGTGATACACTCCTGATTACATTAATTTTTCGCATACTATAGAAGAAAATGGCAGTAAGGAAACAGGACGATAAATATTTAAGTCTTTCTTGTCACCTTTCTTATAAAGAGGTTTAACTATCGCATGTTTCAATGTTTCTCGAAAAATTCCCTTTGATAGTGGTACATTTCCTTGTATCCTTAACAACATTAATCATTAAGTTAGAACTACTTTTTAGAATCCTACTTATCTGCTGCATCTGCATTTCTTGTCCTTTCTTTCTGAATTTGCAGTTAAATTGTAGGATAAGGGTTCCACCTTTTTGCAAACACACTGCTTTTTCTTTTTATCCAGAGATGTTTCCCACCTCTGTGCCATCATCAGTGAGTTTTTGTTTATTGAAAGCTGTACGCAGTGAAAACAATTTAGATTATAATCGATGTAACAAATTGAGGCCTAAAGAAAGTTTTTGTTCGTTTTCTGATTTTACATTACGTGGTATTAAACGCCGAACTGTACGGTTATCTGCACTGATAGCTTGCCATCTGTAAACGAAAAGATGTAGATGTAAATTTCATAGGCGAGTTAAAACATACCTTGATTTTTATTAAAAAACCTGATTTTGGCCTGAAGAAAAGTTTATTTACTACTACTCAAATTTTGTTGTGACTGATCCTTCTTCTTTTGGATTCCAATGACATTGCACACACATATTAATGTACTTTGTGTAATTTATTTACAAACGCCTTTTTACTTCAAAAACGCTATGAGCACTATGTTGTTGTGTTTCCTAACTCCACCGGTATTCACTTGCTCCCAAGAGAGTTTGTGTCTGTCTGTGTGTGTGTGTGTGTGTGTGTGTGTGTGTGTGCGTGTGAGTGTGAGGTCGTTTAGCTGTTTGTGTTGCCTTTTGAGCAAAGTTCCTTCCATGTGTTAAATAACGTGGGTGTTTCCATTTAAAACTTGTTTGCCTTCTGCTACCGCCTTCTGTATGTGGAAGTTGTCTTCTATTGTCAGTTTGTGGTCTACATTGTGGCTGGATTTCAGTATTTTTAAATCTGTTGCTATTTAGTTGGGTGATGGTTAAGGGCTATTAGGTAGTCAGCAAATGTGCTATGGGTGCTGGTACTTTTAGGGCTCTGAGGCGTTCTGAGTATCTTGTCGTAAAGTTCCTGCACGTTTGTCCAGTGTATACTAACTGACAAGAGTTGTACCTGAGTTTATTTTAGAATCATGCTTCAGATTCCGTCAACACCACATGAGCTTCTGTTTTTTAAAATTTTTATATAATTTCAGTGAAGGATGTTGCTGCTATTTCCACATGCTTAAAGCTTAGTGGAACCCATTAATAGATTCCCTTGCTTCTACAGCCGAAACATTTGACGATATTTTTGCGGCTACGTTTAGAATGAGAATGTCAAAAGTAATCGTAGCTTCTGAAATACTTGTCATTTAGTTTGTTTTGGTATCCTGTACACTGTCTGGCTGTCCTGTCTCCTTTTTTGACAATATCTCATATAATTTAAATCTTATTATCTGGATTATTTATTTCTGTTAGGAAGCGCATACTGCTCGGCGTTTTTACAACTTTCCTTAAAATAGCACAGTACACAAGTAACATCAGACCCGCCAGGGTAGCCAAGAGCACTAATGCCCTGCATCCTGGAGACGAGTAGGCGCGCCGGCTCTGGATAGAATCCGCCTGGCGGATTAACGACGAGGACCAGTATGCCGGCCAGCCTGAATGAGGCTTTTAGGCGGTTTTCCACATCCCACTCGGTGAATGCCAGGCCGGTCCCCACATACCGCATCAGCTACACGACTCGCAGACATCTGAAACACATTCGTACTATTCCATGGCTTACACTACATGCACACAGCTGGGGTACACTAATTTCATCCTGGGGGATTCAGGGTGGTTGCAGGAAGGGCATCTGGCAACCCTCTGCAACTAACACTGCCAAATCAATAGTAAGAAGGATGACCCCGCATTAACGCTGGAATAAGGCCTCAAGAAAGAAAGAAAACAAGTTACATCAGATCTTGATATACTCTGGTCTTTATATAAATTCCCCTCTTCATCTTACATGAGATTTTAATTCCCTTAGATATCCATGACTTATTTTTTTGTTAGTTTTACGGATAAATTTTTTTGGAATTTGATTTCTCATACTGACACAAATTTGGTCTGGAATAAACTGAATATGACATTTTTCTCTTTCCACATATACCTAAGCCCCCACAGCATATATTTTAACGTACTCTTAAAACACCATATCCTCACTGACTGGCTTTAATGTATGAACCTGCCTCAGGGCTGTAGGACGCTATACTCTTTATATCCATTAATTGTGCGTCATCATCAGATCGTCCATTAACAACTGGCTATACAATAACTGTTTGAGTCTGAGCACTGTCTACAAATATATTATCAAACAGGGTCCCGCTCTCTTGCTGCACACGTGTTGGAAAATTAACTATTGAAATTTGATTGAAACATCTAAATAGTGATTCCAGTTCATTTTATATGTTTGTATACGATAATGGAAACTGAAACTTTTTACTAGATATGCGTGAGCTACCCAACCATTTGGAAGATAATTTAGAACGTGTGCTTTCGAGCCACCTCTGACGTCACTATGACGGATTGCCCTAGTTGTATTTGAAACGTAGAAACTTCAAATAATTCCACCTCTAGTTTGGCTCAAATTTTGCTCATGATCTACATTAATAAGGAAAACAGTACTTTTCCTGCACGACACACGTGGCAATTTGCTGTACACTCGCATCTGTTCCACGCTTCGTCCTCGCATTTGGATGCAGTACTACACTTCCTCATGCAGTGTATTAAGAACTGTTTAAAACACTGCAGGATTCTACTGCAGATTTACGAGACTGTGCCGTATGCCGCTCAAATTCTTCTATTTCATTCATAGAAGTGCTGTACACTTCACTTTTGAGATTACCCGAGACAAAAAATTCGGAGCATTGAGGTCACATGGTCTCGAAAACTTCAATCATACTGGCGTGTTACGTGTCATCTTATACCATCAGCAATTTGTGCTGGTGCTCCGTCATGGTTGTACCACATTCGCCAATGTTGCACAAGGGGAACATTCTCAAGCAGTCTTAGAAGATTTAGCCACGGGCATCAAAGGTTCCCTTTCCCATCAAGTTTTCTTAAAAGGGTATATGAGAATATCACCCAGTACTCCTAACCACACAGTCAATGAAAAACGTTGCTGCAGTTGGAACTGGTAAGGAGCATGTTGGTTTATGTTGTATTCGAGCTCGATTAGATGGGAATTTAATCGAAAACTCATTTCAGGTACATTTGTACTAACTAGGTCAATACATCTGACGAAAAAACCAGCGGCTATTCGTAAACACACATTGAGATACACCTCCTAAACGACTCGTATGTCTACCCCTGTACACTAGATCGTTTTTGCCCGCGTTATCATCTTTTGCTTGTGTTTGCTATATCTGTAATGTTGATTATTTGCTCATATCTCACATGCATATGCACAGCTATCCTATCTGCGTGCAGAAAACTGCAGATTTTCATACCCTCTGTCTGCTCTAGTGTCTTGTTAACTTACGCTGACCCTCATATCTCTCATCGACCTGAACGCTCTCGTCTCAACAACATGGCAGAAACACTCGTTCCCGTCAGAGCAAAATCCTTTCTGCCCACACCATCGTTCAGCAACTTTCTTGAAGTCCCTATCAATAGCAGGAACCTGTGTCTGGAATAACCTCCCGCATTACATTAGAGAACTGAATAACATCTCCAGCATCAAAAGACAATTAGTGACATACCTACTAAAGGAAATACAGTTATTAACATTGTCCCTGTACGCACTCGTCGGCCCTACACACACTTCCTTCCAACTAGATCATCACACCAGGAAACATCTATTTTCATAGCTGTAAATTCTTTTTATATCTGCCAATACCATTACCGATATTATTATCATTATTACTATTATAATCATTATTACTGTTATTATCATTATTACTATTATGATTATTAATGACAGTAGAAGCATCAATAATAGCTGATTTATTGCCAGTATCAACTTTATTAATTCATAGCGAGTATTATTTACTCACATTCTCAATTCAGACAGACAAATACCGACTGCAAAGACGTCCTCACTTTTAAATTAATATTTTATAAACAAATTTCCGTTTTTGATTTTCAGAAATGCGTTGCTTGTTATTGTGAAATTAAATTTTACATCCTCCATACTCAGGTCATCGTCAGTTGTTCTGCTGCCCATTTATCAAAACTCTTGTACTACTTTTAATGTCTCATTCTAATTTAATTTACTCAGCGTCGCCTGACTTAAGTAGACTTTTGTCCATTACCCTTGTTTGATTTTTTTAATAATGTTCGTCTGTAAATATCATAAATTAAAGTCCACAGCCGCGCTTTTCTGTCTTCATCTGAACAATAATCTAAGCAACTACAGAAAGATTTGACATGGTTGCCACTAACAGACAGACTGATTCATGAAAAAGTATGTATATGTAATCTATTACCGTTAGGTGAGATATGTCTTTTGGTCGTATACAGCGTGCCCAGGAGGAGTAGAGTATTCAGGAATATGACAGGAACACTCATTTGAAGCATAAACTTCATATTGACATATGTCCTTGTCAGAATGATTTCAGAGATAGAACAAAATTAATGTGTATTTATTCTGTGGGAGAGTGATGTGCCTATTTTTGACATTTTAGATTAGCGAATGACGTGACAAAATTACTTAAATTTTTTGGGAATTTAGTTTGCTGAATACGTTGAGAAAATTCCTTTGGCCACGTGGACTGCAATGTGTCTCCTGCATGTGGAATCCCTCCATAATTTATCAGACGCACTTACCCTACTCGCTAGTTCCGTCGTCGACTATTACATTTTTGTTCATGATTCATGAAAGTATAGGGGGTGGATTTTGGGCCACGCATGATCAAATACCTCATGTCATGGGAAGGAAAAGTAAGTCTTTTTTAGCATAAACCCAGACAAAAGGTTCCCCTGCCTAAAGAATATCTCCACCATTTTAAAAAATGCTGCAAAAAGCACCCACAATACAGATTTTAACACTCCAAATATCACACATACCAGATGTGACAAAAAGAAAAAACATTTGGAAAGAGTAACGTGGGGCATTTAACAGACTTAACAATCCTCCATCAAAACATGCAATCAATAAAAAATAAAATACTATTAGAAATTGAGCTCCAGTCTTTGAATTGCACAGTAGTGAGTGTTACTGAGCACTGGTGTACAGTGACAGAAATACAACATGTAGTCTTATCATCGTATGAAAGGTCAGACTCTTACTGCATAGCTACTTTAAGGAGTGTAGGATCATGCATTTATATCAAGAAAGGAACTAGTTCAAATCAAGACATGAGCTCGGTACAGCAAGTGAAAACAAATGTTTTGAAATGTCAGCTATTGAAATAACAGGGCTTGATATCAGCAAGAAATTAATCATTTTATGTGCGTATATATCTCCCAGTGGTAGGGTGAACACTTTTCACAACAAATTAACGGAAGTTCTAGATACAGCCCCAGGTACAAAGGTCAATATAATTCTGTGTGGGGACATTAACGTCAACACTAATATCATAAATGAATTCAGCAGAACCCTCATAAATATCCTTCAAAGTTTTGGCATGTCCCTATTGGTGAATAGTGCAACAAGGGTTATTACTATGACTGCATCAGTAACTGACCATATGGCCACAGATATGGACAGGGAAAAATGTGATGTAGCTGTGACAGGTCTCGGACTATCAAACCATCTCTGTCAAATAACAACAGTAAAATCAGGCATCAAACCATTCCCTAAATTACAAGCCTACAAACGACATCCATCAGAAATCAAAATAAAAGATTTTTCAGAGTAGCTAGCAAAAACAAAGTTGGGATGAAGTGTATAAGGAAACCAATGTGAATATGAAATTCTCTAAGTTCTCCACATTATTTAAACTGAACTTTGAAAGGCATTTCAAAAAAGTATGCATGACTGTATCACATCTCACAAAAACAGTTGTATAACAGCAGGTATTAAGAAGTCCTCCCAAACACTTCAATACCTCAGTTCCAAGAAAAAGCAATTATCCAGACTTCTTAAATTTCTGTCATAGATACAAAAAGATCTATAGGAAGACTGTCTAAATAATATACACTCCTGGAAATGGAAAAAAGAACACATTGACACCGGTGTGTCAGACCCACCATACTTGCTCCGGACACTGCGAGAGGGCTGTACAAGCAATGATCACACGCACGGAACGCGGACACACCAGGAACCGCGGTGTTGGCCGTCGAATGGCGCTAGCTGCGCAGCATTTGTGCACCGCCGCCGTCAGTGTCAGCCAGTTTGCCGTGGCATACGGAGCTCCATCGCAGTCTTTAACACTGGTAGCATGCTGCGACAGCGTGGACGTGAACCGTATGTGCAGTTGACGGACTTGGAGCGAGGGCGTATAGTGGGCATGCGGGAGGCCGGGTGGACGTACCGCCGAATTGCTCAACACGTGGGGCGTGAGGTCTCCACAGTACATCGATGTTGTCGCCAGTGGTCGGCGGAAGGTGCACGTGCCCGTCGACCTGGGACCGGACCGCAGCGACGCACGGATGCACGCCAAGACCGTAGGATCCTACGCAGTGCCGTAGGGGACCGCACCGCCACTTCCCAGCAAATTAGGGACACTGTTGCTCCTGGGGTATCGGCGAGGACCATTCGCAACCGTCTCCATGAAGCTGGGCTACGGTCCCGCACACCGTTAGGCCGTCTTCCGCTCACGCCCCAACATCGTGCAGCCCGCCTCCAGTGGTGTCGCGACAGGCGTGAATGGAGGGACGAATGGAGACGTGTCGTCTTCAGCGATGAGAGTCGCTTCTGCCTTGGTGCCAATGATGGTCGTATGCGTGTTTGGCGCCGTGCAGGTGAGCGCCACAATCAGGACTGCATACGACCGAGGCACACAGGGCCAACACCCGGCATCATGGTGTGGGGAGCGATCTCCTACACTGGCCGTACACCACTGGTGATCGTCGAGGGGACACTGAATAGTGCACGGTACATCCAAACCGTCATCGAACCCATCGTTCTACCATTCCTAGACCGGCAAGGGAACTTGCTGTTCCAACAGGACAATGCATGTCCGCATGTATCCCGTGCCACCCAACGTGCTCTAGAAGGTGTAAGTCAACTACCCTGGCCAGCAAGATCTCCGGATCTGTCCCCCATTGAGCATGTTTGGGACTGGATGAAGCGTCGTCTCACGCGGTCTGCACGTCCAGCACGAACGCTGGTCCATCTGAGGCGCCAGGTGGAAATGGCATGGCAAGCCGTTCCACAGGACTACATCCAGCATCTCTACGATCGTCTCCATGGGAGAATAGCAGCCTGCATTGCTGCGAAAGGTGGATATACACTGTACTAGTGCCGACATTGTGCATGCTCTGTTGCCTGTGTCTATGTGCCTGTGGTTCTGTCAGTGTGATCATGTGATGTATCTGACCCCAGGAATGTGTCAATAAAGTTTCCCCTTCCTGGGACAATGAATTCACGGTGTTCTTATTTCAATTTCCAGGAGTGTATAATGCAGGGAATAAAAGCAAAGCAGTCTGGGATGTTACAAGAAAGAAAACAGGGACAGAATAACATGCTACTGAGGGAGGGGGATAAGGTTATAAATGATCCACAACACTTAGAAACCTATGTAAATGAGTATTTTTCAAGTATTGCAGAGAAGTTGCAGCAAAAATCCCCTAAACCAAATAATATAACACCTGTACATAATGTTGCACTAAATGCAATGATGTTACTTTCAACCACAGAGAAAGGTGTCAATAAAACTGTTCAAAAAATAAAAAATAAAAAAATCAGTAGGCTTAGACGAAGTACCATTGTGTGTATTGATACAATGCTCAGAGATTATACAAGGCACTTTAACATATATAATAAATGAATCCTTCACATCAGGGATATTTCCAGTGCAGTTAAACAGGCAAGAGTTGTACATTTGGTTTAGAAAGATAACACAAAAGACATGAAAATTACCAGCCCATTTCCCTGCTATCAACATTCTCAAAAATAATGAAAGAAATTATGAAAGACAGATTAATGACTTACCTGAATAAATACAATCCTTTAAACAAATCACTGTTTGGTTACTGAAGTTGCAAAAATACAGAGTCAGCCGTAGTAGAATTCACAAAGGTTGTATCTGATGCTCTTGAAAAAGATGAGTGTATCACAGGTATATTTTGGGATCTTTCTTTGATACAGTTGACCACAAGATTCTATTAAATAATTTAGAAGCATGAGGAATAAGAGGGGTAGCTAATTACTGGTTCTGATCATACCTAGCATATAGGGTACAAAGAGTAGAGGTAACACATACTTCAAATAGATCTAAACATTTAGTAAAACACTTATCAGAACCACAATACATTAATATAGGTGTTTCACAAGGTAGCATCTTCGGACCAATACAATTCCTGATTTACATCAATGACTTTCCCAGTAGTGTTACTCAACTTGAAAAAATTCTCATCGTTGATGACAGCAATATTATAGTCACTGAGAAAACAAGAGAACTCCTTGCAGAGAAAGGAAATGAAGTTCTCAAGGAAGTTTACTATTGGTCAATAAGAAATAAAGTGACATTGAACATAAAGGAAACTAATGCCATGAATTTCAGTTTGAAGAGGGAAAATTATGATGTTAAATTAAATGTAGATGGTACCCCTGTAGGCTGTGTAGCAAATGAAAACGTTTTAGGAATGAATATTGATTCTCAGGTGAATTGGTGTGAACACAGAAAGATACTTACAACAGAATGTCATCAGCATGTTATGCCTTTAGAATCCTATCATCAGTAAATAACATGCAGTGTCTTTTAGTTACATACTGTTCATATGTACACTCAATTCTTAGCTATGGCATTCTTTTTAGGAGAAAAATTCACAAAATATGAACACAGTTTTGAAACTCCGGGAAACAGTCATAAGAATCATAAGCAAAAATGGCAGTCAAACTCATTGTAAAGATCTGTTTAAAACACTGGGGATTTTAATTGCTCCGCGTGAATACATTTGCCAGTCAGTTGCACACATCAAAAATAACATTGGTAATTACTAAAGAAACAATTCTGTACTTGAGCATGGAACAAGAGCTACACTCAACTTACGTTTGCCAAGAAAAAATAAATATAAAACTCAAACCATCATTTTCTACCAAGGAATAAAACTGTACAACAAATTACCAAAAGAGATAAAAGAAATTGCAAAAATACACTTATTTAAAAAGGCAGCTAAAATGTACCTGTTATGCAATACATTTTATTAAGGCAATATTTTTCGTAAGGCCACTAACAATGACCACCGGCAATCACGTTGCTCAGGGGAGCTAGGAGAAAGACCCACATGTTTACTCCCCACCACTTCCATTGCTGCAGAAGTCCGTCAGAACTTCCCAACAGCAAATTTCCGCCTTACTATTGACCCTCCAAAACGAGGTAATGAATTTGGTCCTCCTAGGAAACTTAGGACAGGTCTGAATCCATTCGTTACAGAGCATGGAATATGTGGAGACTGTCTGTGTCGCTGAGGCTTCATGGTCGCCACGACGTGCGTCTGTAGGATCGCTGTGCAAGCTATACAGCACGTGGCTGAAGAGTGTTTACTGCGAAAATTTCCTCGTGAACTCTATGAACTTCATTTGGTGATACCAAGAACCTAGATACAGTATTCAGTAATAAAATTTTTTTGTGTTCCTTTTGTACTGTGTTTGTTTTCATATTACTTATTTTTTACAGGGGGCAATCAAAAAGTTTCCGTTCGAAGGCCGAAATCGTTATGCCAGTCACGCAGTCTTTTGGGAACAGATACTATCTTCGTACAGTTAAAGGTTACCCGGCCATTAACCTTCTTCTGTGCGAATGCAGACGCTTTGCCCGAACTCTTACGGGACTCGGCAGCTTAGTCTGCCGCGAGTACTGAGTGCATGGGCAAATATCTATTAGGAGCACTATGAATGTAGGTTGTGGACAGTTGGGACTGTGGGTATCACGGGAAGTGCGCACGTGATAAATACCTGCAGTCGCACTATCCTCTGTGCACTCGATGGCTCAGATGGATAGAGCGTCTGCCATGTACCATCTAAGCAGGAGATCCCGGTCGAGGCACGCATTTTTAACTGCCCCATTGATGTGTATCAACACCTGTCGACAGCTAAGGTTTTCGCTTTAATTATCATTTCATTCTAGAGAAGCTGCACGGTCACCAATGGTAGCTGTTCTTTCGGGAACAGTTACTGTCTTCATACACTGTATGTGTATTTATGCATTTATATTGTAAGAATGTAGCATTTTCATGTAAAACAATAACAAGTTTTCTGCTGAACTGGAAACTATATGTCCAATGGACTACTTATGTACCAGAAATCAGTGCGTCGACGGAACGAAAACTGCAAGAACTCTCGGGTGAATCTCCTACATCGAGTTCCTATTATCAAAGAGAGAAAAGAACTAGAAAAAGAGTGTGAAGGATGGAAAAAGAGAGTTCAGTGCGGTGAGAGAGGGTGAAGAGTTCCTTTGCATATTCGCGGGGCCGATGTCACGCGAGCTGCCACTCTGACAAGTGAGAGCGGAGGTGCCGTTCTAAAGCGTGGCGTCGCGCCGCGGCCGACTCCCATTATTCCGCGCGACGCCGGACGGCGGAGGGTGGAAGAAGGGTGGCTGAGGGAGGAAGGAGGATGGCAGAGTGAGGCAGGAGGAGAGAGGCGGGAGGGAATTCCTCGGGGCTCGACCGCACGGCGCAGGAATTTTCATTTGCGCCGGGGTTGGCCGGCCCGGCGCCGGCGCGACCTGCGCTTAATATGCGGCCCGCGGGATCGCCTCGCCACGCCGCGGCGACGGGCCGTCCACTTAGCGTCGCGACGCCTCGCCCCACTTTGCATGGCTCGCCCGCTGATGCGAATGCTCGCCGAAGCCTTCAGCCCCGCTCCTCATATGTTTGCTTAATTAATTACTCTCTCGCCGCGCGACAGGAACGCTTCTCGACTGGCCCAGATTTCCGAGGTGCTGTGTCGCAAACGGCTCCTGTCGGCTCATCTCGGGTTGATACTGTTACTTTCCACATCTTTTAGTTTCATCACGTTACTTTAATACCTGCTCGTATAGCGTAAGGGACTGCGAACTATCTTCCGAAACGGCATGGTGAGCCATATATATATCGAACACGCGCTATGGATTAACAATCGTGACTGATGCACCAGCCAATAGGAACTCCGACTGTTGCTGAAACAACCTGATTTCAGTTATATCGGTTTTTTTCTACTCCGGTTTAACCTGACTGTTAAAACTGTTTAAAATAACCGGTATCTGAAATAACCGCGTATCGGTGTTTTATTCCTATTATTTCCTGTAATAAATGTAGAAGTCGAACAAAGATCGAATGGTTTTGAACGTCTCAGTTTACAGATGCATGGAACCAAAATATTAAACTAAATAAGCAAATAAAATAAAACCTAGTCTGTCCACAGTTCACTGTTTTTCTCTAAAAGTAATAAAATAGTTCAATTGTACAAAAAATCACCAATATTCTCCTATTGATACTAATTACACGAAAATCTGTGACAACGTAGATTTTCCCGGCGTATCAAATACTGATGATTTTCACGGGTTTCCAGCCGGGTTCCATCGTCCTGACGACAACACAGGACGATGGAACCCGGCTGCAAACCCGTGAAAATTATCAGTACTCGAAACTCTGCTGAAAAATCATGTTGTAGTCGTAGATGATACCACTATCTGCGCCCTGCGTATAGTAATTGCTACAGGGAGAAAACTGAAGTTGAAGAACTCTGTTTTTCATGTTAATTTGTCTGTTTTCAACGGCAGGCAGATAAAGGCATATTATGTAGTGACAGGCAGCAAATCAGCTACTTTCTGTTTTTATTGTATCCTAAGAATGAATTGTTGTTAAGTTTTTAATTTATTAATTTTAGCGCAATTTCGTCCCTCTTTCATTATTTCATAGAAATGGCAGACAAATCTTAAGTTTTTTAAAGCTAATGAAGCATAGCACTTCATTATTACGTCACTTCATAAAAATATTTCCAAAGCAGGGTTGGTGCCATTCTGCAGTACAACGGATGTCGGCGGGGACAGCGGGAAACTACTGTGGAGACCAGTTGGGTGCGAGTCTTACACACTGCACGTACAGGCGTACGTTAAGCCATGCCACACGGCCAAAGGTGCATTATTGTCTCAGCAATGCTGTAATATTTCTTGTGCCATGCGTCTGTTTTGTGCCATGCGTCTGTTGCTTGTTTCAGTCGGCTTTGTTATTAAAGCATCACTGATCGCTTTTTCCCCATTTTCTATAATAACGCAATATCTTAAACCAATGAAAACTTTACAAACAAAAATTATTGATTTCTAAAAATGTTGTGTTTAAAGATAAAAAATTCTAGCACTGCTGCTAGGGATAATTGACACTACGTCTTTTTACTCGGTTATTAGTAAAAAATAAAAAACTGCAAAAAATAAGAAAGCTGTTATAACCGAAACCAAGCAAATACCGAAAAATACCGGTTATTCAGAACTGAAATACGGGTATCGGTTTTAACCGGTTGGTTTTCCCCATCCCTGCTGGACAGCCTGGCTGTGATTCCTAGGTGACTTCCCACGCTCGTGTAGGCAAATAATGCGGTTTTTTTTCTTCAGTTTCCGCCCTACAATATACGATACACAAACCGTTACAATACCATTACAAACCGAACAAATTTTGCACAATACACAGACGGATGGCACACAGGAATTTCCTTCCTTACGTAGAATAGATAAAGGCTAAATAAAAGAAAAAGGTATTGTGTTATGGATTCGTGTAACACTATCGACACCTCCCGTGATTCGCACCGGTGGTACTAAGTATATACGATGTTCCAGGAAGAATGATCAATATTCAGGATTATAGCAGGAACGCAGGCCGCGGTGGCCGAGCGTTTCTCGGCGCTTCACTCCGGAACCGCGCGACTGCTACGGTCGCAGGTTAGAATCCTGCCTTCGGCATGGATATGTGTGATGTCCTTAGGTTGGTCAGGTTTAAGTAGTTCTAAGTTCTAGGGGACTGATGACCTCAGATGTTAAGTCCCATTGCTCAGAGCCAATTTAACCATAACAGGAACGATCATTAGAAAAAAAACTTCACTTGCACATTTGTCCTATTATGAATGGTTTCAGAGATAGAATACATTCAGTGTACAGTGTTATTTCTTTTCTGTATTGTTCAGTATACTCTTCGATCTGCACATGTGTACATGTACAACAGCCATGAAACATTACGACATGCGTTGTGCAAAGTAATAATTGAAAAATACCTGTTTTTAACATATTCAGCCGTCAGCATTAGCGCGCACGCCACATTACAGCTATTGTACTGTTCACAATAAATTTTCCGATATCCAAATGTATCAGGTATCAGTTTCAATGCATTTTACATTGTTGGGTGAACATGTTGTGTTCCTTGTCTGATTGTCTCCTCACGTTCGCTAATGAGGGAAGCACGTCCATTATGCGACCACGTAGCTCATCTCGCGCATTCTCCTTTCATTTGTCAACTTCACGATTCATCAAACGCAATGTAGAAGTAGTAGTAGTAGTAGTAGTAGTAGCTTTATTCATGCGTAGATCTCTTTTTAGAAGGATATAGGACACGTCAAAGTATTTACAAGTTTACACCAATTTAAAATAAGCTAATTCGTAAACACATACATTTACAGGCTTCTGGTTAGAGACAATCATTAGATTTACTCCTAGTAAAAAATACTTTTCTTACTAATAATTTATTAAATAATGTAATGCCACACTGTTCTCTTGTAACTCACTGTCAGTCACTGCACACTCTTTATCACACATTGTTGCATAACACTTCACTCACTACACACACACACACACACACACACACACACACACACACACACACAGAACCACACTGGTGATCTCTGGGCCATTTTCTACTTCCTAGCTCTTTTGGGTGTCCTGGAGCCTGGAGAAACTGTCAATTCAGCACGCTACAAGACGACACTCACTAAGCTGAAAGCCCGATTTCCAGGGTAAGGCCAGAGAATAAAACCAACTTTCACCTGCAACATGATATCGCCAGACCCCACGTCAGTTGTGATTTCCCTAAATCACTCCAGGCAAATGCCGGGATGGTTCCTCTGAAAGGGCACGGCCGACTTTCTTCCCAATCCTTCCCTAATCCGATGAGACCGATGACCACGCTGTCTGGTCTCCTTCCCCAAACCAACCAACCAACCCACGTCAGTTTCGCAACCACGCAACTCATTGCGCAATTCTGCTGGACTGTCTTACCACACGCAGATTTAGCGTCCTCAGACTTATACCTCTTTGGGCCTCTAAAAGAGGGGCTACGTGGAAAACATTTTCAAGACTTGAGATGCCGTTGTCAAAGAAGTAGCTGTTCCTATTTTTACAAGCGCGGCATGCAGGCTCTGGTTCATCGTTGGCAAAAGTGCATAACGAATGGTAGTGAATATGTGGGAAAATGGCAGTCTGAAATATTGCTTTATTTAGCTGTGCTGTGGTGATTTACGTATCTCCTGTGGATTCCATGAGACATTACCTTCGGAACGACCCTATCATATGTCGAAAACGACCGTTATGGAATGGTGCGCCAAGTGGTGCCGCTGCTCCGTGATAACGCACGTCTGTATCGCAAATGTCGTAACGCAGAAGTTACGCCAATACACGTGGGAGACACTCGAGCACGCTTCCTATATTTCCGATCTCTTCCCATGGGATTATCAGGCCTTCTGTCCCTTAAAAGAGGCGCTGAAGGGTTGACAATTCCTGTCTGATGAGCAGTCAATTGCAGACTTCTTGAGCAGCTGGATATATGATCGCTCGTTAGTGGGATGACAGTCTCAGTGCCCACGGTGATTTTGCGTGACTAGCATAACGATTTCGGCCTTCGAACGGAAAATTTTTGCTTGCGCCTTGTAAAAACTACGTTGTATGAAAACAAACATAGTACTAAAAGACACTCAAAAGTTTTGTAACTGAATTCTGTATCTACGTCTTTGGTGTCACCAAATGCAGTTTATAGAGTCCACCAGGAAATTTTCGCAGTAAACACTCTTCAGACACGTGCTGTGTAGCTTGAACAGCGACCCCACATCGCACGTCGGGGCGACCTTCAGCGATACAGACAGGCTCCACATTTTCCATGCTATGTAACGAATCGATTCAGAGCTGTCCTACGTTTCCTGGGAGGACCAAATTCATTAACACTTATCGTAAGGTCAGCAGTAAGGCGGAAAGTCGCTCTATGGAACTTCTGTCAGACTTCTGCGCAATGGAAGTTGTGGGGAATAAACATATGGGTCCTTGCCCTAGCTCCGATAAGCACCGTGATAGCCGGTGGTCATTGTTAGTGGCCTTTCGAAAAATATTGCTTTAATAAAATATGTTGCATAACAGGTACGTTTTAGCTACCTTTTTAAATAAGTGTATTTTTGAAATTTCTTTTATCTCTTTTGGTAATTTATTGTGCAGTATTATTGCTTGGTAGGAAATGCTGGTTTGGTTTTATGTTTATTTTTTCTTGGAAAATGTAAGTTGAGTCTAGCTCTTTTTCCATGGTCATGGAGAGAACTGTTGGTGCAGTAATTACCAAAGTAATTTTTGATGAGTACAATTGACTGATGAAAGTATTCACACGGAGCAGTTAAAATCTTCAGTGTTTTAAACAGATCTTTACAATGAGCTCGACTACCAATTTTGCTTATGATTACTATGGCTCTTTTCTGGAGTTCGAAAATTGTGTTCATATTTTGTGCATTTGTTCTCCTAAAAAGAATGCCATAGCTAAGAATTGAATGTACATATGAATAATATGTAACTAAAGGGAACTGCATGTTACATACTGGTGATAGGATTCTAAGGGCATAACATGCTGATTACATTCTGTTTGCAAGTACCTTTGTGTGTTCACACCAATTCAACTGAGAATCAAATTTCATTCCTAGAAATTTTGCATTTGTTACACAGTCTATAGAGGCGCCATCTATACTTAACTTTGTAATTTTCCCTCTTCAGTCTGAAATTCATGGCATTAGTTTCCTTTATTTTCGATGTCACATTATTGCTTATTGACCAATAGTAAACTTCCTTGAGAGCTTCATTTGCTTTCTCTGCAAGGAGTTCTCGTGTTTTCTCAGTGATTATAATATTGCTGTCATTAGCGAAGAGAATTTTTTCATCATGAATAACACTACTGGGAAAGTCATTGATGTATATAAGGAATAGTATTGGTCCTAATATGCTACCTTGCGGAACCCCTATATTAATGTATTTTGGTTCTGATATGTGTTTTTGCAAATGTTTTGATCTTTTTGAAGAATATGTTATCTCTACTCCTTGTAACGTATCTGGTAGGTATGATCGAAACCAATAATTAGCTACCCCTCTTATTTCTGATGCTTCTAGTTTATTTAATAAAATCTTGTGGTCAACTATGTCAAAGGCCTTAGAAAGATTCAAAAATATGCCTGTGACACAATCATCTTTGTCAAGAGCGTCAAGTACAACCTTTGTGAATTCTACTATGGATGACTCCGTATTTTTTGTCAATATGTTCTAAGCCTCTGTAAAATAGCGAAAGTACGTAAAAAAAGCAGAAGAGGTTATAAATGCAAATGGTCTTCACTTTATTTTCTTAGTTACGGATATCTGTGGTTGTTAGGTGTAGCTTCGTTTTGTTTTCAAATTTCCAGCAGGGTTCTACAGGTAATTTCCTTTTTCCAGATTTTGTCTTCTAATAGCTGAATAAAATGATCAAATTGTTTACCATTAGCTCTGACACAAGCTTCTAAATGCCACATCATAGATTATCTTCCTTGCTCCCATATTCCATGTGTCTGATGTACCTGCTGGAATGCTTCTATAGTACGCCGGTGAAGAAAGTTAACATTCGCAATAGATAGGCAATACAGTTTTGTTTTATTTTTTTGAGTATCAGCTTTCTGACTGGTTTTATGAGGCCCGCCACAAATTCCTCTTCTGTTTCAAACTTTTCATTTCAGAGCAGCGCTTGCAACCTACATTCTCAATTATTTTCTACATGTAGCCCAAGATCTGTCTTCTTCTACAGTTTTTGTTCTCTACAGCTCCCTCTTGTGCATGAAAGTTATTTCTTGATGTGTTAGCAGATGTCCTTTCATTCTGCCCCTTCTTCTTGTCAGCGTTTTCCATATTCCCTTTCGTCGTCGATTAAGCGGATAACCTCCTTATTTCTCACCTTACCCATCTACGTAACTTTCAACATTCTTCTGTAGCACTAAATATCAAAGGCTTCGATTCTCTTGTTCCTGTTTTCAGTCCATGCCTCACTACCGTTCAATGCTGTGCTCAAAACGTACACTCTCAGAACATCCTTCTCTCGGACAGGAATACCCTTTCGCCAGTGCTAGTCCGCTTTTTATGTCCTCCATGCTCCGTGCGTCATCGGTTATTTTGCTGCCTAGGTAGAAGTATTCCTTAACGTCATCTACATCGTGATCACCATTACAATGTTAGTTTCTCGCAGTTTTCATTCCTTCGACTTCTCATTCTTTTCGTCTTTCTTCGATTTACTCTCAAACAGTAATCTTTAATCATTGGGTCATTCCATCCAACAGATCCTATAGTTCTTTTTCACTTTCACTGAAGACAACAAAGTCACCTTAACATTGCTATTCTTTAACCTTGAATTTTAACCCCACTTTTGAAATTTTCTTTTATTTCCGTCCCTGCTTCTCCGACATGTAGACTGAACAGTAGGGGCGAAAGAGTACCCTCTTACCTTACACTCTCTTTAATCCAAGCACTTCGTTTTTAATCTTCCAGTCTGATTGCTCTCTACTGGTTGTTGTACTTATTGTATATTATCCATCTTTTCCTACAGCTTATCCGTAGTTTTCTCAGAATTTCGAACATCTTCCATCATTTGTAGAACACTGTTTCCAGGTTGGCAGATCCTATGAGCACGTCCTGATTTTTCTTCAGTCTTGCTTCCATTATCAACCACACCGTCAGAACGTTTCCTAAAGACAACTGATCGTCGTATAAGAAGTGCAGAAGTGCTCAATTTTCTTTTCAGTCCTTCTGTATATTATTTATGTCAACAACTTGGATGCATGAGCTATGAAGCTGACGTGCGATAAGTCTCGCACTACTCAGCTCTTGCGACCTTGGGAATTGCGTGGATGATATCTGATGGTATATCGCCAGTCTCATACGTTGTACACGGCAACATGAATAACAGTTTTGCTGGCATTTCCTCCAGTGATTTTAGAAACTCCCATGGAATGTTATCTATCCTTTCCACATTCTTCTTCTTCTTTCGATTTCGGCCATCTTTGGACCACGTTCAACAATTCACTTGCCCGGCTTTTTGATCTTTTTTCTCTCTTCCCAATATTTCCTCATCATTTTCGAATGGTTCCTCCTCCGCTCTTCCGACCATTTCCTGTTATTATTCTTTAGTTTCGTTTCTTCTGGAAAACACTTAATTTCGTTCACTATTTGTCTAAACTTTTTCCTGTCCCTGATTGACTCACGGGTGACATTAAAATAGGCCAAATCCTTTTTCACCATCTGTATCCATTTATTGTTGGTTTTTTCGTTCCTGTTACTATGTTCAAACACTTTTCTTGTTAGTCTGTTTCCATCCATCCTCGACAGGTGACCATAAAACGTTAGTCTGCGTTTACGCATTGCATCACTCACTTTCTCAATAGTTTTGTATATTTCCTTATTACTCTTTAGCTTGTACTCTTCTTCAATCTTTCTCGGTCCTGATATTTTTCTCAAAATTTTCCTTTCTTTCCTTTCCATGTTTTCTATTTCCCCCTTTTTGTTAAGAGTTAGGCACTCCGATGCATACAGGCATTCTGGTCTAATGACAGTTTTATAATGTCTTAATTTAGCTTGAATCGAAATGTTTTTTTTTTGTTATATATGTCTTTGGTTTTTTGAAAAGCAAATTCCATTTTCCTTGCTCTCGCCTGGTTTGCACTCTTGTCTAAACCATTCACTTGAATTATTTCACCTAAATACTTAAATTTTTCTACTCTCTTAATATTGCCGTATTTAGTAATAAGATTTTTCTTGTTATTTCTATGATTAGACATATACACGGTTTTTTCAAATGAAATCTGCAGTCCAGCTCTGGCCGAAACTTCTTGTAGTTTCTCCAAGTAATTCTGAGCTATTTCTTCGTTTTCTGTAATTATTGCCAGATCGTCTGCAAAAGCTAAACAGTCCACTTCTATTTTTTTCTTTTTTTTTCCAATTCTGATGTCATTCTTGGTGCCTTTGAGTTCTTCTTTCCATATTCTCAATATCTTTTCCAGTACGCAGTTGAAGAGGATTGGGGATAAACCATCACCTTGTCTAACACCTGTTTTAATTTCGAACTTCCTTGAAATTTCACCCATAAATTTAACTTTGGCCTTACTGTTTGTTAGCGTCTGTTTGATAATTTGAATTGTTTTCTTATCGACCCCAAATTCTTCCAATACTTTCAGTAATGTTTCTCTATCTACCGAGTCGTATGCTTTTTTGAAATCTACAAATACTATTGCAAATCTCTGGCCTCTTGAGATTCTGTAACGAATTAGTGTTTTCAGGTTAAATATTTGTTCAACACAGGATCTACCTTGTCTAAAACCTGCTTGATATTCACCTATTTTTTTATCCAGAACTGGCTCCACGATTTGAAGTAATTTCCTTGACAAAATTTTGTATCCTACTGGTAGTAGCGAGATCCCTCTATAATTATTAACATTCATCTTATCCCCCTTTTTGTGTAGTGGGTGTATCAGGGCACACTGCCAGTCTTCAGGAATTCTTTCTTCGTCCCAGATCTTCTTAAACATATGTTCCAAAACTTGTGGGAGGTTGGTATCCATTATTTTTAGGATTTCTGGTACTATGGAGTCTTCACCTGGGGCTTTATTGTTTTTTAGACTGTGTATTATGTGTTTTATTTCTTCAGCGTCTGGAGGTTTTGACTCGGTATTAGTATTTCGGTGGTTTTCAAAACTCATTTTATCTTTGGGGGGTTCACAATTTAGTAGATTCTCGAAATATTTTGCTAATATTTCACAATTAGTCTTGTTTGTCAAACCTAGCTTGTTCTCTTCATCTTTAAAACATAAATTTGGGGATTGGTATTTGGTTAGCTGTTTTCTAAAAGTTTTGTAGAAATCTCTAGAATTATTTCTTTTAAAGTCTTCCTCAATCTGTTCTAGGTTATCCTGAAATTGTCTTCTTTTTTTATTACGGAAAAGCTTAGCTGTTTCTCTTCTCTGGCTTTTAAAATTGTCAAGATCTTGAGGATCTTTTGTGGAGTTCCATTTCTGCCACAATTTCTGTCTCTTCTCCAGGTTCTCATCACATTCATTGTCCCACCATGGATGTCTTCTTACTCTTTTCACGAGACAATTTTCTTTTGCTATTTCAACTATTTCGTTTTTGATCTCCTCCCATCCCGCTTCCTTATTTATTGTGGATATGCCATCGCTATCTTTGTGCAATGCTCTTTGAAACCGTTGTTTAATTTCTTCATTTTTTAAAGTTTCTGTGTTATATTTTGGAATTTTGTAAAAGGTTTTCTTCTCTTTTCGAAATGGGAGTGGTCTGAATTTAATCGTAGTCAAATAGTGGTCTGAATCAACATCAAGGCTTTTCAGCACTTTAGTGTTTTGAATTTCTTCTTGACAATGAAGTGAGATAGCCACATGGTCAATTTGGAATTCTCCGAGAAGTGGATTTGGTGATCTCCATGTTTTAGTTTTTCGGCTCAGCTTTTTGAAATGTGTTGTCATTATTTTCAAGTTGAAATGCCTACATACCTCTATAAGCCTTTCTCCATTTTTTGAAGTTCTTTTGTGACCTGGGAAGAGGCCTACTGTTCCATGGTATTTTTTCTCCCTTCCTATTTGTGCGTTAAAATCGCCTACTAACATTTTGATGTTCTTCTTTGAGCACCTATCCAGTTCCATTTCAAGTATCTCCCAAAATTCTTCAACTTTCTCCGGGTTATTTTTGTTGTCCTGGTTTATGGGTGCATGGCAGTTGATTATAGAGTATCCTTTGTTTTTACATTTAATCTCAAGAATGGATAGTCTCTCAGAACTCGAGTAGAAGTTAGTAACTGAATCTAAAATTGAGTGATGTACCAGAAATGCTTTCCACATTATTTTATCAAAAGTCTTCAAAATCTCTACTAAATCCTGATTGTAATACTGGATCCGCTATCTCTTCGCTATAAACTCCTGTTCCTTCTACCATCAAATCATCAGATAAGTCCTCCCCCCGACAGAAGCGCTCAATGCACTCTTTCCACCTATCAGTGCTCTCCTTTGCACTTAACTGTGGAATTCCATTGCCCTAGCTTTTAATTTTGCCGAGGGTTGTTTTCACTTTCCTGTACCTTGAGTCAGTCCTTCCGACAATGATTTCTTGTTCGGTTTCTTCACTTTTTCATTTGACCATCTCGCCTTACCTTCCCTACTCTTCCTGTTTATTCCATTCTTAAGTGATTTGTGTTTCTGTATTCCTGAAGACCCCTGAACGTTTTTGTACTTCCTCCTTTCGTCGGTCAAGTGAAGCATTGTTTCTGTTCTCAATAGTTTCTTCGCAGTTACCTTCTTCGTTCCTTTATTTTTCTTTGCAACTTCTGTGACCAGCCTATTTAGATAAAGCCATTCCTCTTCACTGAACTGCCTACTGAGCCATTCATTACCGCAGTGTCTATAGCCTCAGAGAACTTCGAGCATATCTCTTCATTCCTTAGTACTTCCGTATCACACTTCTTTGTGCATTGATTCTTCCTGACGAGTCTCTTAAGCTTCAGCCAAATCTTCATCATTGCTAACTGTGATCTGAGTCTGTATCTCCCCCTTACAATACAGTATCTGATTTTGGTATCTCTACCAGGCCATGATGTGGAGTAACAAATTTTCCTGTATTTCCTGGCCCTGTCGAAGTATACATCCTCGAGCTATGATTTTTGAACATAGTATACGCTATTCCCCAGCATTCCCCCCTCGCCCCCGCCTGCCTCCCCTAGCCACCCCTGAACTAGGAGGCATGCTGCCTCAGCGATACAGACAGCCGTACGGTAGGTGCAAGCACAACGCAGGGGTACATGTTGAGAGGCCAGACAAACGTATGGTTCCTGAAGAGGAGCAACTTGCAGGGGCAATAGACTGGATGACTGATTGAACAGCAATTGTAATCAACCAAAACAGTATTGCTGTCCTGGTATTGCGAACGCCTGAAAGCAAGGGGAAACTACAGCCGTAAGTTTCCAGAGGACGTGCAGTTTTACTGTATGTTTAAATTCTGATGGGGTCCTCTTGGGTAAAATATTCCGAGGAGAAAATAGTCCTCCATTCGGATCTCCGGGCGGGGACCACCCAGGAGGACGTCGTTATCAGGACAAACAAAACTAGCGTTTTACGGATCGGAGTGTGGAATGTCAGATTCCTTAATTGGGCAAGTGGGTTAGAAAATTTGAAAAGGGAAATGGACAGATTAAAGTTAGATACAGAGGGAATTGGCGAAGTTCGGTAGCAGGATGAATGGGACTTCTGGTCAGGTGAATACAGGGTTATAGATACAAAATCAAATAGGGGCAATGCAGGAGAAGGCTTAATAACGAATAAAAAAACAAGGAACGTGGATAAGTTTCTACGAACAGCATAGTGAACGCATTATTGTAGCCAAGATAGGCACGAAGCCCACGTCTGTCACAGTAGTACAAGTTTATATGCCAACTAGCTTCGCAGATGACAAAGAGATTGAGGAAATGTATGATGCTATAAAAGAAATTATTCAGAGAGTTAAGAAAGACGAAAATTTATTAATGAAGGGTGACTGAAATTCAGTAGTAGGAAAAGGAGAGAAGGAAAAAGAAGTAGGTGAATATTAGCTGGGGTAATAAAAGAAAGAAAAGCCGCCTGCTAGAATTTTCCACAGGGTATAACTTAATCATAGCTAGCTTGGTTTAAGAATCATGAAAGGAGGCTGCATGCTTGAAGAGACCTGGAGATACCAGAAGGTTTGAATCGATTACAGATTTAGGGAGCAGGTTTAAATTTTAAGACATTCCCAGGGGTGGATGTGAACTCTGGCCACAATTTATTGTTTATGAACTTTAGATTAAAACTGAAGAAACTGCAAAAAGGTAGGAATGGGATCTGGGTAAACTGAAAGAACCAGAGGTTGTAGAGAGTTTCAGAGGGAGCATTAGGAAACGATTGGCGAGAACAGGGAGAAGGAATACAGTAGAAGAAGAATGGTTAGCTCTGAGAGATGAAGTAGTGAAGGCAGCAGAGGATCAGGTAGGTAAAAAGACGAGGGTAGTAGAAATCCTTGTCAACGGCCTTGCCGCAGTGGTAACACCGGTTCCCGTCAGATCACTGTGGTTAAGATCTGTTGGGCTGGGCTAGCACTTGGATGCGTGACCATCCGGTCTGCCGAGCGCAGTTGGCACGCGGGGTGCACTCAGCCGTTGTGAGGCAAACTGAGGAGCTACTTTATTGAGAAGTAGCGGCTCCGGTCTCGGAAACCGACATACGGCCGGGAGAGCGGTGTGCTGACCACATGCCCCTTCATATCTGCATCCAGTGACGCCTGTGAAGGACTGCGGAAAACAAGACGGCCGGTCGGTACCGTTGGGCCTTCAAAGACTTGTTCGGACGGAGAAGAGTAGAAATCCTAGGGTAACGTAAGCGATACTGTATTTAACTGATGAAATGAGAAAATATAAAAGTGCAGGGAATTAAGCAGGCGAAAAGAAATGAAACGTCTCAAAAATGAGATCGACGGAAAGTGCAGAACGACTAAGCAGGAATGGCTAGAGGAGAAATGTAAGGCTGTAAAAGCATGTATCACTGGGGATAAGATAGATGCCGCCTGCAAGAAAATTAAAGAGACCTTTGGAGAAAAGAGAACCACCTCCATTAATATCAAGAGCTCAGATGAAAAAGCAGTCCTAAGCAAAGAAGGGAAAGCAGAAAGGTGGAAGGAATATATAGAGGATCTACACAAGGACAATGTACTTGAGGGCAATATTATGGAAGTGGAAGAGGACGTAGATGAAATCGAGATGGGAGATACGGTCCTGTGTAAAGGATATGACAGAGCCCTGAAAGACCTAAGTCGAAACAAGGCCCTGGGAGTAGACAACATCCCATTATACCTACTGAAATCCTTCGGAGAGCCAGCCATTACAAAACTCTTCGTGAGGAAGATGTATGAGACAGGCGAAATATCCTTAGGCTTCAAAGAGCATATTATAATTCCAATTCGAAAGAAAGCAGGTGCTGACAGGTGTGAAAATTACCGAAATATCAGTTTAATAAGTCACAGTTGCAAATTACTAACACGAATTATTTACAGACGAATGGAAAAACTAATAGAATCCGACCTCGGGGAAGATCAGCTTGGATTCCGCAGAAATGTAGTAACACGTGAGGCAATACTGATCCTATGACTTACCTTAGAAGATAGGTTAAGGAAAGGCCAACCTACGTTTATAGCATTTGTAGACTTCGAGAAAGATTTTGACAATGTGGAATACTGTCTCCTTCAAATTCGGAAGGTGACAGGGGTAAAATACAGGAAGCGAAAGGCTATTTACAATTTGTACAGAAACCAAATGGTAGTTATAAGAGTCGAGGGGCATGAAAGGGAAGCAGTGGTTGAGATGGGAGTGAAATAGGGTTGTAGCATATCCCCGATGTCATTAAATCTATATTGAGCAACCAGTAAAAGAAACAAAACAAAAATTTGGAGTAGGAATTAACATCCAGGGAGAAGAAATAAAAGCCTTGAGGTTTGCCGATGACATTGTAATTCTGTCACAGACAGCAGAGGTCTTGGAAGAGCAATTGAACAGAATGGACAGTGTCTTGAAAGGGGGATATAAGATGAATATCAACAAAAGCAAAATGAGGATAATAGAATGTACTGGAATTAAATCAGATGGTGCTGAGGGAATTAGATTAGGAAATAGACACATCAAGTAGTAGATGAGTTTTGCTATTTGGGCGGCAAAATAACGGATTATGGCCGAAGTAGAGAGGATGTAAAATGTAGACTGGCGATGGCAAGGAAACCGTTTATGAAGAAGAGAAATTTGTTAACATCGAGTATAGACTTAAGTGTCAGGAAGTCTTTTCTGAAGCCATTTGTATGGAGCGCAGCCATGTATGGCAGTGAAAGAAGAGGAATTTGTGCCACAATCTGAATATAAGAAGGGATCGGTTGGTAGGATACATTCTGAGGCATCAAAGGATCACCAATTGGCTACTGGAGGAAATCATGGAGGGAAAAATCGTTCAGGTAGACAAAGAGATGAATACACTAAGCAGATTCAGAAGCATTTAGGTTGGAGGTGAAGAGGCATGGAGAACTGCATCAAACCGACCTATGGACTGAAGATCACAACAGCAACATCCCGTATTAGCATCTCAAATTTACTGCAGAACTCAAGCAGTCTTTCTCCTCTCTCATTCCTAGCACCAGGTTCAGGTTCTCCTGCAACACTTTCTTCTACTCCATTCTTTACAACTACATTCCAGTCCCCCATGACTACTAGATTTTCATTTCTCTTTGCGTATTGATTGCGTGTTCAGTATCCTCAGATACTTTCCCCGTCTCTTCATCTTCTGCTTACGACATCGACACGTATACATGAATTATTGTTGCCGATGTTGGCTTGCTGTCGAGTCTGATGAGAGCAACCCTATCACTGAACTGCTCACAGTAACTCACTTAACTCACTTTTTGTCCTACGAATCTACTCCTGTTATACCATTTTCTGCCACACTACGCCCTTCAAAATCCGTCAGAAAATGAAGACTGGTGGACTGAGATCAAGAGATCGAACAGGCTCTTATTTTGCCTGCCCCATGACTAACTCATTTAGCAGCGAATTACTGATTTAAAATTGTTTTTGTTTCCAGATCGAAATGAGGCATTCTCACGAAATTATAGTAAAACGTTTTCCAGAAATACGTTAAAATTTCCTATTATAAATTCGCTGTAAGACATTCCAATCACTGTTCAATGAAAACTCATTCGCCCAGTTAATCTGCCTCCAATTATGTAGAGAAGTAACTGGAAAGTGTAGCTAACTCTTGCAAATAAAATGTTTCTGATTTGCAGAGCGGTTTCCATTTAGCGACCGACCGGAACTAACTTTTGGGAAAATTCTATTCTTTAATCTTTGTAATGTCTGCTTTTCTGCTTCGCCAGTTGATTGTACCATAGACAGAAATTGTTGGTCCCTCTCCAGAAGACGCCACTAACGCACTCTATTTCGGTTGCGCCCCTCTCGGAAATAGCCGATCTATACCTGGTGGGGGAAAATGTTCAGTAAATACTTAACATTAGTCTAATAACAACTGTAATGTAAGCTTCTACTTTTCATTCTGTTCTCAATACTAAAAGGATTTATTTACTTAATAGTACCAAGGAAGCTCAGACAAAATACCATATCTTTGAGTTAACACTTCACAAAACAAACAACATCTGAAAAGAAAACTACCTGCAGAACCAAGATGAAAATTTTAAAAGAAAAAGACAGAAACGGAGCAGCCATGTAACAACAAAAAGTTTTGTGATTATGAAAAGAAAAAAAATTGACTGGTCAATTTTTTTTTTTATTTTCATAATATATATGAACCTTTCTACTTCTTTTAGAATCCTCTACCCATTGCCCAGACGTTTTCGTATCGTAATATTTCGCACAGTACGTCATAAATCTCGAAAAACCTAGACTTTGTCATCGCTACACATCGGAGACCACACCGGAGACCCTTCGATAGTGGCCTCTCCCATCTAGTGCAGCTTCTAAATGAGATAATCATTTGCAGCCTACTATACATAAGGAATGGCAGATGAGACACTTTCTCATAAAACCGCTGTTTGCGAGAGAAAAATGCCAACATTTACAGATTTCACACAGACGAAAATTACATCTGGGTCGAATGAACAAGAGACAAACAGAAATTGGTTGCATACACCTCGTTGCATGCAAATGCATTTAACACATTAAACCGCGTATCGTTCTAATTTCAATAATTATTTATCTAATTTAGGAAATGCTTTGTTCTACCGCCAACATATGAGTATTCCGTTGTGTCAGTTCACGCGTTATGCAAATTTGGGTAACGCATCGTCTGCGTTTTGCGGTCTGCGGCTACTATCTTTTACAGTGTTACATAACACAATTAATCGTAGCTGTTTGCAAACAGGTGCGTTAGAGAAGTTATACATTTAATGTCTAAATGAGAAATGCGATCACTTTGGCAACACTAGTTTTTATTTTGTAGTTTGGGGTCGCCTTTTTTTCACGTGTGACAGATTTCGTATCTAAGTGCCCTCGATCTTGAGATCTGAATGTTTTTAAAGTAACTTAACGGATTAGGCGCTTAGAAACCTTTACATATAGAGAGAACTCCATTCCACATATCTTTTGGCTTGTGAAGGCTAATTCAAGTAACGAAACACTTTATAAATATGATAGACGTAAGAAGGATTGTTTTTAATACAAATCCGCTATTATGCGAAATAAATACAGTCCCAATATTCTGTGCAAAACTATTAGATGCACAGCACAATTACTTAATATGAACTTATGTGTGGCATTCTCTTTCCTAAAAGGGAAGTGTTAATTCAACGATCATCGCCAGTACGATATCTGCGCTGCTCTGGCCACGTCTCTGGTGTGTACCCTACCGCTGAAAGAAGTCAGACAACGCATCACGAGTCCTGATATAGAAATAGAATCACTAATCCCGAATGAAGGAAGGAGGATTATAGTGTAATGAGATCATTAGAGTCGGAGTACTATCTACATTTGAGAATGGAAATCGGAAGTTTTCTTTTTAAAGACATTTGCTTTAACGGAGATAGGAAACAACGGGAAACCTAAAAGTGGATGGTCGGACAAGGGTTTGAACCGCTGCGCTCCCGAATTCGTGTCCACAGCTCTAATAGGGAATTTTATTTATTGTGCTTGTGTTCTGCTTTTCTCCTCAGGTCTTGACACCTAAATTTTTCTCCCATGCATTTAGGTGGGCGAAACAAGGCGTTTTTTGAAACAAACATTTTTGTCTTCCTTGCTTTAGTTTTCAATGGTCGCTGCACTGCATCAAAATTACGCTCAGTTTCGTCTCATCTATCACTTGCGCCTCTGTGTTAGTAATAACATTTGACACTTTGCAACATAATCAATGAAATTATTCAAGGATGACTCCATCTGGGGACTGGGTGTTTGTATTATCCTCATCATTTCATCGTCATTCGGGAAAATGGTGAAACTGAACTGTGAAAAGATTGGGAATTTGTACGGGTGCTGGTAACCACGCAGTCGAGCGCCCCACCAATGAAGGATGACTCCAGTTAAAAATTTTGTTGCCTCAAAGGAAATTTTTAGTGAAATGCCATATTTTTGTGATATTTGCTATACGATATACATCAATAGTCTCTACATATTTTATGCGTACGAAAAAAGGAATACAAAAGATCGTCTTGACCTGTTCTAACACCTGATGCACTCGAATAATTTCACCCCAGGTAAACAATTTATTTTTCTGTTCCATATTGTCAGTACTGTATACATATTAGACACGTTGGAAATGTTGTAGTAGTCGCCTTAGTTACGACCTGATTGGCGAAACTGAAGTTTATTTTCATCTAAACCTTAGCTCAATGCGGAGACGCTCAAAAGAATTACTTGCTTCGCTTGTAGCAGTCTGCCTGTCGGGAGGCTTATGCAAAAAGATGGTCTGATATTGATGACCCAGCTAACACCTTCCCTTTCCTGGCTGCACAACAACGATAAAGTTCAATCTAGGTGCAGACGTCTTCAGACGGGCCCTAAAGTATATTCCCAGTAAGGGCGCAATGTTGAGTAAGGTGTTGGAACTGACTAAAAACCTGTCTACGCACTCCGATAAATTTACGGCACTGTACTCCATCTAACAGTTTGTTCTGATCAAAGAGATCATGTAAATTTCTAAGAATAATCCACCTGGAATTTAATAAAATGTTCAAAGCCAGACTTCAATAAACGGCGACTGGAGAATGATATCGTTTGAACAAACACCAGCCCATAAACTACAAGTAACGCGTATCGTTGGTAAATCAGTACCTGTATTGTTCCTCTTGAGCCCCTGGTTATCATTTAGTTCAATCATAAATACAATTCGGAGTTACTTCAATCAAAGCTGGCCTGGCGCTCAGTCCTTCAGAATATGGTCAACATTTAACTGAATGTAGAGTAGTGGCTTATTCATAGCCTTCATCATTCAGCAGTGTCTTGTCGACGCTGTTTAACGGCTGAGATCTAATGACACAGCTTACCTTATTTTGCATGTGTACTTCTTTATTTTTAACGCTGTCTTTTAAATTGACGATATCTTCTATTCTCTCTACCATTGCATTTATCCTGTCGTACAGGTCCACCATTTTCATGATTCGACAAAATATGATTTTGTGTGAAATTTGCCGCAGGGCGCGATGGTTGGCGCCACAACTGTCAGTTAATCTAAACGATGGAAGTCGTGTGCTCCATATTTCTTCGTATCGTGCAAATTTATTCTGTGTTTTAACATATTCGAACAGTTTTTACATTGTATTGACATAGTGGACCAGCTCAGGATTTCCTATTTATGTGCAGTTCAATAAATTTCTTTATAATGGGGGTCAAATGACAAACCCGGCACTAAGTGTCGATATCCTGCAGGTCTTTCTGTATTTCGTCTCTATTTTGTAGAGTGATGACTTCTCCGCATACAACAGCACCAGCAGCCTCCTACATTATCCATTAGGTCATTTATGGATATTTTGTGTACTAATTGTTCCATAACAATTAAGTCGATTTGATCCATTACTCACTCGATCGATATCTCAGTCCTAAATGTTGTACGAACAATTAAAATAAAGGTTAATGATTACACTTCTCTTTCATGTAACCCAGAAGAAACAGACTGCAGTGATAAGAAACGTAACCAAGCAATAAGCGAAATTTTAAAGCATGAATCTTGCATTCACAGAGCGTGGCATACGCTAGTCACGACATTTAGAATTAAGTGGCATGGTTGGAATCGCTACGTAATTTGATAGTTTACTATAAACACAGGATTTATTATTACCTTGTTCCTACTCTAAAAATTCGTTGTTTAGTAATGAACTTAGTATGGACTGAATACTGCTCATTAAAACATTAGCTTGCGGTGAGTAGGTTAGACCATGACAGAGGAGAAAGTCACGGGAAGTGAGAACTCAGTACCCAGTCAGCTTTCTTACACCAGAAATTTTAGTTTATTAAAGAACCAGGGACAGGGTACTTACTCCTTATTACATTCGAACTTGAGATTATGAAAATATTAATGCTGAACTGGGATTCTAAATTAAATCTTCCCTTCAGGACAATACAATTCCATTGTCTGGTCTGCGGACCGAAAATGATTGTTCAATAAACAAATGTTATCAGCAGCTTTTGGCGGTAATCACGTTCTTTCATCATTTCGTGTCTGGATTAGAATCCTGGCCCAGAACAAAAATTTTCGTTGTGTTATTTCACCCTCACATAAAACGAAGGTGAATAACAATTATGTTTTTTAACGTCTCTTCGTGGGTTGTCGACAATAACGATAGGTGCCTGTCTCAACTCCCAGTCAGATGGAGAACTTTTCATCGCACCTGAAACCCCCAGCTGATGGTGAAAAAGATTTCAACAGATAACATCTCTCCATCTGTAATCAACAGCGACATGTAGTCAACAGCGACTCTCAGTAAGCACATAACTTTTCGTCATGTTGTTTCCAGTTCAAACACTCGCAAATCTCGCCACTGGTGAAATGAGCCGATATTTAAAGTCTTTGCATGGTTAGATGAAAACAATAGAGGGTGCCGGTTGCAAATCCCAGCGTAAGCAAAGCTTTTTCGTCTCTCCGTTTCAGTTTCGGTTATTTCACGACTGCTGACAAAATTCGATATCAAAAATCTGACTGTGCTTAGTTAACGATCTGATTAGGTACTGGGTTCGAATCTCCATCCAACAACTACACAATTTGAGATTTAAACCGTATTTAAGATAGTTTGTGAGTAGTTACTACATACGAGTCCTGGATCCCGGTAAACTACAATAATTTTAGTTGTGTAATTTCAATTGAAACTTGCTTTTTGAAATGTCTTTTATTGTAATAAATTTGGATCTACAGAGTGTGCCATCTCCAATAACGTATATCTTGATATTTGCATTATCGTGATATTAATTTGCATCTTTTCTGTTACCCATACAGAGCAATGTTCCCTTGTGGTCTCGTGTAGTAATCATTTTGTGTAGTGAAAGAGACTGCACGGAAAAGAAATTAGAGGACTTGCAAGGATGTAACGTTATGTGGTTTGCATACAAATCAGGCGGAAGGCAATTCGGCCATTCGAACACCACTTAGCATGATTGCCTACGGTTTAAAAACTTTTCTAATTTCCCAGTTTGTAGGATTTTAGATTTGTGATAGCCACGCGCCGACTTCAGTTTCATTTAAACCTCGTTCAAAATTTTATGTTAAGTGTCCGCAGCAAAATAGAGTCTTCTTATGTCTTAAATGGGAGAAACAAATTAGCCTGACGTATGTGGTCTGTACGTTATCATATCAGTGGAAGTCAGACAGAAAAACTTTCCGCAAAGAAGTAAAATATTAGCGAACATAAGAGAGAGAGTCTTTATCTGTTATACGATTTACGATAAACCAAGCAGCCGATGACAAATTCTTAATAGAAATAAAGATTGCTGACGTCGTAGAATATTACTATCTTGATAGAACACCGATCATGTGATGAAACTTACAAATTCATCACCGACAAACATCAGCTTTCATACCATCGTCCAAGGTTCGCGAAACGCATGAGCAACGATATCCATGGCACGAGCAGAGCCTAATACTACTGAAGTGCGGGAAAATGAGCTTGAAAACCTTCCTCTCCTTGTCGTTTACTTGGGAACTGAAGTCATATTTTATTGGGAACCGAAAAATAGACTGATAGGAAAACATAAAAAAAAGGTTCAAATGCCTCTGAGCACTATGGGACTTAATTTCTGAGGTCATCAGTCCCTTTAGAACTTAGAACTACTTAAAGCTAACTAACCTAAGGACATCACACACATTCATGTCCGAGGCAGGATTCGAACCTGCGAACGTAGCAGTCGCGCGGTTCCAGACTGCAGTGCCTAGAACCGCCCGGCCACCCCGGCCGGCGGAAAACATCACAACTCCAAAAAATAATTAATGTAGAGTACCGAAATGTCGGGAATACATTTGTTTAGTTAAAATATTTGAGAGTTTAACATTGCAAGATCACATGTTGATGCAAGCGCGATATAAGCCATTAAAAATGTGAAATCCTACTCGTTAATGACCAGTGTAACCGCTAGAATGTTGAATGCAAATATGTAAAAGTGCATGCGTTGTGTTGTACAGGTGTCTGATGTAAGTTTTGGGATGGAGTTCCATGCGTGTTGCACTTTGTGGGTCAATACAGGGGCGATAAATGCGGTTTGTGGATGGTGCTGGAGTTGTCGTCCGATAATGTCCCATATGAGCTCGACTGGAGACAGGACTGGTGATCTAGCAGGCCAAGGCAATGTGTAACACTCTCTAGATTATGTTGGGTTACAAGAGCCGTACGTGGGCGAGAGTTATCCTGCTGGAAAACACCCCTTCGAATGCTGTTCATGAATGGCAGCACAACAGGTCGAATCATCAGTTTGACGAACAAATTTGTAGTCAGGGTGCGTATTATAATCAGTGCTCCTGCTGTCATACGAATCGCACTCCAGATCACAACTCCATGTGTAGGTCCAACGTGTCTAACACGCAGACAGGCTGGTTGCAGGTTCTCAACTGGCGTTCTAACCAACATGCAGTCGTCGCTGGCATCGAGGCAGAACTGACTTTCATTAGGAAACACAACACTCGTCCACACTGTCCTCCAATGAGCTCTCGACACCACTGAAGTCGCAAACGGCGGTGGTTTGGCGTCACTGTATGGCAATCTACAGGGAGTTTGGGTTGGAGCTTTCCTTGAAGTAACCGATTTGTAAACAGTTCGTTACGTCACTGTGGTGCCAACTGCTACACAGATTGCTGCTGCAGGTGCAGTACGATGCGCCAGAGCCATACGACAAAGACGATAGTCTTCCCTCTCAGTGGTGCCACATGGCTTCTTGCTACCAACGCTGCCAGCTGTCACTTACAGTGGCCACATTCCTGCCAAGTCTTTCTGCCGTATCGCAGAAGGAACATCCAGCCTCTCGTAGCTCTACTGTGCAGTCATGTACAGTGGCTACATTCCTGCCAAGTCTTTCTGGAGCACAGCAGAAGGAACATCCAACTTCCCGTAGCTCTGTTACACAACCTCTTTCAAACTCTGTGAGGTGTTGATAATGGCGTCGCTTAAAGACATTCTTGATGGACATTAACTCATCACTTCCAATCTCAAAAGTAACTAGCACTCACTACCGTTGCAGCACGTACATAAAGCAAACCTAGTTTGCGTCCTCGGAGCGATACTACTGGCGCCACTTTTATGCGACTGGAGCGAAATTTGAATATACATCATCTTTCCGATGTAGAAAGACGTCTACCAACTTTCGTTTATGTCGCAAAACTTTTTGCCGGTGTTGCGATTTTTGTCCCGTCAGTATATGTTCGGAACACAGCGTAAATGTACTTACGTGACAGTGTATCTGTACTTGAGATCGGAGGGTTAGGAGGAAAAACACTTTTTACAAAAAGGATTTAGCTTACGATTTTCGTAATAGCTGGAAAGTAATTATGACCTGTGTACTGGGTTTATTTCACTTCTGGTGGAAAAAGTCAACGCGCGGGTAATTCGATCTGCACGGCAGTGGTGACCGACGGGGCGGCTCTAAAATTATGACGTGCGCGTAGCGGCCTGCCGCTTTGACTTATTTCAAGTTCCTGAGTAAGGCCAGCCGCCCATCCGCCCAGCCGCCACTGGCAGGCGGCCCGCGCCGTAAACCGCCACCCAGGCGCGCCTTCCGCCCAACCTCCACCCCCCCCCCACCACTCCCCTCTCAAGACTTTCAACACTCGCCGTGAAGTGGGCGGTCGTGTGGGCCTGGGAGAACTGTCGTGTCCAGCGTGTTACGTTTAACGATTCGTGGAAGCCATGTTTCTTTAGTTTAAAGCCTATACTACAGGGCTAAATTCGCATGACCTGACTCCGTCAGACGAAACAGGTACAGCGATTTGTATAATTTGAAAAAAATTTTAATGATAATGATCGTAGCAAAAAATTAAACTATAAATTGTTAAGTACTTATTCCAGGTAATTAACAACTATCGTCCGATCTGCGGAATGCACAGGAAACTGCCTTTCCGTTAAAGCGAGTGCTTAACAATCTTAAAACATATGCATTTTTTAACAATAATATTAAAACATAAAAACAGTAAAAAAAGTGTACCGTGCTTGCTAAGGAATCATTGACAAAGTACAACGTTGGCTAAGTCATCGTTCCGGAGTGTAGCTCCTCAAAGTAAATAGGTGGTCAAAATGTGCATTTTCTTCATTTTCATTCTCTATTGCCTTTATCTCACGCCTACACGATGTCGGCATGGTTGTTACTGTGTTCCGCAATTTTATGTCAGGTGAACATTCTAATGATTACAGAAGGCACTGGGGTGAGAGAAGTCATGCAAGAGCGATATGCACAAATACAGATGGCGGTAGTATCTCTGACACAAGGCATACAAGTGCAGTGCATTGGCAGAGCTGTCACACGTATTCAGGCGATTCATGCAGAAACATTTACGAGGTTAGTATGGCAGCAAGGCGGGAATTAACAGACTTTGGACGCTGAGTGGTAATTGGATCTACACGCATAGGACATTTCGGCAACCATTAGGGAATTAAATATTCCGAGATCCACAGTATCAAGAGTGTGCTCAGAATACCAAATTTCAGGCGTTACCTCTCTCCACGGACAACACAGTGCCCGAAGGCCTTCACTTAACGACCGAGAGCAGCGGCGTTTGCGTAGAGCTGTCAGTGCTAACACTGCGTGAAATAACCGCAGTAATCAATGTGAGACTTACAGCGAACGCATCCGTTGGGCGAATTTTGCGTTAATCGGCTTTGCCATCAGTCGCCCGTCGTTAATGCCTTTGCTAACAGCACGACATCGACAGCCGCGTCTCTCCACGTCTCGTAACAATTTCGGTTGCACCCTAGACAACTGGAAAACAGTGATCTGGTCAGATGAGTCGCGATTCCAGTTCCTAAGAGCTGATGGTAGGGTCCGAGCGCGGCGTAAGCCCCACGACGCCTTGGACCCAAATTGTCAACAAGGCATTGTGCAAGCTGGTGATCTCCATAACGGCGTGGAATGTGATTGCATGAGAAGAACTGGGTCATTTGGTCAAACTGCACCGGTCAGTGTCATATTTATGTTCGGCTATTCGGAGATCATTTGCAGCCAAACAACAGTGGAATTGTCACCGAGCCACAACTGTTCATCACTAGTTTGAAGAACACTGGACAGTTTTAGCGAATGATTTGGCCATATGTATCGCCCGACACGAAACCCATCGAACATTTAAGGGACATGATGAAGAGATCAATTCTTGCACAAAATGCTGCAGCGGCAACACTTTCGCAATTAAGGACGGCTCAGTATTTCTGCAGGGAACTTCGAACTACTTGTTGAGTCCAGGCCACCTCGAGCTGCTGCATTACACCGGGCAAAAATAGGTCCGACACGATATTGGGAGGTATCCCATGATTTCCCTCACCTCAGTGAATGAATTGAGGAAAAAACCAAAACAAATGAAACTAACTAGAAACAGCAGAAATGAGATTAGTGAGAAAACATTAAAACTGGTAAGCACAAAGTAGGCTTCCTTGGAAGCAAACTAACCCCTGGCTTGCACAGCAAATACGACATAAGAAGCAAACCAGCATGGGCAAAGAGGTCTTTCCTGGCCAGGAGAAGTCTGTTGATATCATCATAGGCCCTAATTATAAGAAGAAATTTCTGAGAATGTGCATTTGGAGCACTGCATTTTATTGTAGTGAATCAGGGACAATCGGAAAACTGGAACAGAACAGAACTGAAACTTTTGAAATGTGGTGCTACAAAACAACGTTGAAAATTAGTTGGACTGGTAAGGACTGAGGAGGTTCTCCGTAGAATTGTGAAGAAAGGAACATATGAAAACACTGACAAGAAGAAAGGGGAACATGTTAGGAGTTGTTCTGAGATGTTAAGGAATAACTTCCGTGCTACTAGATGGAGCTAGAGAGGGTAAAAACTGTAGTGGAAGACACAGATTGGAATACATCCAACAAATAATTCAGAATGTAAGGTACAGATACTACTCTGAAACGGAGAGTTTGGCACAGGGTGGCAGAATGCCCTTCCTTTCGCCACCATTTACAGCCTAGGACGGAATTTGTGTACACTAACCGCCTGTATGTGGTGTCAGAGATGTGAAAGTGTGCAAGTCGTGTGACTGAGGCGGGAATTGGGAAAGAGCCCGACACTGATCTAGTCCGTTGTGGGAAATCGCCTAAAATCCACATGCCGGCTGACTGGCACACCGTAACGCGTCACTGGCGTATTCGATCCGACGTGCTAACACCGCTATTAACCCTCTGTTTCTCTCTCTCTTTCTTTCTATTTTTTGCTATCCGGACGGCTGTTAAAGTATCAAACCATCAGAAACCCACTCTTTGCGCATGCACGTAGTCTTACGTGCTTTGTTCTCTACACTACGTGCTCGTGCGTGTTAAGTTTCGCTTCGAAGTCGTATAATAGAGAATGTCGATGCAGTTGGATACCTGAACAAGGTCGTTATTGTTTCCTTGACTAGAAAACACGACCATAATGCATACGACTATTTGATTTACGCCAACTGAAAACGCCTTCCACTCTTCCTACCCACAGTAGCGAAGCTATACACAATAGACAAACTAACTCAAAATTTATTGCAAAGCACAGTATTACACACACGTTTCATTTCACGTGCGGAGCAGAGCAGATATTCACTGAACAAATATATTTTTCTTTCATAGACTTCGTGGTTATGAGACGCAGTTTCTTCTATGAAATTCACATCTATAGAAAAGCTGTTGAAACACATGGTTTTCCAGTAAAGTGTAAGTATCATCTTTGAAATTTCACATATTAAAAGTTGAATACATTTAAGTTTCTGAGTACACGAGAAAATGTAACTATAACTATCAGATACTTATCGACAGACGTTACATACATCTCAGGAGGCGTAGTTTCTCGACAAGCCAGTTACTCTGAGCAGAGACGCCTGTGTGTCCGCAGCTCGTGGTCGTGCGGTAGCGTTCTCGCTTCACACGCCCGGGTTCCCGGGTTCGATTCCCGGCGGGGCCAGGGATTTTTCTCTGCCTCGTGATGACTGGGTGTTGTGTGATGTCCTTAGGTTAGTTAGGTTTATGTAGTTCTCAGTTCTAGGGGACTGATGACCATAGATGTTAAGTCCCATAGTGCTCAGAGCTATTTAAACTATTTTTGTAGAGACGCCTGTGTGCCGAACATCCGGCAACGAGTGCCCTGCTCACGACAATTCTATTGCGGAGTCGTCAGGATTGCGACTGAGCGATGAGTTAATGGTAATCGTACTGTTGATAGAAGAATCCCCCTTCGGTTTCTAATTGTTTAATTTGGTCCTTATATACCGTATGTCTTAAGCGGTCTTGTGTTTCTGGGTTTTTTACTATGTCAGTCTATGCCGTTTTCCTCAGTGACAGAGTCGACATATTCGTCTTATGATGAATTATTTCATGTAATCCTGTCGCATCGGCCTGCAGTTAAATACTCAAAATTTTAAGGTATGCTGCGTACTTTCGCTGGTGATAGATGTCATTTAGGCCTCCAAGCTACAGCCCCATGCCAGTTGTGTGGTTGACTCGAGAGGAATTCTTCGATTTTGTTTGTCAGTCCGGGATCTTTATGAGGTAGGATTAACAGAAGAGATGGGCTAGGCCCAACTAAAAGTGACGTCTTTCGTCATAGTCTTCTTGTCATTGTTGTTCGATATATACATTGAAGAGTAATGGCGAAAGACTGCATCTCGTCTTACACTCTTTGTTACTATTCCCTCTTGGTTCCCGTAATACTGTATATCACCAACTTTCCGTACAGCTTACTCCTGTTTTTCTCAGAATTCCGAACACCTTGCACTATTTTAACCGTATCTTGATTTTTCTTCAGCCTTTCTTCCATTATCGAGCGCAACGTGACAACCGTCTCTCTGGTGCCCTTAATTTTCCTAAAACCAAACATCTTCATCTAACTGATCCTCAACTTTCTTTTCCGGTGATCTGTATATTACCCTTGTCAGCAGCTCGGATGCTTAAGCTGACTGTGCTTGTCTGCTCTTGTGCTTATAGCAATACCTAAGTCGCAGTTGTAAATTATGTATTTTCTTTAACGGATATCGTCATTATCTTGTAATACATCTTGTAATACACCTATCTCTATGTAAGGTTCATTTCAGCAACGTATATCCCTCTTGGCTACGGACGTATGACCAAAGATAGAGGATGATGTTTATTTCAGTTATACTGTTATCTTCCGAAGAGTAACTGCCTCCAGATGTATGAATAACACAACAGGATGTGCCAGTTAGTCCAGAATTCTAATCGGCAGTACTGACCATATTAGGCAGGCAACAAAACAACGTTCAGAATAAAAACGGTCTTGGCTGCATAATTATTTAATGTCAAATCGCATTATACCCTTTTAGGCATCACTATATTATAAAAACAAGATACCAATCAATTGGAAATAAATAGAGGAAGGATTACAGCCTTTTCTTGTACGACTACGCAGGTAAAATGAACTAAAAGTAATATAAACTTGTGTGAAAGTAGCTGTAACCAAGCCACCATAAAAAAAAACTACATCCACCTTACATATTATATGTTTTTATGACAGATAGATTACACAAATAAGGCGGCCATTTTCCAGTTTCTATGCCTTTATGAACGATGGGTTACATATCCAGCTGCTTTTATTTACGTTTATGCTACATTTAGCTCTTTTATCTGCATAGTCGTACAAGACAGGACCATGTCCCGTCCTCTGTTTGTTTATAATTGAATGGGTTCTTCTTTTTGTACACAATCTGATGATTTCCCAAAACGATGAAATGCGTCACTGATATCAAATAATTTCGTTACGAAGACTGTTTTTGTTCCGAATTAATTTGAAGCTGGTTGCTGTATCATCGTGCTACAATGGAATGGAATAATTTTTAACAAAATAAAGCGTATTTCATTCCGCGATAACGATTTATTTTGTTGTATATGCTGATACCGAAGCCTTACTTTTGCTCTGCTGGAGAGCAGAATGCATTATTGCTGATACCTAAGGGATTTCACAGGCATGTTGTACAGGAAAGGACAGTGTGTGTTTCAAAGTTTCTGTTTTTGTCAAACAGTGGCACAATGCAGATAAGCAAAGAAATTCGGGTCTTTTGTCAACATACGTCTGGTAGCCAGGCGGGCGGAAACGCGCCACTGTGTAAACAGCAGGGTGGCCGCGGGCGGCCCCTGCGATCCGCCTCTCGTTTCCTCACTTCTGCATATTTCGTAATTCCCTGCGTCGAAAAAACTCTTTATGGTGCCTTTCTGTTTGCATTTCTCTTATTGGTGAACATGGATGTTTGTTTCTGTCGGCACAAAGCTTCCATATGCCGTAGAATTTTGTGTGAATTTTTTAAGGATTTCTTTCCCTACGTCTGAAGCGCATATTTTCTTTTTCTCTCGCCGATATCCCACACACTTCAGATTCACATACGTTCTTCGAAACAACACACTGAAGCTGCTGATGGCTGAAAATTGCGAGAAACTATTCAGTAAGTGAATACATGAACTTCAGCATTATTAATTTGACTCTTTAAAAGCATATATGTATGAATAAGAATATTTTTCGTTTTTAGGTCACATTCAATATAACGTAGTACACTATAGTGGATATAATCGACAGGTGAATAAATATATATAAATGAATACTGTAAAATATCACAATCATAAAATATTTATTTTAATTACAATCGCTTTATGAAAGCAGGGTTATCAAAACAGACTCGGAATTTCATTTACAGCTTTCTCTCATCAACTATTGAATTTCTCGCTGTGTTGATGGATCTACACTATACACTAGTAGTACCCTGCAAAATAATCAATTCCATTCTATTGTATGCCAGAATTCATGATACTGTAAAAATTTGATTAGGTGCGTGCTTAGTTTCAACAGTAGTACGGTTATGCGACTCCAGAGGACCCCTCAAACCTGGCTTCAGATCAAGAGGTTCCTGCCTCAGGAACTGGTGAAGGCAGGTGGCCTAAATAGAGGGCGTGGGTAGCGATGTCACAATCCAAGATGACGTTCGCAGGAAATTCATAAATGCACATTGGTAAAACTAGGTCATTTGTGCTAGCGCTCATTAGGGCACCATATTAAACATTATCCAAATGTAAGGATACTCTCACTACTATTTATATTATAGTATTCGCACATGTAAAATATATCTCTATTATTTATCAGAGTACCTGCGACACTGTTGTTAATTGAACTTACACGTTAAGCAAGCCACTTAACTACAAAAAAACCATACGTAAAATGATGCATTTTAATAAGACCTTTAAAACATTATATCATGTAATCAATATATTTTCGTAAAACGCACGGATAGATATATAAAGCTCTAAATTCTTAATATAAACACATAAGATGGGCAAAGATAAAGATGGACGATGTTCTGTACAGGTAGGAAAGATTAATATCTCAAAAATACTATCTTTGAATCAGAATAAAATTATTTATTTAATACATAAAAACTGCCAGTACAAGACACATGTAGGATGCTTATCACACTACGCAAGTGTAACTTTAATTTCCAGTTTGAAGGAATCACTGTTGACGTTAGGCGTTCTTATGTTTTTTTTCTTTCTTAAGCAGTTTGTCCTATGAGAGTGAGGATTAAGAGTGCAGCAGTTATATCACACTGAACACATCTTATCTGATGTAAGTACTGTAACTGAGTCTGAACATTGTTCGTCTTATTTTGAGACTCGAAAATGTCGTAGATGGTCATTACTAGTGGCTGCGAGACACGCTGACATAATGCCACTAGGTATAGTGGTGAGAGGTAGTACAAAGTTTCCTTTCACGGAGGACAATATGTATTTTGTCAATTAGTTTCGATCAGTTTTTTATACTCCCTATTACTTCTCTAAGGCTAACTATGGATACCCAAATTATCTCGCCTTGCATATCAGTATGAGCGTATTGGTCGCCAGTCGTATGATTTTATGTGTTGGCTCCTGTCAGAGACTATATATACACTCCTGGAAATTGAAATAAGAACACCGTGAATTCATTGTCCCAGGAAGGGGAAACTTTATTGACACATTCCTGGGGTCAGATTCATCACATGATCACACTGACAGAACCACAGGCACATAGACACAGGCAACAGAGCATGCACAATGTCGGCACTAGTACAGTGTATATCCACCTTTCGCAGCAATGCAGGCTGCTATTCTCCCATGGAGACGATCGTAGAGATGCTGGATGTAGTCCTGTGGAACGGCTTGCCATGCCATTTCCACCTGGCGCCTCAGTTGGACCAGCGTTCGTGCTGGACGTGCAGACCGCGTGAGACGACGCTTCATCCAGTCCCAAACATGCTCAATGGGGGACAGATCCGGAGATCTTGCTGGCCAGGGTAGTTGACTTACACCTTCTAGAGCACGTTGGGTGGCACGGGATACATGCGGACGTGCATTGTCCTGTTGGAACAGCAAGTTCCCTTGCCGGTCTAGGAATGGTAGAACGATGGGTTCGATGACGGTTTGGATGTACCGTGCACTATTCAGTGTCCCCTCGACGATCACCAGTGGTGTACGGCCAGTGTAGGAGATCGCTCCCCACACCATGATGCCGGGTGTTGGCCCTGTGTGCCTCGGTCGTATGCAGTCCTGATTGTGGCGCTCACCTGCACGGCGCCAAACACGCATACGACCATCATTGGCACCAAGACAGAAGCGACTCTCATCGCTGAAGACGACACGTCTCCATTCGTCCCTCCATTCACGCCTGTCGCGACACCACTGGAGGCGGGCTGCACGATGTTGGGGCGTGAGCGGAAGACGGCCTAACGGTGTGCGGGACCGTAGCCCAGCTTCATGGAGACGGTTGCGAATGGTCCTCGCCGATACCCCAGGAGCAACAGTGTCCCTAATTTGCTGGGAAGTGGCGGTGCGGTCCCCTACGGCAGTGCGTAGGATCCTACGGTCTTGGCGTGCATCCGTGCGTCGCTGCGGTCCGGTCGCAGGTCGACGGGCACGTGCACCTTCCGCCGACCACTGGCGACAACATCGATGTACTGTGGAGACCTCACGCCCCACGTGTTGAGCAATTCGGCGGTACGTCCACCCGGCCTCCCGCATGCCCACTATACGCCCTCGCTCAAAGTCCGTCAACTGCACATACGGTTCACGTCCACGCTGTCGTGGCATGCTACCAGTGTTAAAGACTGCGATGGAGCTCCGTATGCCACGGCAAACTGGCTGACACTGACGGCGGCGGTGCACAAATGCTGCGCAGCTAGCGCCATTCGACGGCCAACACCGCGGTTCCTGGTGTGTCCGCTGTGCCGTGCGTGTGATCATTGCTTGTACAGCCCTCTCGCAGTGTCCGGAGCAAGTATGGTGGGTCTGACACACCGGTGTCAATGTGTTCTTTTTTCCATTTCCAGGAGTGTATGTATGATCACCCCTGTGTAATGTGGAATTGACCACTAGATGTCACTAAAGGAAGACGCATATTGTGTTCTCAATACAGAACCAGTAATAGCTTTACTGGTCTGTAAGGAGCGCTCAGTAACATCACACGTGAACTAGTCGTTGGATGCTACCTGAGCAGCGAATCCGTCAGCGACATTTCATACTAAATCTGGACAAGTCGACTTTCGATCATGTGTTTCTGAAGTTTAAACACAAAGGAATAACGCAGCTAATTTAAGACAAGGCAAAGCTCATGTACTGATAAACAGGGAGTGTCGAGCACTGTGGAATGTGGTTCTAAAACAACCGCATTAATTGAGTAGAAGGAATCACTCGTGAGTTCCCAACTGCTACCGGCAGTCCAGCTAGGGACAGGGAGTTAAAAAGAGTACGGTAGAATGACCGGGTTATTCCTCATGAACCTCACACTTCTGTGGTCAGTGCTAAGCGACACTTGAGGTGATGTGAAGGGTGACGCCACTCAACAGCGGATGACTGGAAATGAGAGTTTGGATGATAATCACGCTATACTCCGTGGCAAACCGATTGAAGGGCTTGCGGTTAACGAATGCCTGAAGAACGTTGCCTGCCATCACTTTCCATAAGTGAAGTACAGAGGAGGTGGTGTTACGCAATGCGTGTATTTTTGTGGTTAGGGAGTGGTAGCCTTATTGTGCTTAAGAAAACATTAAACGCGGAAGGATATGAACACATTTTACGACTCTATGTACTGCTTACAGCAGAGGAACAGTTCGGAGATGATGACTGCATCAGCATGAGAACGCACCGTGTCACAGAACAGTATCTGTGAGGCAATTGCTAGTTGGAAATAACATTCCTGAAATACGCTAGCCTGCTGAGAATCGCTTCTTGAACCTAATGGACCACCCTTGGGGCCGACCGGTGTGGCCGAGCGGTTCTAGGCGCTTCAGTCTGGAACCGCTCGACCACTACGGTCGCAGGTTCGAATCCTGCCTCGGGCATGGATGTTTAATTAGTTCTAAGTTCTAGGGGCCTGATGATTTTAAGTCCCATAGTGCTCAGAGCCATTTGAACCACCTTTGGGAGGCGATTCGCTCCAAACCTTCTCTGGTTCCACTTGTTGAGAGAGAATGGGCTGTCATTCCTCCCACACATACAAAAATCTCACTGAAAGTGATCACAGCAGAGCCGCAGCCGTCATAAAGGCGAAGGGTGGATACCGCCAGCAATAATGTCCGTTGATAGGTTTCTGGATGCCTTTGATCAGGTAGTGTATCATATGTACACAGATAACTTTGATAAAAGTCCTACGCCAGTTTGTGTCTAATATTGTTCACTGGGGAACTAATGAGTGGAATTAATCAATAGTTTAAGAAGGAGTGAAAGGCGTACTGAAGGTCGCTATGTACGTTTAGGAACGAATGGTTGTCTGATTGAAATTCCTATACCTTATCTCTGGAATACGTATTTACATAGAACGTGATGTCCAGACAGCATAAATACGCAAACATTTAAAACTGTATCAGAAGCGTTTGGAAACAGACAGGGTATTGTACAACGAATCATCACTTAAAAGAAAAAACTTCAATGGCAAAAGAGTTACGTACAGTTGGCTCGAACACGAGTACGTCACAGCTAGGTATTGAACTGCGCCACCGGACGTCCGCAGATCCCGGAATTTCGTATTCGGCTCAGGGCGCCGCTCGGCCGTCGTGCGCTGCGGCGGCGGTGATGAGTTGCTTGCAGCTGGTTCAAGAGTTTTGGAGGCGCGAACTTGGCTCCGACGCCGCCGCATTCAAACGACTTACATCGCTCTGAGCCAGCGGATATTTCCAAGACACCACATTCGCTTCTTCAGTTTGCGAAGTATTCAACTGACGTCATTTACGCGTTTAAACTCAAGAGGTACTTGGAAAACGCGCAAAAGTAGCTATTACATTATCATCACGTCTAAAACTTTCTTAATTCTGTCGTGTAGAGACGTTGCGGGCGTAAATAAGGAAAAGTATGGTTAATGCGAAGAATATTTTATCCGTAATTTCACGATAGCAACTGTAATAACATATTTGATGTTCGAAATTCTGAGAAAAATAATAATAAGTTACAGGGGGAGATCGGTAACATACAATGCACACATCAATCGAGGGAATGGAAGACAGAGACGAAGTGCTCAGATTGAAGATAGTGTTGGAGATGCAATCTTTCGCACCTACTGTTCAGTCTGTATATCGAAGAAGCAGTGCCAGAAATTAAAATTCAGGTTAAAAAGATATCGATAGTAAGATTCACAGATACCTAAGCAATCCTGAATGTAATTGAAAAAGCACTGCAGGACATCCTGCATGAAATAAACCGTCCAGTGCGTATAGATTGTGGACTGAGAGTAAACCGAGAAAATACGAATATAATAGAAGTAGCAAAAGTGAGATTATCGACAAAAATCAAAATTCATGACCACGACATGAAGCAATTTTTTTAACTTGGATGCAAAACAAAATATGACGCAAAAAAGAAGGAGAAGTTGAATAACACATCAGCAAAGGCTAAGAGGGCATTCCTAGCCAAAATAAGTGTGATAGCATCAATCATTAGTTTTAGGTAAAAATATTTGAGAATGTTAGTTAGCGACATTCCATTGTATTGGAAGAAAAGGACTGTGTAGGTAACGTAAAAGAAGACAATCGAAGCGTTTAAGATGTGGTGCTACAGAAGGATGTTGAAGGTAACATGGACTAATAACGAATGAAGAGGTTCTCTTCGGAACTGCACAAGAAAGGAACATACGGAAAACACTGACAAGAAGAAGGCCCAGGATGATAGGATATGTGTTAAGACATCCAGCAATAACTTCCATGGTACTAGAGTCATCAGCCTTCTGACTGATTTGATGCAGCCCGCCACGAATTCCTCTACTGTGCCAACCTCTTCATCTCAAGCAGCGCTTCCACACTTCGTCTTCAGTTCTTAGGTATACGGATTCCTGTCTCTGTCTTCTTATACAGTTTTTAGCCTCTACGGCACCCTCTGGGACCATGGAGGTTACTCATTGATGCCTTAACGCATGTCCTCTCGTCATGTGTCTTCTTTATGTCAGTGTTTCCCATATGATCCTACCTTCGTCCATTCTGCGGAGAACCTCCCCATTCCTTACCTACTTTTCAACATTCATCTGTAGCAGCACATCTAGAAAGCGTCGATTTTCTTCTGTTCTGGTTTTCCCACAGTCCATGAAGAACGCCCTCTTGACCTGCGCTAGTCTGCTTTTTATGCAATCCTTGATTCGTTCATCATGGCTTATTTTGCTTCCACGGAAGCCAACTTTCTTAACTTCTAATTCGCGATCGTCGACTTTGATGTTAAGTTTATCGCTACTGTAGTTTCCGCTACTTCTCTTTGATTTCATATTTCTTCCGTGTCTTCTCTAATTATTCTGTACTTCTCTGATTGTACATACCATTCAAGAGATGCTGGAATGCTTCATCACTTTCGGTGGGGATAAAACGTCATCAAGAAACCTTATCATTGATATCGTTTCAACCTGAATTTTAATCCAGCTCTTTAAATTTCTTTTCTTTCGTCTTTGCTACATCGATGTATAGATGAAACAGCAGAGTTGAAAGACTGCGTTCGTACCTAAAACCCTTTTTAATCCAAGTGCTTCATTCTTCGCTTTCAGTTTCAGTGTTCCCTCTTGGTTCTTGTACATATTGTATATCACCCGTCTTTCTCTTTTTCACAATTCAAACATTTTGTACCATTTTACACTGTCGAACGCTTTTTCCAGGCCGAGTAATCCTATGAACGTGTCTTGATTTTTCTTCAGTCTCTTTTCCATTTTTAACCGCAACGTGAGGACTATCCGTATGGTACCTTTTCGTTTCATAGAACCAAATTTATCGTCATGTAACAGACCCTCAAATTTCTCGCACATATCAACAATTGCGACCTTTGCAATTGACTGGGTGATATTTTGTGAAAGTCTGAGGGTATGTCGCAGACCCATATATTCTACACACACACCTGAAAAGTGGTTTATTTGCCCTTTTCCCCAGTGATTATAGAAATTAAGATGGAACACCATCTGCACCTTTTGTTTCCTTTGATAAATCTTCCAATGCATTTCTCAATTCTAATACTTAATACCTATCTCTTCCATATTTTGTCCAGTGTTTTTCTGCTAACACGCCATGAGACAATTATTCCTTCTCCTACAGGTCTACAAAGAGCTCTTTCCACCTATCCGCTCTTTCCTCTGTGTTTAACAGTGGAATGCTCATTGCGCACTTAAAATTGCCGTCCTTGCTTTAATGTTGAAAACCGGTGACCAGAATAATTTACATAGGAATAGAAGGAACAACTGAAGACATACTGGGCAAATATCCGTTTTATTCCAAGCGAATCAATGCTGTCATTGCTCTTAGCAATGGAATTCACAATGGAAAAAAATCAGAATAATCTTCCTACAATTACAGGTGTAGAAGAGCTTTCGCCAGTGTAAAATGGATGAAGCTGTTAAGAATCCTTATGTGATTGTGTCTCAGGTACAGAGACAGGTGAAAGATTTTGAATATTTATGAAATTCACGTGGGAGCAATAAAAGTGGAAGATCAAGGAAGATTGAAGATTGTAAGACAGCTTATCACTACTATATTGCAAGATGTACATCAGAGAACCAATGAACAGAATTCAGAAGTGCATTAAAATTGCAAGGAGAACAGACACCGACGCTATGATTTTCAGAGGAATGCTGCCCAGGAGTAAAAGATTATAAATGAGAAGCACAAAAGCCGGCCGTTGTGGAAACGCGCGACCGCTACGGTGGCAGGTTCGAATCTGTCTCGGGCATGGATGTGTGTGATGTCCTTAGGTTGGTTAGGTTTAAGTAGTTCTAGTTCTAAGTTATAGGGTACTGGTGACCTTAGATGTTAAGTACCATGGTGCTCAGAGCCATATGAACTTTTTTTTTTTTTCTTTTTGAGAAGCATAAAACTGTGGGTGTCCTGTGGAATTAAATTATTTTGTTAAACGGTATTCGGCTTGCAGCCGTTACCAGGCTACAACTGACTATAGTCATCGTAGAACATACAGCATTGATAACCAACATTGAAAAAGAGGTTACACTTGGAGAGTGAAGTGCAGCATCAATTTTGATGCTGCAGTAGTAGCATAAATGAAAGCAACTAAAAAGTTAAAAGCTAAACAATAAGTAAATGCAAAGAGAACATGCTAGAAAACTTTACAACCTAACATCGCAAAGAAAACCTATGTGCTTGTGCACGTGCGTTTGCATGCGCGCGTTAGGATCAGATAAATACAAGCAGCACAACATGAACAAGAAACTACATCCAACAGAAAAGAAAATACACTTGTGATAAGACTACAAAGTAGCCTGTATAAATGTCGTCAACACACACACAACAAACACACACACACACACACACACACACACACACACACACACACACACACTACTATAATATTTTTTTCGCATATGCACTTTACAATTATTCGACGCTAGACATTTTTCATTACCTAACTATTGCACTATCGGTTCCTGGGTTTTTGTGTCTTATTCTTCATGTGTGACATACAGGGTGACAATTATTGAACTATGTGAAATAAAATAGTCATAACTTAAGGACAGTTAGCGTCAGGACGTTCAAACTCCATGGTTGGCCGCAGGACATGATGGGAATTAGAATGCACATGGTTTGGTTTGTATTAGCGACGAAGCCCACTTTCTTTTTGGGTGGGTTCGTCAATAAGCAAAACTGACGCATTAGGGGGCTGAGAAACCACATTTCGCCATCTAGAAGTCTTTTTACCCTCAAAGGGTGACTGTGTGCAGTGTCGAGTCACGGAGTAATCGATACGATATTCCTTGATGGCGCGGTGACTACCGAACGGTACGTGAAGGTTTTGGAAGAACATTTCATGCCCATTATCCAAAGTGAACCTGGTTTCGACAAGATGTGGTTCATGCAAGGTGGAGCTCGACTCTATCGAAGGAGAGTGTTTGATGTCCTGGAGGAGCATTTTGGGGACCACATTCTGACTCTGGGGTACCCAGAGGCCACTCGCATGGGCTTCGATTGTCCGCCATATTATTCTGATCTGAATACATGTGACTCCTTTTTATGGGACCATACTAAAGACATGGTGTACAGCAATAACCCCAAAACCTCTGGTGATCTGAAAACAGCCATGCGAGAGGCAATCGACAGCATCGATATTCCGACACTTCGGCAGGTCATGCAGAATTTCGCTATTTCTCTGCATCACATCTTCGTCAACGATGGCAGACATATCGAACATGTGGTAACCTAAATCCGAATACCTCTGGTAGCGATTACATGTTGAATAAAATAAGTGCACGCCGTAGTTTGCAACTAATTTAAGTTCTTTTTCATATAGTTCAATATTTGTCACCCTGTATTTTCTAGTGTTGTTCAGCAGTACTGTACCTTCTTTGAGGACTGTAGCACTAATAGTTTAATAATGCGTTTGCAAGCCAAAATCCAGCTAAGTAAATAAATTAATAGTGCAGCAAATCCAAAATTATATGCTTTTCGTTTACAAATGTTAATTTTTTATACCAAGGAAAAACGAAATAAATGAAGAAGACTTAAAAGATCACTTGAAAGGGAATGACACTGTACTTACAGCGAACCTAGTTTAAGGATAATAAGGATGAAGATGAGGAAGATAAGCAGAAAGGACAAATTAGTACAGGAAGTCACGATTTGTAGGGAGTACAAATTAGTGCAGGAACTCACGATTTTCCTTATAGCAAGATCATACCATTAATCCTACTTCTTGTACGACAGGTAGTCCCCAGTTGCCAAAGCAGATACCAATGTAGGTATCAGAATAACTCCAGCCTGAACATGGATGTTTTACGAAGTCCCTGACGTCTCGATGTAGACGATGCACTTGATTTCAGGGATGGTAGGAAGTGGACGTGTTTTGAGGATCGCTCTAAAAACTGTTGTCAACACTAACACATGGGAATGTTGTAACCAATAGTGGAAGTATATCAGTATTTGGAAGTAAAATATCTGGTAGAAAATGCCATCATGACCAAGTCCTTTTGTTTAAAGACGAACGTCAAACGTCTTACCAGAACCCATTTTTATAAACTAGCACAAGAAGTAGCAGCAGCCTGGGAGACATCGCCCAAAACTTCAGCAACACCAAAAAGCTAAGTACAAACCAGTTCAGCTATGGAATCTTCACTATGTCCAGATTTAAATACTTTAGGTTAGAAGACAAGTACCGGTATCTAGTGAGGCGCAAAAAGGTGTTAGGACAGGTGGATGATGTGACGTTACCATGAAATAGATTGATAGAGGTTTTTGAGTCCAAACCTCTCTAGATTCTTTTATACTTTGATATATATATATATATATATATATATATATATATATATATATATATATATATATATATATATAACCAGGTGTTTTATATCTCTAAAGTGATAGTATTTGCATATTCGAAAATGAATATATTATCGTGATACGGACATCTAGAGAAGAAGAAGCTGAAAGCAGTTGTTATTTGGCACTATCGAAGAAGAAAAAATGTAGTGCACAGATAAAATTAAAAACCAAAAGTCGTCCTAGAATGCATAGGTGAACAAAGAATTCTGTGAATAACCTTTAACATAAAAAGGGACGTAAATAGTTACCTTCGTACGGTAAGGAGCAGCAGAGGGGAAAACTGCAGGAACAAACGAAAACTATAATGTGCTAAACAGTTGATAGAGGGCATTGGGCATATTTATTGCGTTAAGATGGAAAGAGTAGCGCAACACAGAAAAACGTGGAGTATGGCGTGAGATCTGTCAAAGACTGATGTGCACTCTAAGACAAAAAAAAAAAAAAGATACACCACGAATGAATTATCGAAATGGGACGGAAATTGGCAGATGTGACGTACATGTATGTATAAACAAATAATTAAGATTTATAAAAAATTTGATGAGTTATTCACGATAAATAGCTTCACAACTTGAGCAAGTCAATAACTCATTGATCCAACTATGGACAATATTCAAGCAGTACCGGTGTTTGGGTTTGATTGAAAGAGTTGTTGGATATCGTGCCAAATTCTGTCCAATTGGCGTGTTAGATCGTCAAAATCCCCAGCTGGTTGCACCGTCTTGCCCATAATACTCAAAACAATTTCAAATGGGAAGAGACCCGGTGGCCTGGCTGGCGAGGCAAAGTTGGAAGCACAAAGACAAGCAGTATAAACTCTCGCTGTGTGAGAGCGGGCATTATCTTACCGAAAGGTAAGCCCAGGATGGCTTCACATGAAGGGCAACAAAACTGGGCGTAGAATATTTTCGACATACCACTGTGCTGTAAGGGTGCTGTGGATTACAATCAAAGGGGTCCTGCAGTGAAAAGGAATCAGTCACGACTCTCGGACCGTATGGCGGGCGACAGTAAGGTCGGTATCCCACCGCTGTAGGGGGCACCGCCAGACACGTCATCGGCCTGGAAACTCAGTGACTGGAGTAGAATTGTCTACAGTGATGAGTCGCGCTTCGAATCAAGCCCCGATGTCCAGCAAAGACACGTATTAGAGTATATTAAAAACAGACGGTTCGGATGCAAATTACAGCGAGACCTAACAGTCAGTTGCTTACTGTCTGCCCTTCAGCAGCTGTTCACGAACGTTCTTCCGGTAAGTTACAACAAATTCTAATTCTCAATAAGAATGTGCAAATTAGTTCTCAGTCAGTCTGCATTTCTATAGTTCGTTTCAACAACTTCTCTGCAACTATTCGCGTCATTTTATCAACATCAACGTTTATTGGCGTTGCACGCACGCACATCGAATGTGATTTGGGTCAGAAAAATCAAGAGCCCTTGGCATTCTCCAAGAGGTAATTCCGCAGCTCGCTTGTGTGTGTGCAAAAATGGAGGGGGGGGGGGGGGAAGGTCGTGCCAACACTTGACGCCGGCCGCACAGCTGCTAAATGGGAGAGCACCGAAAAAATGAAAAAAGGGTCTTCCACTTAATTAAGGAATAGTTTCCGCCTCCATTACTGGCGCATCTCCTATTTCCTCGCTAATTAAGACCCACGGGCGATCATATAATGCTGAAGCGAACAGTCTTTAGTAGCACCGGTTTCTGTTTTTAAGCAGCTTCAAAATAAGGATTAAACGGTTCATCTGTGGGACGGTTTCTAGAAACATCGCATACCTGGATCCTTATCATGCTGCAGTATTCAGAGACAGTGAAAACGTCGGTTCTGGAGGCTTGCTGGTGTGACCTAATTTGGAAAGCAGTGATTTAAGTTCGACTCCCGTCCTGAAAAAGTTATCCATAAAGTGTCAGTTTTGTCTAACATTTACTAGCATTTTACAATGACACTTAGCCACTTCAGTATTTTTAACTGGGCTAATGATTTACCCCCATAGCACTATGAGGTGACCAATATCATGGTGTAGCGGTATGCGCGTATGCGGATGGCGGTAGTATCGCGTATAGAAGGTGCTAAATGGTAGTGCACCGACGGAGCTGTCCTTTGTACTCAGGTAATTCAGATGAAAAGCTTTCCGACGTGATTACGGCCTCACGGCGGGAACTACCAGACTTTGGACGCGAAATAGTAGATGGACCTACACGCATGGGATTGTCCATTTCGAAAATCGTTAGGGAATTAATATTACGAGATCCACAGTATCAAGCGTGTGCCGAGAATCCCAAATTTCAGGCGTTACCTCTCTCCACGGACAACACAGTGCCCGACGGCCTTCACTTAACGACTGAGAGCAGCGGCGTTTGCGTCGAGCTGTCAGTGCTAACAGAAAAGCAACACTGCGTGAAATAACAGAAGAAATCAATGTGGGACGTACGACGAACTTATTCGTTAGCACAGTGAGGCGAATTTGGTGTTAATGGTGTATGGCAGTAGACGACCGACGCGAGTGCATTTGCTAACAGCACGACATCGTGACCTAGTCAAATGAGTCCCGGTATCAGTTGGTAAGAACTGGTGATTAGGTTCAAGTGTAACTCAAACTGAAACGTCCCCTTGGAAAAATTATGAATTACTGTGCTGATAAACCTCTTACATTATTTGATTTTCAAACTGAACGTACTCAGACATTTCTCTCTTTACTTATTCTGATCATCACTAAACTGACACAGAATATTTTTGGCGCAATGCAATCTGACTTTCAAAAATCCCTACAAAAGAATGGCCCTGACTATCAATAACCTATACCTTTCATGATTCACTTATCTCACAAAAATCGTCGTTACTCAAAGTACTGCAATACAGCGTGCGCCAATACTGCCAGCTTAATAAAAGATTCTAACTACTGAATGCATTAACTACTGACAGGCATAGTTAGCAAATGAAAGATTTTGATAGAGAACAAACAATGTATTTACCTTAATAATGTTCAAAAGTCATAATATATATATATATTAGTTCTTACAAAATTACTGTCTCTGATGTATACACATCCAGATCATCCGCTACTTACATAGCCCCCATGCTCTCCACAAATAATTTTACAAATTGTTTTCGGCAGTGGCCAATGCACATTTGAAAAAATTTTTCATAATTACAATAGCAAAGATATCTAATGCACACACTTATTGATACACTGTTGGTCAAAAGCAAAGATTTTCTCACAGTCCATAAAGACAGTCCTGATCATTCATCACAGTAAAATTGCAGTGTTTTTCTCAAAGTCTGAGCAGTAAAAGAAATTCACATGGAAGTAGTGGATTTCCATGCAGTCTTGAAGAAGTAGTGTTGTCCATCCAACGGAAAGACTGTGCTGACACTTGACATGCAGACAGGTAATGGGCCATAACAGAGCAAACCCACAGCAGAGTCAGTCGAAGTTTTGAAGAATATTGGTAGGTAGGTCATCACAGAGTAGACCCACTGTAGTCCTGGTAGAGATTGTGGTATTGTTGGGCCACCAGAGGTGCAGACCCACTGCAGTCCTTGTAGCAATAATGGTATTAGTGGGCCATCAAAGGTGCAGACCCACTGCAGTCCTTGTAGAAATAATGGTATTGTTCTGCCATCAAAGGTGCAGACCCACTGTAGTCATTTAGGCTGTTTAGGTTTTTATGTTGGTAACGCCATGTAGCGCTCTATATCAAAATCATTGACTGTGCTGTGTGCAGTCTGTGGCTGGTTTGCATTGTTGGAATAGTCGCTATTGTAGTGTTGGGCAGTTGGCTGTTAACAGCGCATAGTGTTGCGCAGTAGGAGGTGAGCCGCCAGCAGTGGTGGATATGGGGAGACAGATGGCGGAGTTTTGAGAGCGGATGATCTGGATGTGTGTCCATCAGAGACAGTAAATTTGTAAGACTGGATGTCATGAACTGATTTTATATATATATATATATATATATATATATATATATATATATATATATATATATATATATATATATATATATAATGTCTTTTGAACACTATTAAGGTAAATAAATTGTTTGTTTCTATCGAAATCTTTCATTTGCTAGCTATACCTATCAGTAGTTAGTGCCTTCACAGCCTACTTACAAAACCCCACAAAAGCGATGCACACAAGTTCTCAACAAGGTACTATGCAAGCTCGTGGTGGCTCCATAATGGTGTGGGTTGTGTTTACATGGAATGGCTGGGTCTACTGGTCCAACTGAATCGAACATTGACTGGAAATGGTTATATCTGGCTACTAGTTCCCAAGAAATCGATGGAATTTCTATGGATGACAATGCGCTATGTCACCGAGCCACAACTGTTCGCGGTTGCCTTGAAAAACATTATGGACAATTCGAGTGAACATTTTGGTCAACCAGATCGCCCGACATGAAATTCATCGAAAATTTATGGGAAGTAATCGAGAGGTCAGTTCGTGCACATAATCCTGCGGCGGTAACATTTTCGCAGTTATGGACGGCTGTAAGGCTAACATGGATCAATATTTCTACAGGGAAATTCCAACGACTTGTTAAGTCCATACCAAGACGAGCTCTTGCACCACGCCGTGTAAAAGAAGGTCCAACAGATATTGTGAGGAATCCCACAACTTTCGTCACGTAAGTGTAATATGGACGTTGTGAAACCTCGTTTGATATCCCGAAATTCGCGACTGTGCGTGTAATTGTAGTATTGCTATAGTATTCGTAATTTCCTTTAAATAATAAAAGTCGGCTGCCTATCCATGATGAGGTACTTGAAGGATGACATAAAACACTGCTTCTGCAGTGCACGTGAGTTACTACTATTTCGTAGAATCCATATGCTTTTCTGTCACAATCTGTTGAATAGACAGCAACAGACGGAAACTGTAAAACTTTCCCACGGTTAAATTGTTACTGAGAAATATGGTCACAGGTAGCTAAATGGCCAGCACTTCAATACCTTTTATGTTTAGTATGTGAGAACTCAAGAGCACAAGTCTTGTGGTCAAAGTTTCATGTTTCCGCAAGTCGTCTGCTGATCATTCAGCGAACATTTCGAAGAAGTCGCATAAAGTTTGAAAATAAGAAATAACCGCAACGTCGCCTCGCCTCGCAGCGGAACTTGGCTGCCTTCCGGTAGGTAACGTCGCTTGCCAAGTTGAAGCGTCAATTGCTTCGCCGGCTCTGAAGCGCACGTCCGCTCTGTTGAAGTTACAGCACTGGCGCGGCAGAAATGAGGTTTCCCGGACACCCGTCTCTGCCGGCGACGTTCTCTTTTCCCAGTTCGAACATCTTTATTATTTCTCGCTTGGTCTTCCCGCGGCGGCGAAATTTCCGCCAAGTTTGGAGTGCAGGTAGCTAACCTCGTATCTTCTGCGATGTAAGTTCAAGAGGCTGCGGAGGCAAGCCGTGTCTAGTCTGACTTTTGACATTTCTTGTGGAGTGAACGAGTCAAGGAATAAAGTAAAACTTTTGTCATCCCCTCGAATCACCCATCTTTTTTCCCTTCTCGACTTAATTTTTCCTTTTCACAAAATAATTCCGTTATGAAGGTAGCAACGAAGACTCAGCACGTAGAATAACCTACGGGGCAAGAACTTAAAAGTATCTTCCGGTGTAAAAGCCACTTGATCTATTGTATCCATTTGATTATGAATATATGAATAATGTCTTCCACGATTTCCACATTCCATTAAGAAGTGAGTCCAGATGATAATTTTTATTTTAGATAAGAGATGTTTATATGAAATGGTCAGCAGCTCGTGGACTTGCGGTTAATGTACCTATCGATCATGGGGTTGCGGGTTCGAATCGCGGCCGGATCGAGTACTTCTTCCGCTCGGGGTTGGATGTATGTGTTGTTTCGTTATCGTTTCATCATTATCGACGTGCAATTTGTCGAATCATCGTCAGTTAAAAAGACATGGACCAGCCGGCCGAACTCTCCAAATGGGGACTCCCGGCCAAATACGCCAGACGCATATTTTTTTAAATAAAATGGTTTACTGATGTATGAAACATTTAGGAAACGTAAAGTTCCAGCCATGAAAACTTCAACACGCGGAAAAATAGAAATTATTGTATGTACGCAGCGTAAGAGGAAGAATACGCAATTAAATTTGTAGATGAAATTTAGCACACAAAGTGGTCAATTATGGTATCAACAACGGCTACAACGCTGTTAGCTACCGAATAGAACTACAGTACTTGGATAATAAGGGTATTTTTCGTTACGTATTCTATGACGCTTCAGCTCTTCACTCGAGTTTTATCCTGGTAGCTGGCATGTGGTGGTTCGCCATCGTCTGCACGCCATGACCAGATAATTTCAGAGACAGAATCATCTGGAGAATGTGCTGGTCAGGCCGGTAGTTGAACACCCTCTTTATTTAAGTGGCTCAGGATAGAGAGGGCAACAAGCAGCCTTGCATTATCTTGTTGGAAGATGACCTCACGGAAAATTCAAAGACAGGGCACATCCATCGGCCTTAACACGTCAGAAACATAACGCTTTGCTCTTCCAATTATCAACATTTTGAATAAGAGATGATCGTGTTGTTTACCCGACGGACCCTGTGTTATCGCACTAAATGCATGAGAATGACAGTGCTGTCTGGTTATGTTCCTTCATCTAGGTTGCTCCACACACGGAGACGTTTCTAGTGCTGCTGTATGAAGAACTAGGACACTTCTGAAAAGACTTCCGTGCCGCGTGCTGCTGTTGGGTGCATCATTGCCTATGCGCCCCTCTCTGCTGCCAGTATAGGGGAAGTTGTAACAATGGTCGCAGCCTCGACAATCTGTTGTCCTTCAGACGTTGTCAAATTCCCTGTGCAGATACTTGCCCCACTGTTAAGAAGTTCATTTCAGGGCTCAAGGTACATGACGTAGGGGTTAGACACTGCACGCCTAAGAGAAAACTGTCTGTTCTCTGGGGCGCTAATGGTATGGGTCAATTAATATCCTGCATGACGTAGAGTATGACCGTTCTGGATGTTTGTCCTGCTGTAAAGAAGTCCGTCTCAGGACTAAAAGTAGTCGACGTGGCTGACCTTGCACGATCAAGAGAAAACTGTCTGTTCTCTCGGGCGCTAGTAGTATGGGGCCGTTGATATCCTGCATAGCGTAGAGTATATCTGTTCTGCACCCACGACTACAAGTTCGCATAATAGTCCTGGAACAGTGACGAAAGACAGCAGAAATATGGTTGGTACCACAGTCTTGATAGGCTTTCATCATGCCACTACCGAATTGCGACAAGTGGCGGTAGAGGGTTCCACATGCTTCCACGAGACATACTGTCTTCTCGTAAACAATCAATATTCAAATGCGATTTCTGAATGAGAAACCCATTGCGTAATCTTACCTTACATACTGGTAGATGGCGCTCCTCCTAATTACTTTGTGTGGTTGTGCTGAAATGCACACAATAAATTTCATGCCAATTCGACGTTTGCTGCTTGTCAATTTCACGATATTGCTGCTTCAATGGCCAGCAGTGTAGCTTTACTAGCAAACACTACTATGTGCTAATCACAATCGGTCGCGATGTAAACTACACTCCTGGAAATTGAAATAAGAACACCGTGAATTCATTGTCCCAGGAAGGGGAAACTTTATTGACGCATTCCTGGGGTCAGATACATCACATGATCACACTGACAGAACCACAGGCACATAGACACAGGCAACAGAGCATGCACAATGTCGGCACTAGTACAGTGTATATCCACCTTTCGCAGCAATGCAGGCTGCTATTCTCCCATGGAGACGATCGTAGAGATGCTGGATGTAGTCCTGTGGAACGGCTTGCCATGCCATTTCCACCTGGCGCCTCAGTTGGACCAGCGTTCGTGCTGGACGTGCAGACCGCGTGAGACGACGCTTCATCCAGTCCCAAACATGCTCAATGGGGGACAGATCCGGAGATCTTGCTGGCCAGGGTAGTTGACTTACACCTTCTAGAGCACGTTGGGTGGCACGGGATACATGCGGACGTGCATAGTCCTGTTGGGACAGCAAGTTCCCTTGCCGGTCTAGGAATGGTAGAACGATGGGTTCGATGACGGTTTGGATGTACCGTGCACTATTCAGTGTCCCCTCGACGATCACCAGTGGTGTACGGCCAGTGTAGGAGATCGCTCCCCACACCATGATGCCGGGTGTTGGCCCTGTGTGCCTCGGTCGTATGCAGTCCTGATTGTGGCGCTCACCTGCACGGCGCCAAACACGCATACGACCATCATTGGCACCAAGGCAGAAGCGACTCTCACCGCTGAAGACGACACGTCTCCATTCGTCCCTCCATTCACGCCTGTCGTGACACCACTGGAGGCGGGCTGCACGATGTTGGGGCGTGAGCGGAAGACGGCCTAACGGTGTGCGGGACCGTAGCCCAGCTTCATGGAGACGGTTGCGAATGGTCCTCGCCGATACCCCAGGAGCAACAGTGTCCCTAATTTGCTGGGAAGTGGCGGTGCGGTCCCCTACGGCACTGCGTACGATCCTTCGGTCTTGGTGTGCATCCGTGCGTCGCTGCGGTCCGGTCCCAGGTCGACGGGCACGTGCACCTTCCGCCGACCACTGGTGACAACATCGAAGTACTGTGGAGACCTCACGCCCCACGTGTTGAGCAATTCGGCGGTACGTCCACCCGGCCTCCCGCATGCCCACTATACGCTCTCGCTCCAAGTCCGTCAACTTCACATACGGTTCACGTCCACGCTGTCGCGGCATGCTACCAGTGTTAAAGACTGCGATGGAGCTCCGTATGCCACGGTAAACTGGCTGACACTGACGGCGGCGGTGCACAAATGCTGCGCAGCTAGCGCCATTCGACGGCCAACACCGCGGTTCCTGGTGTGTCCGCTGTGCCGTGCGTGTGATCATTGCTTGTACAGCCCTCTCGCAGTGTCCGGAGCAAGTATGGTGGGTCTGACACACCGGTGTCAATGTGTTCTTTTTTCCATTTCCAGGAGTGTATGAAAACATGTTTTTGATATATCCATTTTGAACTAAAGATACCGTTTTATAGGAAAACTAATATGACTCAACCGAGAGGACAGTACCATTCGCATCGAGAACAAGAATTTATATTAAATTTCTTGGTTCCAGTTAAAATAACAATTATCCCGGATGGTTGCAATTAAATTGCATCTGCGTACAGACTTCCAATATGGGCTACAGTGTTCGTATATCAGTGGAACTTGGCAGATACGCTAGTGTGTTGTGTGGAGCTGTGCACGCTGACAAATAATTAGTTACAGTTTTAGACATCAGCTACAAATCTGGCGCTGTACAGCATTCGTCGACGTCTTTGGTGCTCATATTGAACAATCTGTGTGAGCAGCGGTTAATAATAAACTCAACATTATCGCTTTCTCACTTGTCTGACTTTTCTGTTCACATCCAATTCCTAATCCATAACGCACGGAAACATTTCACTACGTCTTTCTCGCATTCGACCACCAGATTCGAACATGGTGGCCAAAATTGGAAATATTTTTTTCCAACGTAAATCAATTCCAGATTAACCCACTGTAAACTCTGCCAAGTTCCGCTGCCAAGCGGTAATAACGGCTCATACTGGAGCTCTGTTAGTAGCTGCTATGTAATTATAACTACTCGGTATAAGAGTCGCTTTCTGATGTAACAAAGACATTACCTCACGCAAATGAGAATTCATATTTGAGTAAAAAGTCGTATGGAACTTGTGTCAAAATCTATTGGTGGGCATAACGATTTTGCAGTATGACTCATGAAGGAGGAATTTGTTAAGGAAATTCGTAGAAAGTTAATACTTAAAAAGAAACTCTCATTTCAATCGAAGTTTGCGAATGATAATGCTTGTGCTACTGTGCAGTGGTTTCTCATTGTGTCAATTACATTGATTTCCTTCTTTTTTGTATTCGCCAAAAATTTATGAAAATACTATTTACAGACGTGTTGCCATTGTCATAATCAAGCCTTCATCCACGTGGCCAACAATCATGGTCACCTATTGTCAACTAGTCACATACAATCAACGCATCTTTCGCAAAATGTAGAAAATTTAAATTCTACGGAGAGGCTTGGCGATGTGGAATTATACTCCACAACCTAAAATCCCCTTGCTGGTCATATCCTATCGATCACAATTGCCCCCACAATCGGAATTCTATTCGTTATCGCACTGGGGAGTGTTCAGCTACAGACGTTAGCAGTTGCTCTTCGTTTAGCTCTTCATGAATGTGAGGAAGAGCAGTCCACTTTCAGAGTAACATAACGCCTATGGTGCGCCTTAGTAGCACAGAAGCTGTAATCATCTCCGTGGTACCGGTGCGAACATTTTTGGTTGAGTAGTCTTTAATCAACTGACTTTGTTTTATGGCTTACTGGTATTCGAATTACAAGCCTTTCTGAAGCTACTGAATTATTTAATTGTATAACTACTCTCTTAAATATATTATCATTTGTGTAGCAGCTAATTACAGAAATCTTTAAAATATTCATACTAATAGTCCATGAAACTGTCGTGTCTTCTGTGTTTCTGTTTCAACACGCTTCCCCAAAACTACTATACAAATATTCATGGGGTTTCGCAAGTACCTCGAGCACAGTTTGTGGCACCGTATAGGCTTTACTTAATCAAAATCGGATCACGGAAAAAAAGTGATTTAAAGTTTCATCTAATGTTGTCGTATCTGTCTATCTCTGTTTGAACACCCTGATCTCCAAAACTACTAGACGAATTTCTATTGCCTTTTCATAGGTAACTTCAGCAGGGCTTGGGGATACAGTACAGGCTTCATTTCATCAAAATCAGATCACGGAAGAAACACGTTAATTGAAAATTTTACTCATACTAATATTATAAATGCGAAGGTAACTCTGTCTGTCACATTTTCACGACTAACCCGCTCAACCTATTTCGATCAAAATTAGGTACAAAGATAGCTTGAACACCGAGGAAGAACGTAGGCTAGTGTGTGTAGTACAAAACACTTATTGATTTGACGAATATTAATCTAACTAGGAATTAAGGATTAATCTCTCAAAAACCTATTTACTCTTTGACTTTTGAACTTTATCGTATTTGTGAAAAAGCTCTTATTGATTGATACGTGATGCGGTCCAAAGCAATGAATACAACGCTTGTACAATCTTCAGTGTGTTTAATCCATACTTTCACAATATTTTTTGCTTTACATAGACGTTATATAATGTTCAGCTACTTCAGTACCACAATGTATAGACGCATGTTCCTACTATGCGCTTGTATATGCAGCGCTTGACATAGACGTTGCTTAGGGACTGGTAAAGCAGTCATTGTAAGTGCGTTCTCTTTCTACGACTTCAGGTGACCCGTGGCGCCACATATCAGCAGCTTCTATGGCAATGTTTCGAGACACGTTCTCAAAAGTATGCGTCGATTTTGAATATCGCTGGATGTTTGTTGCACGTCTAGTGGAAAGCACATTGTACATTTGTTAAAGATAAATGAAAACTCTGATTGTAAACGTAATTGTAAAAAGTATCCTAAGGTTGTGCGAACGTGCATGTAAAACAGATAACCTTGTGAAATTAGAAGAATCTTTTTGAAACACGCACTCTTATAACTGGAGTTAAATGACTCGCAAATTTATGTCCACACAGTGAACGATCCACGGTCCCAAAAAAATTGATTTATGTGAAATCTATGCGTATTAAAGTATAAAGGCCTACAGTAAGATTGTGTAGTGAAATGAGTGGGAGTGAAAAGATACCGTGCATTGATGTTAAAGGTATATCATTCGGCTTCACTTCTTTATTATAGCACATATTTCTCAGTTTTGTCTTGCATATTATTCATAAGATACAGATCATATGATTATGTAACCAGATACGTGTATAACCAAGACAAGTTAATAATCACGAAAGAGGAAATGAGGAGGAAGCGCTAATGACTACAGTGGCTACGTCAACTCGAGTTATGCTCCAACAAATTTCAAGGCTGGCCTGAGATCTCAGTTCTCAATTTACAGCCGTCAACAGCATGGTCATGGATCACGATATTGTCGCTACTTGTTTACTCAAGTATCTCGTCTCTCGGCCTTGAAAACTGCGTCGATCTCGCTCCATACCTCTCTGTCCCGGTAAAACCTGGTTCGGTCTCGTCAAAGTGGTTTCGTCACGAAAGAGTTATGTCAGTTGCTACATTAAGTAGTTGAACTTCAGAGAGAATTCTCGTCAATGTTATAAATTAGAGCCTAAGACTCATGCCAATTATCCCGAGAAAAAGTAAGAGGTCTCTATATACGTTATGACTGCTGAGTAGAGGGGATATACTCGTATAACAGGAAAAGCAATTTTTGGCTTAAAAAAAGAAAAAAAATTCGTTGCCTTCGAAAATATGCCGATGGAAAATAATCGTAACATCAAAAAATAATTAATGTAGTGTAATGAAATTTCAGGAATACATGTGTCTACTAACATATTTAAACGATTAACAATGGAAGATCAGAGGTTAATGTAAGCACGAGAAAAGTCATTGCAAATGTGAAACACTGACATATTAATAACGTGTGTAACCGCCAGAATGTTGGATGCAAGCATGGAAACAAGCATGCGTTGTGTCGGACACGTGCCGGATGTCAGACTCTGGGAAGGAGATCCATGCCTGTTGATCAGCTAATAGAGGGACGGTTAAAGCTGGTGATCGATGACACTGGAATTGTCGTCCGATGGTGTACCATATGTGCTCGATGGAGACGGATCTGGTGACTGAGCAGGCCAAGGCTACACGGTCGACACTCTGAAAAGCGTGTTAGGCTACATCAGTTGTATGTGGGCGAGCGTTATCCTGTTGGAAACACCCCCTGGAATGCTGTTCATGAATCGCAGCCCAACAGGTCGAATCACCAGAATGATGTACGAATATTGAGGGTGCGTAAGATAACCACGAGAGTGCTCCTGCTGTCATACGAAATCGCACCCCAGATCATAATTCCAGGTTTAGGTTCAGTGTGTCTAGCTCGCAGACAAGTTGGTTGTAGATCCTCAACTTTCCTTCTTCTAACCAACACAGGGCCCTCCTTGGCAGCAAGGCAGAACCAGCTTTCATCTGAAAACACAACAGCCCTTCACCCTGATCTCCAATAAGCTCTCGCTTGACACCACTGAAGTCGCAAATGGCGGTGGTTTGTTGACAGTGGAACATAAGCTACAAGTCATCTGGCTCGGATCTGTCCTTAAAGTAATCATTTTGTAACAGTTCGTTATGTTACTGAGGTGCCAACTGCTGGTCAGTTTGCTGTTGTAGATGAAGTAGGATGCGCCAGAGCCATACGCCGAACACTATGGTCTTCCCTATTGGTAGTGCCATGTGGTCATCCGAGGCCATTCTCGTGTCCACCGCTGCCAGCAATATCGTACAGTGACAACATTCCTGCCAAGTATTTCTGCAATATTGGAGAAAGACATCCAGTTTCTCGTAGCCCGGTTACACGGTCTCGTTCAACAGTTAGTGCCGTCTTTGTCGTCTTAAAGGAGTTCTCGAGTAACATCAGCTCACCGCGTCCAATCTCAAAGGTACCGCTCACGACCGTTGTAGCGTGTATTTAAAGCAAACCTGATTTGCATATCGATAGTGGCGGTATTGGCACCACTCTTATGCGACTGTTGCGAAATCTGAATCGACATCACCTTTCAGATGTAGAAACACGCCTACCATCTTTCGTTTATGTCGCACAATTCTTTCTTTATGTTGATAGTGTTTTCCTGTCAGTGTGCATTTAAATGTTACAAAGTATTTTCTGAATGCATTTATCTGGAGTCTCACTTCGTACAGAATTGTAACGTGGAACATAAACAAAGCACACAAGAAGAGACCGGAAGCTTTTGAAATGTATCTTGGAATGAATCCTGGAGATGAAATGGGTACAGCAGATGACAAATGAGGGGACACAGAACCGAACTGAAAAGAAACTTTTGTACTAATATACTAAAACAAGGGAAGATCAGGAGTTAAAATCTGTGGAAGAAGAGCATGGCTTGACTATAGTAGCAACTTCAAACACATGTAGGTTGCAGCAGTTATGCAGAGATGAAAAGTTGGTGAAGGTATTTTAAATCCGTTGGTACAGTTTCTGGACGTGAAAGAGGACGCAACTGATTTGCAAGTATTTCACATAAAAAAAGCTCAAACCACAAAGGTGTGTTAGCATACGACAGTCAATGATGTAAGGAAGAATGGAGACACAAAACAACATCGCTAAGGATGTTTTACATAATTAACACGATAAGCATTTCGTGACAAAAATATCTGGCTTTTTGTGGATGCACAGACGGATTTAAAATATTTTCAACAATCACGCTCACTGTGGCCAAACAAATGAAGAATTTAAGAGAGATGATGAAGCTTATGCGGGGCAGATCAGCTTAGAGGGCTTACACGGGTGGCATCATCGATAAAAAGTTCCCTTTCTTTATTAATTATCGGTAAAAAGTTCCCTTATTAATAAAACCCACCTACATGCGGTGACTACCGTATAGTTGAGCTTCTAAAGTGTTTTGCACCAACGATCGGGCTACCGTCTGGTGGACTGTGCTCATTTGGCAGAGGTTGGTGAGGCATCTACATCTACGTGACTAATCTACAATTCACACTTAAGTGCATGGCAGAGGGTTTAGTGAACCACTTTCACACTATTCCTCTATCGTTCCACTCTCGAACAGCACGCGGGAAGGATGAACATTTAAATCTTTCCGTGCTAGCTCTGATTCCGCTTACTACGATGGCCCTTTCTCCGCATGTAGGTGAGCGTGAATGAAATATTTTCACATTCAGAGAAGAAAGTGGGAGATATAAACTTCGTAAAAATATTTCGCCACAACGAAAAGCACTTTTGTTCCAATGATTGCTACCCCAATTCGCGATTCGTTTTCCGTGAGACTCTCTTTACTGTTTCGCGATAATACAAAACACGATGCCCTTCTTTGACCTTATTCAATGTTCTGCGTCAGTCCTATCTGGTAAGGATAACTCAGAGTACAGAGACAAGTGTAGTGTAGGCTGTCTCTGTATTGCAGCAGTAATCCACCAAGCCTCTCCTGCCCACTGCCGGGCGCTCCAGCTTTCATGGTAAGGATTGTAAAAACATTTTCATCAGGTTTTAATAAAATTTTTACATCAATCGTTAAGTAGGTAATTATTATTATATGATCTATGTCATACGTCCCAAAATCTTACTGCATATCGACGTCAATGATATGGCTCTGTAATTCAGCGAATTATTCCAGTTTCCTTTCTTGAGTATTGGCGTAACCTGTGCAACTTGCCGTTCCTTAGGCACGGATCTTTCGTCTATCGAGCGGTTGTATATGACCGCTAAACATGCAGCTAGTACATCAAAGCACTCAGAAAGGAACCTAACCGGTATTCAGTCTGGTGCGGAAGTCTTGCCGTTATTGATTTGAGTTGCTTCGCTGTACAAAGGATACCTGTTTTTAAGTTATTAGTGTTTTCTGCAGGTGTTGATCAAATTCTGGAATACTTACTTCTTCTTCTTTGGTGAAGGAATTTCGGAAAAACGTATTTATTAACTCTGCTCTACTGGAACCGTCATCGTTAAAACTACCATTGATTGCGTCTTGTCGTTGGTGTACTTTACATGTGACCAGAATCTCGTCTGATTTTCTGTCAGACTTCAAGAGAGACTATAGCCGTGGAAACTATCATCAGTGGGTTGACAAGCGGACGACTGTATTGGTCGGACTGTGTACCAGAATAAGAATTAGTTGTCATAGTTGCGGAAAGTGTTTGTTCGTACCGGTACAACAAAAAATCAGTACAAAGTTACAAGTGTTACTTTTTTTATTCACACTATGACTAGTTTCGTGACGAGACCCATTTTCGAATGACCGCAACATAGTCAAAAACAGTATTTCCGAAGATATGGAAACCATGTCAAAAATGTGCAACGAACAGTTACAGCGAATATAGCATGCTGGAAGTTCGTAAATATTATTTCTATTGCAAATATGAAAATTGTGGTAATAGAGGATATGCTTAGATATTCGTGAAAGAAGTTTTATGAATTTATGTAGCACGTCGAGAGAAAATGCCACACTTTTCGCTTCTACATGAAATTATGGTGGTAATTTAGAGATTTTCAAAGCGAAAATGTGGTACAAATTGGTCAAGGTTTAGTCAAACTGAAATTCTGTGTATGTGATAAAATCAAAACTTACATTTCTTGTAATAATTTTTACAGTTTGGCACTAGGCATCACTAATTGAAGATCGGGGTAAGTTGCTAAAATAAATTTTATAACATCATGAATATCATTATATATTTTCCTGTCAACTAATACGACCCAGTAGACACTGGAATCGCATTCGAGACGACGACGGTTCAATCCCGCGTCCGGCCATCCTGATTCAGGTTTTCCGTGATTTCCCTAAATCGCTCCAGGCAAATGCCGGGATGGTTCCTTTCAAAGCGCATGGCCGACTTCCTTCCCCGTCCTTCCCTAAACCTATGAGACCGATGACATCGCTGTCTGGTCTCCTTCCCCAAAACAACACAAACCCAATACGCCCCAAAATTTGTACTTCAGTTATTGACCGTTTTATGGTCGATATTTACCGTTTTACAGCACAGCCTTCACACATACCTGCTTTACCTGTGCGTATTTTATGAAGCCACATCGTACAGTAAATGCACTGCAGCCCACTGGCTCCGTTTCTTTTCATAGTAGTTTCTATTTTTTTTTGGGGGGGGGGGGGCAAGGAGGTGTTAGTCCTATTCTGTTGCACTGCTTTCAAACTTTGCATCGGATTTGAATGACCACAAATCGTAGAGTTTTCTATCTCCATTTCCCAAGTGTTCCCAAAATTAGTACTTGTGCAATATTTTCAAATGTGGTGTAGATCTCTGCTTTAGCTGTAACAATTGCGTCAAATATAATTTCTGCACTAACAGTTCATTAGGAGTGTTGGTTTCTGAGTTTACAGAGCCAGTAAAATTGTTAGTTACATTAGCATGTTTCTCCTTAATTTCTAGGCATAATCTGCAAATAAATAAATGTATAGAAAAAGTACTGCGGGCGCCCGTGTTACCCACGAAAAAATATGGTATCGGGGTGAGATACAAGTTGAAATACGTATTCCAGTATGGCAGAAAACTAGGAGTAAATGGACGCAAGCGTAGTTAAAGACACGCGGTTAGGACTGGTAAAAATATACAGAAATCACTATAACTGTTTTAAATAAATCAGCGACTATTAAACAGCATAAATTTTAATACACACCATTGTTTCTTGGCTCCCAAAGACGACAAATATCCATTATAACTGTACCCAGCGCTTGCCCGTTGGAACCTGACTCAAGGATGTTGTGGACCACCAGATGCCGCGCTCTCTTGATACAGTGAAATAGGCACCATACCTCGCTTAGCATCTTCACCTGATTCACTCGAAGTGAAGCATTGAAAGTTATAAGTACAACGGATCGTGGAGTAATGCGTGAGTGGTAGCCATTGCTGGAACACGGCAGAATGAGTATTGGAAAGGTGAGTGTCGACATAACTGGATACCGGAAGAAATCATATTACTTATCAAGGGAGCTAGAGGGAGAGTTAAATCTTTCTGAATGTAAATTACTTTGTGGATCTATCGTTGTGGGTAGACAGAATGAGTGATGTGAGAGTGTGCGAACATGGGTTGGGACCACACGAAGGGTGACAATTATTGAACTATATGAAATGAAATGCTCATAACTTCTGAACGGTTTGCGTTAGGATAGTCAAACTCCACGGTTGGCCGCGGGGCATGTGCACGCGCCCTGTTGTTGTCGGCCATTTGCACGTGAAAATGTCACGGAAGTTGGCGACCGAGTTCAGGCTGAAGACAACCGATCTAAAAAAAATGGTGCAAATGGCTCTGAACACCATGGGACTTAACACCTGAGGTCATCAGTTCCCTAGAACTAAGAACTACTTAAACCTAACCAGCCTAAGCACATCACATACATCCATGGCCGAGGCAGGATTCGAACCTGCGACCGTAGCGGTCGCGCAGTTCCAGACCTAAGCGCCTAGAACCGCTCGGCCACAACGGCCGGCCAATCGATCTAGGTGTGCTAACAATCAAGAATTTGATCCGCAAGTTTGCGACAACGGTACTGTTCGTGATGACAGTGTTGGCAATGTCAGCCGTCCAGAAAGGGTGAAAACGCCTGAAACCATCGAGAAGACACGCGCTGTGTTTCAAGCTAGCTCCAGGAGACCGATCAGACGAGCTACAAAACAGGTGGAAATCAACTGCGACACTGCGACCAATTGTTGTTGAAGACCTGCATCTCTTCCCAAATAAAATTCAAACCCAGCGGCCTTTAAGCCCCTAGGCCATAGAACAGCGGTTGTGTTTTGCCAACACCATTCTCTACAGAACTGACGAACAGGACTTTGACGTGAAAATGGTATGGTTTAGCGACGAAGCCCACATTGATTTGAATGGCTTCGTCAATAATCAAAACTGACGCATTTAGGTGACTGAGTATCCGCATTTCGCTATCGAGAAGTCTCGTCATCTTCAACGGGTGACTCTGTGGCGTGCAATGTCCAGTCACGGAATTATCGGTGCTATATTTCTTGATGGTACGTAGAGGTTTTCGAAGATGATTTCATGCCCATTATCCAAAGTGACCGTGATTTCGACAAGATGAGGTTCATGAAACTCGGAGCTCGACCCTATCGAAGCGTTTGATGTCCTGGAGGAGCACTGTAGGGACAACATTCTGGCTCTGGGGTACATAGATGCCACTGGAATGAGCCTCGATTGCCCGCAGAATTCTCCGGATCTGAACACATGCGACTCCTTTTTGAGAGGCAGCATTAAAGACAAGTTGTAGATCAATAACCCCAAGAACGACTGCTGAGCTGAAAGCAGGCATTGAGAAGGTCATCGATAGCATCGATATTCCGATACTTCAGTGGGGCATGCAGAATTTCGATATTTATCTGCGCTACATCGTCGCTAATGACGGCAGCCACATTGAACATGTCATAACCAAATCCGAATATCCGTAGTGACGTTTACTTGTTGAACAAAGTGAGTGCACGCCGTAGTTTGTAACTAATTTACGTTTTTTTCCTTATAATTCACTTAACTGTCAACCTATAATTGCCTCAAGGATTAGTAAACTGAGTTGAAATTGAATGACTCTTGTCATTTTAGTACTGTCGTTAGGCGTATGTCACTATATGTACAGGAAGCAGCTCGTAGATCCGTTTATGCACTCGAAAAAATTCAATAGTCTCCTATGTACGTGGTGTAAGCGCCACCTTTTTCACTCGTCTGACTGCCATTAAAATGGATTTGTCATTATTAAAGTAAATGTAAAATGAAGAAACTGCATTGAGGGGGGGGGGGGGAAGGAGGGGGATAGTTGCAACAAACCAGTCGTCGGACTGAAGACAACAACACTGTGATGGTAAGCCTACTTATTGCTGCATTACTGCATCTATGAACAGTTTTCGGAAGGTCTGTATTTCTATAAAGTAGTTCGAATTCCACACCAAGGCAATGGAAACTTATTGAAGTGAATTACACTCGAGTTGTTGTTACGAGATTCCGTCGGAGAACGTCCCACAAATCAGCCCTGATATTCAATTAATTTCGGTCGCTGTTGTGCGTCGTGCCTCGGTCGGAACAGTGGAGGAATACCTGCGGTAGATATCTGGCGTCCTCTGCAGGCAGCCTCCCGAAGCACGGAGCCGCCACTTGGCGGTTTACGGGGACGTGTGGCGCGCGGCTTCCCAGCGAATTACACGGGCCGCGCTGCCGGGACTCGGCCCGGCGCTTCTGTGGCTGAGCCGCGAATATACTCGGCGGCGCCGCTGCCGTGTGCCACCTGAGCTTAATTAATGACTCAAGTTCTCCAAACTAATTTCCTGCACCAGCGGCAAGGCCCGCCGCAGGTCATGACCACCCGCATTCACCAAAAACTGATTATTATCGCATCCAGTTAAGACGCTACCGAGCTGGGAATTATGCACAGAGTTTCGGGCTTTCGACCACTAATGCCGCCTCACAGACTGACGACTAGGCCTAGGTCTGCTGCGAACCTCCCCCACCTCGGGCTGTCTAATAACACAGGCAGCCTCTCATTTAGTCAGATATCGGAGAACTATAAAGTCAGAACCGCCGGTAGTTTTGATTACGCTTGTCCTTCACTTAGAGTGTCAGAAAACTATTCCTTTTTTGTTATAATCACAACAAATACTCAATTTTTGAATCCAAGAAGAACAAGCTTTCAAAGCTGTTACATTATGCATAAATTACATTTTAACCTTACAACAATATTTGTAAAAACACAAAGAAAACGATAAAAAAATCGGGTTAGATTTCACAAGCTTTGAAAACATTATATATGAAAAGGACTCCTTTATTAACGTAACACAAAAAATACAGGATGTTAAGGATATAAATACAGTTATTTATATTGACGAATGAGAACGTAGTACTGAACAACACCACATCAGCATTTACTTCATCTGCAGGCTAGTAATAATAGCTATTACGAGTAGTATGTTTTTAGGTCAGTTAGTACCTCCAAGTACGCTTGGCCCAAGCAAGTCATTAATTTTATTTTCCTCTCGGCAGCAGATAAGGTATTGGAGAGTGTACGTAAGTCTGTGTTGAGAGGCGTAGTGCACTTTGTGCCACAGCCATAAACATGAACATCAGGAGGTAAATTGTGTGATGAGTTTGCAGGAAGACTGTTAGATGCAGAGAAGAAACAACTAACATTCTGAAGTGGGTATATATTTATATATCAATTCTCAGAATATCTGTATCTATACACTTAACACCCAGTATATGAAGATATTCCGAGTCAAATTTGGTATTGCACGTTCGCAGTAATTTACAACAAGCCACGACCTGTTACCCGAGGTTGAACCATGTCACCAAAATGTATCGTATATATAGGAGATGTAAAATGTGTCGTATATGTAGGAGAATGGAATTAGAAATTATAGCTACAACATACCTACTTCACTGAAATTGAAATTATACCCGGAACACACCTACATCATTTATTATTTTCTGATTACCATGTCGTCATAATACAAGATGCGGAGGATGCTATTACGTACGAAATAAGTTAGCAATATAATAGAAAACTGGGATCTTTATGTTGTCAGACAACGGAATACCTTACCAGTAATGAACTCTACACACGATAATGTATCTGTATTAGAAAAGAGAGAATACCAGATGATTGAAGAGTTAAACGAATTATTAACGGTCGGAAAAGTCAGTCTTATGGAGCAGTGATGAGTAGACTTAAAGAATAACATTAAAGTCGATTTTAACAAATATAGTCTTATGTAGAGCAAAGACATCGAAAAATAATCAGAGACATTCAATAAGACGAAAGTATTTGCTGTGAAGTTTTGGAGAATATCAAACAGAGACTCAGGTAAAGAAAATGTAAAGAACAATGAAGATTAAAAGAGAACTGAAGTGAAATAAGGAATAATATTTGATGTGTTGGGTAGAACGAAATTGCCGTAGCGTGGACAAGTATGGAGGAAACATGAAAACAACAGTTTAAAGCGAAATTGATTATTAATCGATCGTGACAGCGTCAAAAATGTGAAAGGATTTGCAAATACCGCTACCAATCACAAATGTTTGAATACTTAAGTTATTTGTGTCGAGGTTGGACCTCATCAGACAACAGTGGACGTACATAAAATAAACACAAGCGCACATAGATATTAAAGTTCCTTTGTTAGTTTTGGTATGTGTTGTGGTCACCCTATGGAGAAAGAGAAGGATCAGATAATACGAGGCATTGCACATTGTAGTTGGTCTGCTGTTAGCACGAAATTTTTTTCTAAATAATCATTCATACTATGAACACTGAAGTGTTGAGGTACTTCTATTTCTATGGCCCTTTTGAACTTGTTAGCCATTGCTTACAAACCTCTAAAGGTAGCTTGAAACGTGACACCGCAAACGAATCAACAACGCTGAAAACAAAATGGTATTCAAACCAAAGCTTACTTCGATTTGACTATCGTTACGTCGACCCTGGTGTTGTCAGTTAGTTACAGTGAATTCTACACGCCTTGCTGTCGCATCCCTGATGTTCGTTGACAAAAGATATTACTAAATGAACGACTGTGGCAATTTTATAAGAAAAAAGACAGCATAGTAATTTTATCTGAAGTATTGGGCCCTTGACTCATTATAAAGTTTTGTATTTTCTGTTTTAAGAGTAATGAACTGAAATTGATGAAGAAATGTGAAAAACCCACAAGCAACTGAACCTAGACACTGTTGACAAGCTTCGGTTTTCTCCTAATATTTCTGCGCCTCTACCTCCCAACACACTTCCCACAAATAAACTGACAATGCCTTAATTGCTCAAGTTGTCTCCTGTCAACTGACCCTTCGATCCCTTCGCTTAGTCTAGTTCTGCCATAGCGCTTTCTCGCCAGTTCGATTCAATGCCTTTTCATTTGTCATTAGATCTACCAATTTTATCTTCAGAAACCTTCTGTTGTACTGCAGTTCAAAAGCTTCTATTCCCTTCTTGTGTACCTCGTCTAACGTCCAAGTTTCACTTTCATATGAGGCCAAACGCCAAGAACTTTCAGAAAATGCTTCCTAACACTTAAATCTTTATGAAATGTTAAAATATTTCTATTTTTCAGAAACGCTGTCCTTGCTATTAACAATCTGCTCTTTATGTCATCTCTAATTTTGCTTTCATCAGTTATTTTGCTGCCCGATACGTTTGTGTCATCCATTCAACTAAAATTTCAGTGAGGCTTTCAAATTACAACACATAGGTCTGGGAGTTACTATTCTGTGCAGAATAAATCTACATTCACCTGTACTTGTCCATTTTGTAAGCCATTAAACGCAGAAAGGTGGCACGTAGTTCGTATGAATATTAATTGCACTGTCTCCCACTCTATTCGCGTTGGTTGTGAGCGCAAGTACCTTGCTCTACATTGAAGTGACAAATGTCATTGGATTCCTCCTAACATCGTGTCGAACCTCCTATTGCCAGGCATAGTGCAACAGTTCGACGTGACATGCACTCAACAAGTCTTGGGAAGTCCCTTGCAGAAATATTGAGCCATGCAGCCACTATAGTCGTCCATGTGAAAGTGTAACCAGTGGAGGATTTTGTGCATGAACTGACCTCTCGATTATGACCCTTTAACGTTTAATGGGCTTCATGTCGGGCAATCTCGTTGGCCTAATCACACACTCGAACTGTTCAGAATATTCTTCAGATCAGTCGCGAAAAACTGTGACCCAGTAACATGACGCATTTTCATAAAAAAAAAATCATCGTAGTTTGAGAAAGTGAAATCCATGAATGGCTGCTGGCATTACCATTCAATGATCGGTTCAGTAGGACCAAAGAAGCCAGTCCTTTCCACATAAACACAGCCCACACCATTATGAAGCTGCCATCAGCTTACTTGACAACTTGGGTCTATTTCTCCTTGGGGGTCTGTGCCTCACTCGAACCCTAACATCAGCTCTTACGATCTAAGATCGAGACTCATCTGACCAGGCCACGGTTTTCCAGTCGTCTATGGTCCAACGGAGACGGTAAGGAGCCCAGGAGAGGCATTGCAGTTGAGTCGTGCGGTTAGCAAAGGCAGAGGCTTCAGTCGTTAGTTATTTCTCGCAGTGTTGCTTGTCTGTTAGCACTGACAGCTCTTCGCAAACACTCCTGCTCGCGGTTGATAAGTGAAGGCTGTTGGACACTGCGTTCTCCATTGGGAGAGGTATTCTCGGCACACCCTTGACACTGTGGATCTCTGAATGTTGAATTCCCAGTTGATTTCCGAAATGGAATGGCCCATGCGTCTGGCTCCAGCTACCATTCCGCGTTCAAATTCTGTTAATTCCCGTCGTGCGGCCGTAATCACATGGGATACCTTTTCACGTGAATCACCTCTGTACAGGTGACAGCTCCGCCAATGCACTGTCCTTTTGTACCTTGTGCATGCGATACTTCCGTCGTTTGTATATCGCATGCGCTACACGAAGTATACTGTAGAGGCAGCAGAATTGTTGCACATTCTAACACGGTTAATAGATCTCTGATCTTTTCCAGCAGAGTCCTGTGAGATCACCTCCGCCTCTCTTCCTGTAACCGAGCGAGGTGGCGCACTGGTTAACACACTGGACTCGCATCGGGGATGATGACGGTTCAGACTCGCATCCGGCCATCTTGGTTTCGGTTTTCCGTAATTTCTAATCGTTTCAGGCAGATGCCGGGATGGTTCGTTTGAAAGGGCGCAGCAGATTTCCTTCGCCATCCTTTCTTAATTCGAGTTTGTGCTCCGTCTCTAATGACCTGGTTGTCGATGGGACGTTAAACACTAACCTCCTCCTCCTCTTCCATTATTTTAGACAAGTTTCCTGAGCATGTATGTTACGCTTCCATATAATTTGTAGCTTCCTACTGCCAGGTCTGCTTAATAAACGTCCCAAATGCAGTAGTAATAAGTCTAGAGTAGAAAGCAGTCTCCTACGCAGTACCTCTTCAACGACCTCGTGAGCGAAGCGACATAAAACCCAGTTTTTGCCCTTCTTGCATTTGTTTTGCTTTATAGATTCAAGTCATACTCCCGACAGATCTTTCTTATACCTGTCTTTCCTATTACGAATCTCACATGCTGGTTTTATTTCACGTTACGTCATGGTATTATCTGTATATATCCAATATGCACTGACGGAAAAAAACCGCAACACCATAAAATAATTAATTTAGAGTGATGCAATTTGAAGAATACATTTGCTTAGGTAACTTATTTGAGTGACTAACATTGCAAGATCACAGGTAAATGTAAGCGCGAGATAATCCATTGAAAATATGAAATGCTAGTGCATTAATAACAAGTTTAACAGCCAGAATGTTGAATGTAGGCATACAAAGATGCATACTTTGTGTTGTACATGTGCCGAAGATCGGTCAGCACAGGGACAGTAAATGACGGTTGTACATAACGCTGTAGTTGTCTTCCGAACATGCTGGATTACAAAAATTGGTATGTGAGTGAGCGTTATCCTGTTGGAAAATATCTCCTGCAATGCTGTTCATTAATTACCACACAATTGGTTGAATCACCAGACTGACGTACAAATTTGTAGTTAGGGTGCTTGGAATAACCACGAAAGTGCTCCTGCTGTCGTACGAAATCATGCCGCGAACTCAAGGCGTGGGTCCAGTGTGTCTAGCACGTAGACAGATTGGTTGGAGGTCTCCTTCTAACCAACACAGGGCCATGAGTGGCACCGAGGCGGTACCAGCTTTCATCAAAAAACAAGAGAGACTTCCACCCTGCCCTCCAATGAGCCGTCGCTTGACACCGCTGAAGTTACAAATGGAGGTGGTTTGGGTCAGTGTGATGCACGCTGCAGGACGTGTGGCTTGTAGCCACCCTTAAAGTAACCTATTTGCAACAGTTCGTTGTGACATTGTGACGCCAACCGCTGCTCAATTTGCTTCTGCAGACACAATACGATGCGTCAGAGCCACACGCCGAACACGATGGCCTTCCCTGTCGGTAGGCCAGGTGGTGTCGGTACATTACCGTCACCACCGAAGCCAGCAGACATGTACGGTGGCTACATTCCTTCCAGGTCTTTCTGCAATATCACATAAGGAATATCCAGATTCTCGTAGTTTTATTACAGGACCTCGTTCGAACTCAGTGAGGTGCTGATAATGGAATCTTTGTCTCCTTAAAGATATTCCTGCCTAACATTAGCTCGCCACGTCCAATCTCAAAGGCAGCTAACTCTCACGACCGTTACAGTAAGCATTTAAAGCAAACAGGATACGCATTCTCATAGTGGTGCTACTAGCGTTATTCTTAGGATTGGCGTGAAAACTGAATAGACATCATCTTACACATGCAGTAACACACCTGCCGACTTTTGTTTATGTCGCACACCTTCTTGTTGGTGTTGCGACTTGTTTCCCGTCAGTTATGTGACAGCCTCCAGTTATGCACTAGGTTACTAATCTTGTCATTGGATACTGCCGGTTTCTTTCTTTCGTTTCTGATCACTATCTAGCACGATTTTTATATATATACAACGCAGTGCGTTCAACAAGTTTCCTCCGATGTGTTCTCTCCGTCACGGTTCTTCTGTAACTGGGAATTTATAAAATCATTTTTGGTTTCAGGCATCCACGGCGTTTGTTGCTATTCCCTCTGTCTTCTTCCTGTTGGGGTCCATTCTAAAATTTTGTTTATTCATTTTTCCGTAATTGATTCTAAGGATATGGTGAAATCTTAAAATGTTGGCGGTGAAGTGTCCAAACTTTTTAGTAAATTTAAACGGAATTACTCTGATCCAGCATTAAAAATTGGTAGCAAATGAAGTTAAGCTGAAGTCTATATTGTAGTTAAAAACGGCTAAAGCATACTAGACCACTAGCCCTTGACACTGGAGATCTCGGTTCGGATTTTGGTGGTTGAAAACTTTCTGGTAACCCTTTTTGAGCAGAAAGAAGTGCTGAAATGATGGCATACATTATTCATCGTAGAACAATGTACCGAAGTTCGGGATTATATCTTAAGCCTCTCTGCACTGTGCCGTGATTGGAAGGTTGTGACTGTGCTGATAATAGTTCGACATTCGTCCTTGCGAGGGAAAGAAAAGTTCGTTTGTGCCGACACACCGAAATTGGATTTCAGTCTTCCTTTCATTCCGGCACCACCCACAAGAACAATACAAATACAACTGCACTTTACTCGTTGCACACTTTACTGACATGTTGCCGGAAGGCACTGGCTAGCTAACTCCGCGTTTTTTTTAATAACTCAAAAAGCTAAGGATTAAGTGCAAAGCATGCATAGCTGTTCAACAACACGGGGTTCTTATTGGCTGTATTTTACACAGGTGTGAAACTTTTGTACGAGTATATGATCTAGCTACCAATAACAAGTTATATATCTAACAAAGTGTTCACAAACTCTTTCTGAAGCTCCTAATTATACAATTAACTTCGGCCTTCATAACAATTTAAATTTAATTATCATACTTCGGCAAAACCACATGGAGACAGTACTTATGGCAGTCGACAAAGCAAATCACATATAAGGATTTAATGTATCTGTGAAAGAGAGAGTCTTTAAAGTGAACCAAGAGACAAAAATTAATATAGCAGGCCTTCATTAAAACAAAGAGACACTAAAAGGCTATAAGGGTTTTTATTACAGACGATGATAAAACACAGATTTAACAAACAATAATCCTCAGAAATGGAACGGGGAAGCATAACCACTAAAAATTGACTGTAATTCTGTCTTTTGTTAAAAGCTCTCTGTGCGCTCTGACTTCGAGTGAAATTTAATAAAAGTTCCTTGGACGCTGCTAATCCAAATTAAAAGGCATTCGTAAATTGAATAAGATTTTAGCAGTATTATTGAAATTCCTTAGCTTTGCCTCTCGGCTCACAAACGCCTTCCTAGCGTTGTGAAAGCCTTCAGAAACCCGTCCACTACAGACTTTATTACTTTCTTTCAGTGAAAGCCCAGCTCTGTGTTACAAGAAAGGTCATTGATGGGAGGACCTCTAATTTAACATAATCCGGTGGAATTAACGCACAAAACCGTTGTTGCACTATTGAAGCAGGGTTTCTCATGTGCTGAAACTAAATTACATTTTTTCTTTCCTTATCACACGGAGCTTCCTCTAACCGAAATTTTAAATATTTCTCGCAGCTAATTATATTCTGCACACAGCCATCAAAACAACGATACGAATTAATAATAAGACTCAAAGTAAGTTTTGTACTATGGGCACCCACTACTGTAGAGCTCCCCAATTCTACTGAGTACCGCCTGATTGGTTACGTGATCTACCCATCTACTCTTCAGCATTCTTCTGTAGCACCGCATTTCGAAAGCTTCTATTCTCTTCTTGTCTAAACTATTTATAGTCCATGTTTCACTTTCATACGTGACAACACTCCATACAAATATTTTCAGAAAAGACTTCCTGACACTTAAATTTATACTCGATGTTAACAAAGAAACGCTTTCGTTAACATAGTCAGTCTACATTTTATATCCCCTCTACTTTCACCATCATCAGTTATTTTGCTCTCCTAATAGCAAAACTCTACTATTACTTTAAGTGTCTCATTTCCTAATATAATACTCGCAGCATCGCCTGATTTAATTCGATTACATTCCATTATCCTCGTTTTGTTCCATAAAAACACGGGAGAACTGCCGGATATCAGTAACTTCCTGCTACGATGTTTCGGCGCAGAGTCTTCTGGCCATCTTCAGGTGAATGCCACTGTAGTAGTACTGGCGAGTACGCGCTGAGCTCCGAAATATCGTGGCAGGAAGTTACTGATATCCTGCAGTTCTTCCGTGTTTTTATGGAACAATCAGTATGCCGGGAAAGCTTTAAACATCACATCCTCGTTTTGCTTTTGTTGATGTTCATCTTATATCCTCCTTTCAAGACAAATAACGCGATACATATAAAATATAACAGAATGAAATGGAAGCTGAGATTGAGACCAACAGTTCAAGATCTGCAATGTAATGCCACATAATTTGTGCTGAAATTCGTGGTGAAAATGTAAGCTACTCTCACAGTGCGTTGAATCAGATTGTCCTCCGAAGCGCTTCTACGACAAAGGGCTGCAGAATGCTGAGAAACGCCTCGGTGTGCATTAACCCATATACGTTCCCAATCGCATTTTAGTTTCCAACTTGTTACACTAGTGGATTCTCATTGCACTGGCATCGCCTTGATGGGGTATAAAGCGTGAATGCTAAGTAAGTGCGGGAAGTACAAAGTACCAAATCGGATGAAGAAAATAAAAGTAGTGTTACAACGAGACAATCATAACGAAAGGAAATTATTACCGTCCATGAAAGAATGTGGGACGGAGTGACTAATACTCGAAATCAGGTGTCTCCCATGGTTACTTTCATCCCATTTTTCATTTATTCTAACGCCATAGGTACTTCATAGTATTGTACAACAAAAGACTTCGAATACAATAAAGTTCAGCTCACAGTTGTTACCTGTTGTGCACAGACAATTATGTAGTTGGTGACTCTGGTAGCCAAGTAACTACGAATCGCTCCAGGGTTCAAATAATTCTGAAGACTATCGAATCTTTTATTTCATAAGGCATAGTGAAACTGAAAATTGCTGAAAATATATTAAGTTCTACTCTCCTCTTTTGAGATACAGCGAGCAAAGCGCTGAACTGAATAAAAAATGCATTTGGGCTACCAAGAAACGACGCTTTTGAGCAACCGAACGCGGTGACATTAACGGCATTCAGGACTGTATTGGGAAATTTTTCTATGTCTATCCTTTTGATACACATTTTTGGACTTTGTATTTTGAATGTTTCTCCAGTTAGTTGATAGTTGATGGCTGGAGAGACATCGCGGTTACAGATTAGTCTGCGTAAACCTGTTATAGATATTGGGCATCGATACGTCGTGTATACCGATTGTGTTAAGCCCTTCAGTATCAGCTAGGCCTTAAGATGGTGCACTGAGGTGCCGAAGCTGGTAGCCACGCAATAAATGAAGTCATAAGGACGGCTGTAGGTGTTTGATTTTCTTAGAAGAACTAGATAACAGCGTCTTGCCAAATGGTAAGAACATTTCATATACTGGATTATTTATTCGGAAGTACGAGTGTGTGAAAACTTCCAGACGGACAGTGGATAGAGCATCTCTCCAAGATTTTTACACACACCACGGGAGCTCAATATGGGCGCCGACTGCGAAACGGCTAACCTCAATACGGACGGAAGACTCGAGCCTGCAATTCACTGAAGTCAGGGAAGGCGCAACGATAGTACCCCGCATTCGAGATCTCTTGGTTGGGTTGCCTATCTGTAGGCTCCAAATAATTCGATGCGACAATACCGAGCGTGTGATTTGTCTACTTGTCCTGAGATGCTAGCCCCTTGTGGTACTAAGTTCGGAGGGAATTACGAATCGAAACTAGGAGAGATTCTGTATCCATCGTGTACTTTCTGTGTCTATCTTCTGTATGCCTTGTATTTTTCGTGAAGTTTTCTTCTGAAAGAGTGGAGATACTTGCGGATAACCCTTCTGACACTGCTGCTCCCTATATTCATTTACATGTTATTTTCACATAGTTTGTTAATAGTGATTTTACTCAGCTAGTCTTTTTTATCATCAGTTTTCTAACTGGTTTGATATGGCCCGCTACGAATTCCTCTCCTGCGCCAACCTCTTCGTCTCAGAGTAGCACTTGCAACCTACGTCCTCGGCCAGTCATACACATACATAAACGCGTAGCTGTTTAATACGGGAAGCAGCATAATTAAAAACAGTTCTAACATGGTTGTTGTAGTGAACAAAAAATTTTAATACTCATTTTGTGAATGTACTTGTGGCTCCAAATGTTGCCTTCTCTAGGGATGACGTAAAGGTTAATGCTGTCAAGATATTTACTCGCATATACATCATATTTTCGTTTATTTCCCACCCACAAGTGAGATTTATGCATCAGCTTTCTGAATATCTTGCGAACATACATATATTTTGTATTAATCACTGTCTTCATTTATAGAGATCGTAAAATATTTTGGAATGCATTTTCAATGCAAATCATACCATTGAACACAAAAATCGTATATGGGACACATTGTGATTACAGCACAGAGACTTACATACAACTCTGCGTCAAGACAAAAGACTGTCCCACTGGTGCTCGAGACAATGTCTCGCGGTCGCGACCTCGCTTCCCGAGAACAGGGTTCCGTGTTCGATTCCCGGCGGGGTCATGGATTTTCACCTGCCTCGAGATGACTAGGTTTTTTTGTTGTCCTCATCATTTCATCATAATTAATGAAAGTGGTGGAATTGGACTGAGCAAAGGTTGGGAATTTGTAAGGGCGCTGATAACCGCGAGTTGAGCGTCCCACAAACCAAAAATCATCATCACCATCATCATGGAAACAATGACGGGAAAACGGAGACACAAAAAAATGCATAGTTACGAAATTTCGATAATACATTTGTCTAGATGACGTGTGTAAGCGTTTAAAAGTGTAAGAGCACATTTTAATGTAAGCGCCAGATTAGTTATTGCCAGTAACAAATGCTGGTACATTAATAACCAGCGTAACCGTCAGAATATTGAATGCAAGCATGCAAATTTACATGCATCGTGTTATACAAGTGCCGGATGTCAGTTTGTGGGATGGAGTTCCGTGCTTGTTGCACTTGGTCGGTGAATACAGGGACGGTTAATGCTGTCTGTGGATGACGCTGGAGTTGTCGACCGATGATACCCCACACGTGCTCGTTTGGAGGCAGATCTGGTGATCAAGTAGGCCAAGGCAATACGTCGATACCCTGCAGTGGATGTTGGCTTACAACAGCGATATGAAGGTGAGAGGAATCCTGTTGGAAAATACCCCATGGACTGCTGTTCAGTAGGACAGCACAACAGCGTGAATCACCAGACTGACGTACAGATTGGCAGGCAGTGTGCGTGGGACATTATGAAGTGTTCCTGCAGTAATATTAAATCGCAGGTGGCGGTCCAGTGTGTCTAGCAAGCGGACAGTTTGGTTGCAAGTCCTCAGCTGGCTTCCTTCTAACCACTACACGGCCCTCACTGGCACCAAGGCAGAACCAGCTTTCATCTGAGGACACAACAGACCTTCACTCTGCTCTCCAATGAGCTCTCGCTTGAGACCACTGAAGTCGCAAATAGTGGTGGCTGGGGTCAGTGGAATGCACGCTGCAGGGCGTCTGCCTCGGAGCTGTTCTTGAAGTTACAGATTTGTAACAGTTCGTTATGTCGCTGTGATGCCAACTGCTGCTCAGATTGCTGCTGCAGATGCAGTACGATGCGCCAGAGCCATACTCCAAACTCGACGGTCTTCCCTCTCGGTAGTACCAAGCGTCCGTCTTCTTGCGAGCGGACATTTCCGTCACCACCGCTGCTAGCAGTTACGTACAGTGGCTACATTCCTGTCAAGTCTTTATGCAGTATCACAGGAGTAACATCCAGCTTCTCGCAGTCCTATTAAACGACCTCGTTCAAACGCAGTGATCTGTTGATAATGGCGTCTTTGTTGCCTTAAAGGCGTTCTTGACTGACATCAGCTCACTACATCCAACATCAAAGTTAACAAACGCTCATAACAGTTGCAGTATGTATTTAAAGCAAACCTGATTTGCATTCTCGTAGTGGTGCTACAGTTATGCGACTGGCGCAAAATATGATTAGACATAATCTTCCAGCTGTGGAAACACGCCTACCAGCTTTTCGCGCAAGCCCCTCTTAGTGATACGAAAATGGTTCAAATGGCTGTGAGCACTATGGGACTCAACTTCTGAGGTCATCAGTCCCCTGGAACTTAGAACTACTTAAACCTAACTAATCTAAGAACCTCACACACATCCATGCCCGAGGCAGGATTCGAACCTACGACCGCAGCGGTCTCGCGGTTCCGAACTGTAGCGCCTAGAACCGCACGGCCACTCCGGCCGGCTAGTGATGCGACTTTTCTTTCCGTCAGTGTAGTTTTGTGCATACATGAGTGAACAACTATAATAAACCTCTTGAGGTTAGCAAAATTCATAAAAAATAAAAATAATTACATATCACTATACATAATTTTGAAATAGAGCTATTGTAAAAATTACGTTATATGCTACAGCGCCAAAAGTTTCATATAACAGATTTTTTACGAAAAATTTATTTTTGCTGTCGAAAATTATAACATCTTTTGATTTAACAGAAAACCAAATGTTATGACAAATTTCGTAATCTAAACATTGTGAAGTGTTAAATATGTCATTTATGGTCAATTAAAACAAACGGACTTTAAAGGATAATTATTTTCTCTTAAAATTAAAAAATGAAATTTATGTTCTAAAGTAATAGTGGCTGTTGTGATGCCTTCGGGAGGGTATGCTTCCTGATACTAGCGTGCAGCTTCCCTAGCACTGTCGTTAGCACTAACGTACATGAAATGCGTATCCACATACTCCTCGTTACTGTAATATTCCATGTTGCCACCAATACTCGTACAATGCTCCCAAAGTAACTGAATGCCTGTGTACTATATTGTCATATCCATTCTGCTTACAACTCCAAGTTCCGAAAATGTAAACAAAGATCAAACCACGGACGTGCCTGCGGTGTTCACAAAGAATCATGTCAGTAATGGATGTTAACCACAAAGTCGAAAGTATCTCGCAAATGGTTCGTTTGCGGACCTGTTTTTACTGGCGTTTCCTTAAAGAAGTATCGTGTAAATTTTACTATACGCGTTAACGCCGTTAATTATGAGACACGAAGCATACATATACTGATGTGACGAAAGTAATGCGAAGCTTCCTAACATGTCCGACCTACGTTTGCTCGACGTATTGCAGTATCTCGACGTGACATGGACTCAACAAGTTCTTTGAAGTCTCTTGCAGAAATATTGTGCCATGTTGCCTCTATAGCCGTCCATAATTGTGAAAGTGTTGCAGTTGCAGAACTTTGTTCACGAGTTGACCTCTTGATTAAGTCCCATATGTTCGATGGGATTCATGTCGGGTGATGTGGGTGGCCAAATCATTCGCACGAATTGTCCAGAATGTTATTCAGACCACTCACGAACACTTGTGGCCCAGCGATAGAGGGCATTGTTGTCCATAAAATTCCATCGTTGTTTGGTAACTAGAAGTCTATGAATGGCTTCAAAAAAATGGTTCAAATGTCTCTGAGCACTATGGGACTTAACATCTATGGTCATCAGTCCCCTAGAACTTAGAACTACTTAAACCTCACTAACCTGAGGACATCACACAACACCCAGTCATCACGAGGCAGAGAAAATCTGAATGGCTTCAAATGGTCTCCAAGTATCCAAACATAACCATTTCCAGTCCATGTAAACACAGCCCTCACCATTATGGAATCACCACAAGCAGACGAGGTACCTTGCTGACGACCTGGGTGCATGGCTTCGTAGGGTTTCGCGTGTGGCACACGCGAAACCTAACATCAGCTCTTTCTTTCCTGTCTCTTGTTTTTAGTCGTCAGTCTTCTGACGGTTTGCCGGCCGAAGTGGCCGAGCGGTTATAGGCGCTTCAGTCTGAAACCGCGCGACAGATACGGTCGCAGGTTCGAATCCTGCCTCGGGCATGGATGTGTGTGATGTCCTTAGGTTAGTTAGGTTTAAGTAGTTCTAAGTTCTAGGGGACTGATGACCTCAGATGTTAAGTCCCATAGTGCTCAAAGCCATTTGAACCATTTTTTTCTGACGGTTTGATGCTGCCCGCCACGAATTCCTCTCCTGTATCAACCTCTTCATGTCAGAGTAGCACTTGCAGCCTACATCCTCAAGTGTTTGCTGGATGTATTCCACTCTCTGTATTTCTCTACAGTTTTTACCCTCTACAGCTTCCTCTAATACAATGGAAGTTATTCTAGATGTCATAACAAATTTCCAACCATCGTCTTCCTTCTTCTTTCGGTGTTTTCCATAGATTCCTTTCTTCAACGATTCTCCAGAGAACCTCCTCATTCATTACTTCATCATTTCATTTAATTTTGAACATTCTTCTGTAGCACCACATCTCAAATGCTTCAATTCTCTTCTGTTTCTCTTTTAGAATCGCACGTCTTCCATTACCACAGGACGCTGTGCTCCAAACTTACATTCTCAGAAATCAAGGTCTACGTTTGACAGTAGTAGTCTCTTTCTGATCAGGAATGCCCCCTTTTTGCCAGTAATTGTCTGCATTTTATGTCCTCCATGCTCCGTCCGTCATCGGTCAGTTTGTTGCCTAGGTAGCAGAATTCTTAAGCTTAATTTATTTAAGTTTCACGCAGTTCTCGTTTCTACTTCTTCTCATTACTTAAGTCTTTCTTCGATTTACTCTCAATCCACATTCTATACCCATTACACTGTTCATTCCACTTAGTAAATCCTGTAATCCTTCTGCACTTTCACTGAGGATAGAAATGTCATCAGCGAATCTTGTCATTGATGCCCTCCACTGTGAACTTTAATTCAACTCTTGAATCTTTCTTTTATTTCCATCATTGCTTTTCCGATGTATAGATTGAACGGTAGGGGCGAATAACGTCATCCCTGTCCTACAGCATTTATTATCCGAGCACTTCGTTCTTCGTCTTACACTCTTATTGTTCCCCCTTGGTTCATGTATATATTTTACATTGTCTTGCATTATAGCTTACTCCTATTTTTCTCTGAGTTTCGAACATCTTGCACCATTTGACCCTGTCGAACGCATTTTCCAAGTCGACAGATGTCTTGATTTTTCGTTAGTCTTGCTTCCGTTATCAATTGCCAACTGCTGTCTTGGCGGAAACGCTTTTTGCACGTCTAACATTGATTTCTGCGGTTATTTCACGTAGTTTTTCTTGTTTGTTAGCACTGACAACTTTACGCAAACGCTACTGCTCTTGGTCGTTAAGTGAAGGCCGTCGGCGCCCGCTTTGTCCATGGTGAGAGGTAATGCCTGAAATCTGGTACTCTTGGCACACTATTGAGACTGTGGATCGCGGAACATTGAATTCCGTAACGATTTCCGAAATGAAATGTCTCATGCGTCTAGCTCAAAGTACCATTCCGCATTCAGAGTCTGTTTATTCACGTCTTGCGGCCATAATCATGCCGGAAACCCTTGCACATGAATCACCTGAATAAAAATGACATCTCCGCCAGTGCACTGCTCTTTTGCGCCTTGCCTTGTCGATACTACCGTCATTGGTATATATGCACTAATGTATCCCATGACTTTGGGTACCTCAGTATATATACATATTGTGTGTGTGTGTGTGTGTGTGTGTGCGTGTGTGTGTGAGGATTTTGGTGCATTTTGGGAAGGAGATGGTGTTTTCGGGGGAAGAAACATCGGCAAACGTAGCACGGAAACCTATGATGAAATGATGATGTCTGGAATAGTCGTACTTCTGGCACATGCCGACGTTTCCATGAGACGGGACCCTGGGCTGTGCAGAGTCGTTCCCCGAGCCCTGCGCACTCGTGAGGAGCGACGGGCAGACAGCCGGCCAGCATTAGCGGCGCTAATGCGCTTGGGGAAGGCTTAGCTCAGCGGGCCCTTCTACCCGAGGCTTAGAGCGAGTGCGAACCGCCGCTCCGCGATCCCAAGGACTGACAGCTGCGTCACTCGGTGACCAGGCTGCTTCTATCGGGCGGATACTACACTCCACGATCCACAGTTCTGATCTGCGGTTACATTTAGTTAAAGTACCGAAGGAACGTAAACACTATATGGTACGTTTCTTACCCTGTGTTGCAATATACGGGGGCGATCAATAAGTAAAGCAACAGCTCTTTTTTCTCGGCCCATTTCGGTTGAAAAAAAGCGGGATTTGTTATAGAATCATGAAGTGCCGGTACATGGCGGCGCTATAAGTAGCCTTCAAAATGGCGTCATAAATGGAAATGGTGTGTGGTTAGGACCACCCGTCGGGAAGACCGTTCGCCTGGTTCAAGTCTTTCGAGTTGACGCCACTTCGGCGCATTGCGTGTCGATAGGATGAAATGATGATGATAAAACAACACAACACCCAATCCCTGAGCGGAGGAAATCTCCGACCCAGCCGGGAATCGAACCCGCGCCGCTGGGCATGACATCCCATCACGCTGACCACTCAGCTCCCAGGGGCAGACAATGGCGTCGTTAACAGATTTTCTTGGGTAGAAAACTGGAGCATCGTAGATGTTCACAGGCACTTGTAGAATGTGTACGGAGATCGGGCAGTAAACAAAAGCACGGTGAGTTGCTGGGAGAGGCATTTATCAACATCGCAACAAAGTCACTCAACCTTTTGCGATCACACGCGTGCCGGCCTGCCGCACATAGCCGTAACTCTAACAGTGTTGGATAAAAGAGCTCAGTGGTTTGGTCGCCACAAAATTGGAAAGGAACTCCTCCTTCTACATGACAGCGCAAGGCCTCACAAACGAACCCCTCCTTCTCCGTGAGAACACAGGGCCTCAATCAAGTCTGCGCACCTGAGAGGAGCTCACAAAGCTTCATTGGACTGTTCTTCCTCATGCATCCTACAGTCTGGACCGCGCACCTTCCCAAGTTCACTTCTTTTTTCCAATGAATATTGCACTCTGTGGGAAGTAGTACGTGGATTATGGGGAGGTTACTGATGCAGCACGCTGTTTCCGGCGCGACAAGTAGAGTGGAACCACGGGGCATACAAGCCCTCCCACAAAGGTGGAATAAGGCTACCGGTTGGACGGATATTATGTGGCAAAACAGGATGCTGTAGCCAAAAGAATGGGGCATGATATGGTGTATTGGATTCCTAAATAAAACCAACCGGCTTTCAGAAAAAGTAATATGTTGCATTACTAATCAAACGCCCCTCGTACATCGCTGATCCACTCAAGCGACATAATTTGGAGGCAGTTATGGGATATTTTCTGAGGATTTTCATTTGAAGTATTCTTTTCACGATTGATGGTTACAGAGAAGCTCCATTTGGTTCGACTTCTTACATCTGACAAAATTCGCAGTCCGGCATTCTAGTCACACATTTCATTTGTGCTACCAGTAACAACAGTCATCATTCATGTCACTACTCGATATGGGGATGTCATTCACATAAATTAAAAGTATTGTGGGTGACCTATGACATCAATTCATTGCCGTTTGACGTTTCTCTAAAATTTATTGATACACCTCCTCTTCCCAACAGTGCAAGGGACTTGAGGCCCCCAAAAATGTGTGCAGTAACAGAATAAACTGAAGGATAGTACTTTTTATTTCATATTTATATGAACGTAAAAGAATTTTTCCTATGCATATCAGGCTTTCTGAATGTATGTTACTGCGGTAGGTAACATACTTGAGTTCACTAAGTATTTCTGCCATCTTAGCAAACTAAAATAAATGTAATATTTACGAAATTTAAAATGACTTTAAAATAATGTTCAAAGAGTTTCATTCTAAAACTGGTATTAGAATTCACCAGCCTGTAATATTTTCGAAGTTATAGCTAATTTAGTATTATGTTTTATATTTTAGTAATAATAATGCAGCTGATGCACTCGCTTTATAATGGCATGTTGAAACGTGATATTTTGTCTTTCAGAATCAGTTGAATGTACGTTACTCTTCAAAACATCGTGTAACTGAATTTTAATACTGCATCACACTTTCCTTTGTTAATACATTATACAACTTCCGAATTAGCCACTGGATTACGTTGCCCATGAAACCCATTGTTTCATTAAAGTCTTTGTAGATCCCAAACTGATGGTAGTAAAATGTGGGGTGATGATTTAAACTGGTTACAACAATCCAAATACGGATTTCGTACAGATATCGTAAAATACAGTTTCTGAAGGTTTGTGTATCACCTACGGAATCAGTAAGGCGAAAATAACATACAGTACTAACCTGACTACAGCAGATGTTGAAAGTTACCACCATTCATCTCTTGGCACTTTTGGCCCTTGTCACCAAGTTGCTGAAGTCAAATCGTAATTGGACCCCTGAAATTGCTGCAGACTCATCCGAAATGTTCTGCTGTAGTTCTTGAAGACTGTGAGGGTTGTTGCAATATACACCTTTGATTTGAGGGCTCTCCACACAAAGTAATCGCACACTGACACATCAGGTGACCTGGGTGGCCAGCTAGGGCCGTGATAAGACTGACCTCTGCTAGCAGCTCTATCAGGCGTGAAGATTGTGTAACAGTGAGCTAAGTTTCGGCCGGCTGAATGGGCAGTTGTTCTATCCTGTTGGAAGTAATTGTAGGCATGTTCCTCCTTCATTAATGTTGTCACAAATGTTTTTCAAAATTGGCAACGTAACGCGCTGAAGTCAGTGGCAGATGAAGGAAGATGGGACCAATACCGCGGCGTGTAGACGTTGCACACGAAACCCCAACCTTCTGATCAAGCAATGGTGTTTCGTGGAACTTATGCGGATGCTGCTTTGCCAAGAACCTGTGATTCTGTGAGTTCACATAACCGCTCAGGTGAAACCAGGCATTATAAGACAAAAAAACAAACCCCTGTCCAAGACAATCATTGTTGTCTCAGTGAACAGCCACTCACAAAACTAGAGGCGCCGAGGAGCATCATCTGGTTTTAATGCATGAACAACAGAGATTAGGTAGGATACTGAAGCATTTTTTGGTGAACTACAGCCACATTTTCTGGTGTGCGGATATGTATTAGGTGTTCAAAACAGATCCTGCCTGATGCCAGTTTAATATTAAGCCTTGTATGACACTCTTTGCTGGCACTTTGACACTATTAAACTCCTACCAAACGACTGACCACGTCGTTGCCTCAATTTTGTTGTCACGTAACTTCCCACAACAAACACCCGCTGCACCACTGTGAGTACCATCGTCCCCTTTGCATTGTTCCACTCACACTGGCACAGCCCGCACTACGCTCGGAACCGGTGTGGATCACGTGACGGGCGTACAAGTGCGCGTTACGGGGTGTGGTTATATGCATATATTCACGTCCAATCGTATCCACTTGTCCGGGACACTGTTATATAAAAGAAAAATGGAATTCATTTTATATACACACATCAAAAAAAGCTTTGCATCTCCCCGGTTCAAAGTACTCCTGAAGATAGACGTTGACTGTGGATATTGTGTCACAGGCACAGTCCCTTTTACTGTTCAGAAATGTCACTAAACCCGCTGAAAGTTGTAAACAACCGTGCATGAGCAGCGCCTATTAGGCGGAGGAGGTCCGACAGCCGATCAGTTCCAGTCATTCCACCGGAAGGAGGCGCACAGCTCATGTTGTCTGTAGTTCAATCATGCCTAGACGGTCAATACTGCGGTTCTATCGCGTCCGCATTGTTACTTTGAGCAAGGGGGGCTCTCAACAAGGTAAGTGTCCAGGCGTCTCGGAGTGAACCAAAGCGATGTTGTTCGGACATGGAGGAGATACAGAGAGAGACAGGAACTGTCGATGACATGCCTCCCTCAAGCCGCCCAAGGGCTACTGTTGCGATGGATGACCGCTACTTGCGGATTATGGCTCGGAGGAACCCTGACAGCAACGCCACCATGTTGAATAATGTAGCCACAGGACGTCGTGTTACGACTCAAACTGTGCGCAGTAGGCTGCATGATGATCAACTTCACTCCCGACGTCCATGGCGAGGTCACTCTTTCCCACCACGACAGCATGCAGAGCGATACGGATGGGCCCAACAACCTGCTGTAGCTTGTAACATGGCGGTATCGTACGTAACTACGTCGGTGCATGAGAAACATCGTGCTTTAAAACAGTTTCCTAACAGCAGAAAATGTTTCTAAAATTGAAATCTTCTCCTTCAGGACGACAATACCAGATCACACACGACAGCTGCGCCATCTGCAGCGATCCGACGCCTTGGGTTAGCTGTCGTTGATTATCCTCCATACAGTCCCAACTTTGTCGAATACGATTTTCATCGTTTCCACAACTTAAAACGCACTCGAGGACTTCTCTTTGATGGTGATGAAGAGCTACAGGCAGCAGTGAGGTTGTGGCTCCATCATCAATGTCAAACATTCTACTGTGGGCGTATCAGTACACTGGTCTCTCGTTGGGAGGGATGTGCGCCCCACCAGGGCGACTATATAGAGAAATAAATACACAGACATGAAGATTAAGGAAGCAGAATGTTAATAAAGTTTTTTATTTAAAAGCTTTAAGAGTTTTCACAAAAAAAATGAGAGGCATTACTTTTCAGTACGCTTCGTAAGTTTTGGGTCAAACAATTTGTTTCTTGGTGGCACAAGTGACACTGCCTCATAATCGATCACGCAATCGACTAAATAGTTTACGGTTAGATGGCCAGATGTCGGTGTCCAATGGCCGAAATATTTCAGCATGTGAACACGCTGCCATCATCAGGTGCGCTGATGAGCTGACCGCCTCAGTACTTTTTTTTTAAAGTTTGAATCTTACGTACTGCTAATATATTTCGTCGAGGGATACACCGGGAGAAGCTGAAGAATAAGATTATGAAATTATATCGCAACTGATGAAAGAAGGTACAGCAATCAGTCGCAACTTGTATTTGTTGTAGTAGATCCACATTCCGGTCACCGAGTGTCCATCTTTAGTGTCAGAGGCAATACATAACCAATTACATCGGTTGCTGAGTAGTCCCACATTCCAGATGGAGTCAAATTAAAAAAGAAAAAAAAGTTATATCATACTCTCCATTTATCTTTGTATCTGTAGTATGCAAAAGATATCAACACAACAGTACAAATGTCGACATTATGTACTTTGTCTTGTTTGGATATAAACTTTTCATTTGTTCCGGTAATTGCTGTTGAATACAGTGCGGCCCACAGTACTCTTCGCCCTCAAACTTGCAGTCTATCCTGTTGTTTTGCTACAACGTTAGCTGTACCCAAATAACGGCATCGATTGGTATACTGATGAAGGGATGGGCGATATACACCTCGCACTGGTGTTCCCCGAATGCAATGGAACGGGGAACACCGACGCTATGCTGCACTATCTCCGAAGCGACGACAAACCACGTTACACTATTTTTGCATTCATGTTGTGTCTTTACATTACGTTGTGTTTGTTTGGAGGTTAAATAAACTGTAATTACATTACTACTCTGTTAACAGCCACAGAAGATTATGAGTCCTTTATAATAATTATAAAATACCCGTCAATTAACAGTAATGAGGCTCAGTTTTATTTGTGTAGCGGTTTTTACGTCAATCTATGAGTCTCTTTTACTCGAAGATATGCATTCTACATTAATATCAAAATGAGTGGTTTTACGTGTCATTTGCTTACTTTTCACATCTGTTATGTGACACTTAAATGATATGTAACATATAAGTGACGTAAATTGCTTTATATGTCTTTTATCCGAAATTATAAACTGGATTTGATATATGTGAGGGCATTTTGAGTTACTAGTTGCATCAAAACAAAATCAAACCTTCAGTTAAAAGCCCTTTGACATTAGATAATTTGTAAAAGGATGAAAAAAGAAATTCGTTCCAGCAGAAGTTGTAAATCGCCTCTACAATAACTGTTAATAACCAGAATGAAATTCTTACGTAGCTTAATAGTATAACTGAGATAGTTTACACTTGGACGAGGTGTAGTGAACGCTCCCATGATGTCATTAGTAATTCCACAAGTGGACATTATTTACGTAGTGGACTTCTTCACGCATCCATTCTACCTAGTGCTAACACATTTATTTTGCCTGCTGGTATTCAATTTTTAATACTTATATGTAGTTTTATATCTGGCATTAGTCGAGGTACGTTTTATCCATTTTTCTACTATCTATGATTAACTTTTGGGTATATTTCATGGTACATCTCCGTAATTTCGTGTCAAAATCGATGTTTTATTACATTCAACTCAACGGTGATTACATTTTCAAATATTACGACAGTTGCACTTGCTATTCAATGAATTATTCCCCCAACCTCTTACGAATGTGTATCACTTCTTCTATATACAAATATCATCTGTGAATTAAGTGTCATACATGATTTAACAAGTCTTCATTCCTTATATAACTATTTTTGTTAGCATATAGTTCGATTGGATGAAGAGATAGATTGTTATAGTACCTTACCGATATGGGGATGAACAGCCTAAGCAAGTCAGTCAATACAAATTAGGTACAAATATCACCTCCGTACTTGAGACATCAGAACGACTGAATGCAGTAAGAAAGACCTGGGTTCCATTAACGGTGCTGCCAGCTATTTCTTTCTAGATGGGAGGACCCTTTTAAAGCCTTATGAGTAACTTATTGAAGTAGAAGCAAATACTTAAAGCCTGGAAATCTGAGCACAGCTGGTAAAACATGTTGTAAATATTCCCCTGCATACCACGTCCAATGAATCCGCTGGTAAGCTGTTTGCCTCTTGTAGTCTGCGTGGTCTGATCATGAAGACTTTCATTGGTAGAGAATTATCGTTGTAGAGATATATACCGATATTAACTAGTAATTTTTTCCATACGATCATTGTACGACTAAGTGTTTCTAATAGTTACGTATTTTCTAATCTTCGATAAGTAAACATGCATGTGTTCACTGAAATTAAGATTAGACAGCATGTATTCATCCAAGAAGAAATAATTACATACTTCAGTCAAATATCATTTGTTTCATCTTGGGAAAACAGTGTTCTTGCAGAGGAAAAGGACAGAAACCCGCCATTGAGCCTAGATGGTCTCCATACTCTTACACCATACAAACAGCTCTGTGGAATGTTCATCTTTCTCATAATTACCGCATCTCGTCGCCAGGAGGTGCACTTACAATGGCGAAGGAACGCAAAGGTAAAATATTTCATCACTGCGCTTTCATTGTGTCTCCGCGGAAGAAAAATAACGTAATAAAGAAAGGATCAAAAGAAAAGCTGTTTAATTAAAAATTTAATCTTCTAAATTATGTTACACTTGAGTACACCTTTCATGGAAGACACGCCCCAGAATTACTACTAAACAGAAGAGATAACAGTTTTGTACAAAAGACATTTTATTTTAATTTCTTTAATCGCTCTTTATCTTTTTTAGCAGGTTACTTTCATCTCAAAATTTCTCGTTAAACATCGTGGTAAGGTCTAACACTTGGGCAGGTATAAAGTTTTCACAGTGCCTGTATTTGGTGTGCGAGTTTCGCCCTGTTTACGAAATAGCCTATATCATGACGAAAGAAGATTCACAGAATTCGGGCTACAAAACTTAAATTTCGAATTCCTATTATTTTGGAATGCACGTGGATGACGAAATGTGTATATTTCCAAAGGCTTTGTTATTTCATTTGTGCTCAGTTCTGAACTTAACTGGCGAATCTTCTGTGCCCTTATTACACCAGTCGTTCGGAGATTACTATTCGCTATGAACGATCAAGTCAAGTGAAAGGTGTAGTCACACGGGAAAATACAATAATCACATGGAAATATATAAAAATATCTTAAGAACTTCCGCAGGTAAAGTGTCAACGTTGCTGCAAAGGAAGTTCGGCTTATTTCTTTTTATTCCGAAAACAACAAAAATCGGTTACATCTTAAGAAGGATGCGAACTGATAAATTTCATATTTTGAATAATTGACAAAACAGTAAAATAATAATACAACCCTGCGTGATAATTATCATTTCATTTTTTTCGCCGCGCGGAGTGGCCGCGCGGTTTGAGGCGTCATCCACGGACTGCGCGGCTCCTCCCGCCGAAGGTTTGAGTCCTCCCTTGGGCACGGGTCAGCTTAGCGTGTTAGTCTAGCGACCGATGACCTAAACTGTTTTGTCTCTTAAGAATTCACACACACATCCACACATTTATTCTCTTCGAGAATACTACAAACAGACGCGTTCGTTCTGTTAGTAAAGCTTCTACTGTGGTGACATGGCTAACATTAAGAATAAGTAATAATTTTTTATCTTTCGATTACTATAGAGATTGCTGGAGTATGTAGTGTTCTGGAAATGGAAAAAAGAACACATTGACACCGGTGTGTCAGACCCACCATACTTGCTCCGGACACTGCGAGAGGGCTGTACAAGCAATGATCACACGCACGGCACAGCGGACACACCAGGAACCGCGGTGTTGGCCGTCGAATGGCGCTAGCTGCGCAGCATTTGTGCACCGCCGCCGTCAGTGTCAGCCAGTTTGCCGTGGCATACGGAGCTCCATCGCAGTCTTTAACACTGGTAGCATGCCGCGACAGCGTGGACGTGAACCGTATGTGCAGTTGACGGACTTTGAGCGAGGGCGTATAGTGGGCATGCGGGAGGCCGGGTGGACGTACCGCCGAATTGCTCAACACGTGGGGCGTGAGGTCTCCACAGTACATCGATGTTGTCGCCAGTGGTCGGCGGAAGGTGCACGTGCTCGTCGACCTGGGACCGGACCGCAGCGACGCACGGATGCACGCCAAGACCGTAGGATCTTACACAGTGCCGTAGGGGACCGCACCGCCACTTCCCAGCAAATTAGGGACACTGTTGCTCCTGGGGTATCGGCGAGGACCATTCGCAACCGTCTCCATGAAGCTGGGCTACGGTCCCGCACACCGTTAGGCCGTCTTCCGCTCACGCCCCAACATCGTGCAGCCCGCCTCCAGTGGTGTCGCGACAGGCGTGAATGGAGGGACGAATGGAGACGTGTCGTCTTCAGCGATGAGAGTCGCTTCTGTCTTGGTGCCAATGATGGTCGTATGCGTGTTTGGCGCCGTGCAGGTGAGCGCCACAATCAGGACTGCATACGACCGAGGCACACAGGGCCAACACCCGGCATCATGGTGTGGGGAGCGATCTCCTACACTGGCCGTACACCACTGGTGATCGTCGAGGGGACACTGAATAGTGCACGGTACATCCAAACCGTCATCGAACCCATCGTTCTACCATTCCTAGACTGGCAAGGGAACTTGCTGTTCCAACAGGACAATGCACGTCCGCATGTATCCCGTGCCACCCAACGTGCTCTAGAAGGTGTAAGTCAACTACCCTGGCCAGCAAGATCTCCGGATCTGTCCCCCATTGAGCATGTTTGGGACTGGATGAAGCGTCGTCTCACGCGGTCTGCACGTCCAGCACGAACGCTGGTCCAACTGAGGCGCCAGGTGGAAATGGCATGGCAAGCCGTTCCACAGGACTACATCCAGCATCTCTACGATCGTCTCCATGGGAGAATAGCAGCCTGCATTGCTGCGAAAGGTGGATATACACTGTACTAGTGCCGACATTGTGCATGCTCTGTTGCCTGTGTCTATGTGCCTGTGGTTCTGTCAGTGTGATCATGTGATGTATCTGACCCCAGGAATGTGTCAATAAAGTTTCCCCTTCCTGGGACAATGAATTCACGGTGTTCTTATTTCAATTTCCAGGAGTGTATTTGCTGACCGCTTTTACTGCTCCTTTTCAAATGTCACAACGGAAAACAAGTTTTTATCGACATATGTCAGAAACAACAAAAACTCTTGTTATTAAATTGTTAAAACATTACATACTAAAAATGTTTATGTCTTAATAGTAAGCTAAATATCAAACAGAATTCGCAGTGTTTATAGTATCACCTCCGAGGATGCTTTTCCAGTAAGGGGAAACGTGCCTAAAGAAAAAGTCAAGCTGCAGCATGCTTGGCACTGAAACAACCAACGTAATATTTGTTACAACATCTTTTGCGAAATGTGTCCACCCAACAGTAACTATACAGTGAAATTTTTCTGTAATTACTTTCACTACATATTAGCGACAGTAGAAATAATATTTATTCAACCACGGCTTGTTCTCCGTCTCGAATCACTTTGATTACTTTTACATAAAAACAAATTTGTGGAATGAGACTCTCACTCTGCAGCGGAATATGCACTAATTTGAAACTTCCTGGCAGGTTAAAACCGTAGGCCGGCCCCAAACTCGAACTGGGGAACTTATCCCTTCCCGGGAAAGTGCTCTACCACTAAGCTATTTAAGCACGACTCACGACCCCTCCTCACAGCTTCAGTTCTGGCAGTAACTCCTACCTTCCAAACTTCACAGAAACTCTTCTGCGAACCTTTCAGAACTAGCACTCTTGAATGAAAGGATACTGAGGAGACATGGCTTAGCCAAAGGCTGGGGGATGTTTCCAGAATGAGATTATCACTCTTGCACTTGGCCGCGAAAGACCAAGGTCCCGAGCTCGAGCCTCGGTCCGGCACACAGTTTTGACCTGCCAGGACGTTTCATATCAGTGCGGACTCCGCTGCAGAGTAAAAATCTCATTCTGGGAACATCCCCCCCAGGCTATGGCTAGTCATGTCTCTGAAATATCCTTTGTTTCAGCCGTGCTAATTCTGCAAGGTTAGCAGCTGCGAAACTGCCGTTGCTGTGTATTGAAGGGACCGCACAGAAACGAAGACAGCGATCTTGCACACGTTACGTCTCGTTCACGAAATCTGATATCCTCAAACCTGTTTGTAACGTAGCGGAACGAATATAAGCGGCATACTTTGTGCTGACGGTCAATACAAAGCTTAACCAGCGTCAACATTATACGGCCAGACCTTGCTCCAAAAAAATAGGCGCGTCGCAGGAAAATCTAGGCGACACAGTATGCGCGCACTGTGGAACCACACATTATTACGCCGTCAAATAATGGCTGTACTCATGAATCTTGGTTTAGAATTGTATTGTGATAAGCAGATTGACACGCTGATGTTGTTAGAGATCTCTGCGGAACCGAAAAAGAGATAAACTTAGAGAGGATTAGGTTTGACGATTGTTTTCTGATAAATGGTCCACTAACTACTTCCATTTGGACTAGAGCCATTACTTTCTGAAGTATCTTGAGCGGATCCAGGATAGATTTCTGAGGATGGAGTAAGTATATGGAATTATCTGTGATAACTTTGACTATGTCATAATTTACACCATATAACATCGAAGTGCGCACCGAGCATTATCAGTATTTCACGAAGAACTACAGTTATGAACACAGGTCTGCAGGGTTTGCCTACGCTAAATTTCAACGCATGAATGACGGGAAAGGGGGGGGGGGGTCGGGGGAAAGAGGTGGGAGAGGTAGGTTGTCTCTTTCAGTCACTTCCACTTACATTTGTCAAGCCAGTAACTCGGCGCTTTTATTCTATTTTTGCGGAGGAGTTTATGTTTCCCTTTCTGTCTTTCCTTACTGGTCTTTCCTGGTTCTCTCCCGGTTGTGTCTGTAGACTGGCGAACGGTATTAGATGTGTTGTTGACAACAGGTACGATCTAAAGCGTGAATGTTGCAGCCCATGCAGAAAAATGGTTCAAATGGCTCTGAGCACTATGGGACTGAACTTGTGAGATCATCAGTCCCCTAGAACTTAGAACTACTTAAACCTAACTAACCTAAGGACATCACACACACCCATGCCCGAGGCAGGATTCAAACCTGCGACCGTAGCGGTCGCGCGGTTCCAGACTGTAGCGCCTAGAACCGCTCGGCCACCCCGGCCGGCCAGCCCACGCAAGTCGATAGTTCTTTACACAAATTGTTGATAAGTATCCTATGTGAAGACGGCTTGCAGTTGTTAGAATTCCTTGCCATTTCCGAGATTCATATCGTCATACTACTTAATTTTCCGAAAGTTACGTGTGTAATTTGCAGACTGGTAAAATATAAAGTCATTTGACAAATACCGGGTAGGGAGTGGGGTTTCGTGACCTCCCTGCCTCGCCGCCACTCTCCCACTCTCCTACTTCCCCTCGCACCAATGCTGTATCCGCGCCTGTGGTACACAAATGCCAACTGGAAGTGAAGAAAAACTGGCTGTTTCCTCGAGAGACGTTTTATTGAAATTTACGAGGGAAAATACCCTGACTGTAAATTCATTGTCATGTTTGAGTAGTTAGGAAAAAATAAATAAAGATGCCGGACAAATGCGAGTAGGATTCGCACTCTGAAGGTTCCGTACAAACTTAACCATTCATACACAATATAGTGATAGGAATGGCTCAGTGCCTCGTGCAAGGCTTTCTATTTGACGAAACTTCAGCGACTTGTGTGTCCATAACCCAGCCCACTTATCCAACTGGTGAATGGAAAACTGCAGTTTAACTCGTAATCCGAACCACGCGTTGTTTCTAGTGACTTCACACATCGCTTAGAGGTGAAGGCTAGTTTAACACAAACAGTGAACAATCCGTCGTCCGATAGAGATTCTATCCCGCGACCTCTTGGTTTGTAGGCACCCGCTTTTCCGTTAGTCTAGCAGGCCCGACCAATCATCTATAAGCTTTTATGACTGATTTTTCTAGTATCAATACGTGATATACAATGAGGTCACAAAAGTCATCGGATACCGATATACAGATGGCGGTGGTATCGCGTACACCAGGTATAAAAGGTCAGTGCATGGACGGAGATGTCATTTCGCCTGGTTGCTCAACGTCTCCCGGTGTTCCTCGCTGCCCCTACGGGTGACGAGCGTATCGAAGAGGTGGATGCTGATGAAGTCTCCGATCAACTTCGACGACTCAACAAACGCAAGGCAGGAGGCCCTGACCAGCTTACGAATGAAATGCTGCGGCGGATGCCACCGACAGCCGCTGAACACCTGGCTCGCCTATTCAATAGCATCCTCCGCACTGGCTGCTATCCTCAGGAGTGGAAACACGCCGAGGTAGTCCCCATCCGGAAGCCTGGGAAGGACCCTCGTCTCCCGAGCAGCTATACGCTCGTCAGTTTGCTACCAGCAGTCAGCAAAGTCCTTGAAAGGCTGTATCTCTGCCGCCTCCTGCGTCACATCAGGGAAGAACGTCTCCTACCGGACGAACAATGTGGTTTTCGCCCTGGACACGCAACAACGCACCAACTGCTTCGACTCGTTGAAGAGGCCCTTGATGCCATCGAACGGCGGGAATATTTCGGAGCCATCTTCCTGGATTTTTCACGGGGGTTCGATTCTGTATGGCATGAGGGGCTTCTCTTCAAGCTCCTGGACCTCGGTGTGCCCCTGCCTCATGTCCCTCTCTTAAAATCTTACCTCACCGAAAGAAGCTTTCATGTACGCACGGAGGACCTGTCGACGCGCCGCCGGGTCAGGGCTGGAGTTGGCCAAGGCTCCGTCCTCATACTGTACATCCTGTTTACCGCAGACATGCCGCGAGTGGACAGGGTCCACCTCGCCCTCTACGCGGATGATACGGCAATGTACACGCGCAGCATGAATGCAGCTCTGCTCCAACGACGCATGCCAGCAGCAGCTGACACACTTAAGCAGTGGGCCAGGAGATGGCGCCTCAGCTTCAAAGGGGCTAAGACGCAAGCCCTCCTCATCACCAAGAAGCATATCCCAGCCGACCTACCGCAGATCATCATCAGGGGAACCGCATTACCTTGGGGCCATACCGCTAAGTACCTGGGTGTGACGCTGGATAGAGGGCTCACATGGAGACACCATATCGACGACATCGTCAAAAAGATCAGGGGTAGAACGACTCAACTCTACCCCTTTCTACATCCGGCACCTGCGCTCCCGCCAGAACTGGGTGTTGCGCTCTATCTTACGCTCATACGCCCGCTTATCGACTACGCCGCTGTGGTTTGGGGCAATGCTGCAGCGACCCACGTCGACCGACTCCAGCGACTTCATAACCGGATTCTACGTCTGGCGTTGCACCTCCATCGGGACTTCCCGTCGGACGACCTTAACCGAGTCTCCAACATCCGTACTGTTCGAGACAGGTTTCGTCAGGCTGCACGGCTCTTTTACGAGAAGAACGCGCAGTCCGAAAATCCGCTCCTTCGAGCACTGGGCTACCGGGTGCAGCGTCTTAACGCAACCAGATGGCCCCACCTGCTTCGCGACCACTGAGTTGCCAGCACGTCCAGAACACTAACAGGACATCAAACACGAAGTCAGGCCACATCACACGCTCCGTCAGTTTGGAGGAATAGCCTTCCGGCTTAGACTCCATCGACCCACAGGGTCCCTGTCAGGCAGCAGCAGCAGCAGCAGCAGAGCTGTCATTTGTACTCATTCATGAAAAGGTTTCCGACGTGATTGTGGCGGCACAACAGAAACTAACAGACTTTGAACGCAGAGTGTTAGTTGGAGATACACGCATTGGACATCCCATTTGGGAAATCGTTAAGGAATTCAGTATTCCGAATTCCACAGTGTCAAGAGTGGTCCGAGAATACCAAATTTCAGGCATTACCTCTCACCGCGGACAACGCAGTGACCGACGGCCTTCACTTAACGACCGAGAGCAGTGGCGTTTGCATAGAGTTTTCAATTTAACAGACCAGCAACACTGTGTTAAATAACCACAGAAATCAATGTGATACGCAAGACGAACGTATCCGTTAGGACAGTGCGGCGAAATTTTGCGTTAATGGACGGTGGCAGCAAACGACCAACGGAGTGCCTTTGCTAACAGCATGACATCGCCTGCATCCCCTCTCCTGGACTCTTGATCACATCGGTTGGACCCTGGTGAGATAACTCTCCAATTAACTTGATAATAGCTGGTGACAGGGTTCAGTTATGACACAAATGAGACGCAGACCTCACGAAACATGGGCGGAGTCGTCAACAAGACACTGTTCAAGCTAGTTGTGGCTCGATAATCGTCTGGGCGATCACGGACTGGAAATGGCTAAGTTCGGCTACTTGGAGAACATCTCCAGTCATTCATGGACTTCAATTATGGATGACAATGCGCAATGTCACCGAGTCACAATTGTTCGCGATTGGTTTGAAGAACAATCTGATCAGTTCGAGCGAATGGTATGGTCCAGATCGCCCTACATGAATCCCATCGAACATTGCTGCGACATAATCGGGATGTGACTTCGTCCACAAAGTGCTGCACTGGAAACTCTTTCACTGTTATGGACTGCTGTAGATGGCTACAGAGGCAGCATGGCTCAGTATTTCTGCAGGAGACTTGCTGAGCTGAGCTGAGGTATTCCATGACTTTTGTAAGCTCAGTGTATATGGTCGTATCTATTGACTATATTAATTTAGAAGCTCAAATTATTTACACGGCCGAGGGATCGTTGACCTCAGAATTTGACACAATTTCAACTTCGTATCTCTGTCCGTTATTGATCCCACCTAGCGACAGCAGGTGGTCTTTAAGTCGCCCGTCAGCTTCGTGGGGCTCGTGCAGCACACTTGCGACGTGGACACCGCGCGGCGCAGGCTGAAGCCGGTGGTGTGCTGCGCTGCCCTGTCCTGCGACGCAGTATGCGCTGTTGTACAGTACTGGCCATTAAAATTGCTACACCACGAAGAAATGCAGATGATAAACTGGTATTCATTGGACAAATATATTATACTAGAAGTGACATGTGATTACATTTTCACGCAATTTGGGTCCATAGATCCTGAGAAATCAGTATCCAGAACTACTACCTCTGGCCGTAATAACGGCCTTGATACGCCTGGGCATTGAGTCAAACAGAGCTTGGATGGTGTGTACAGCTACAGCTGCCCATACAGCTTCAACAAGATACCACAGTTCATCAAGATTAGTGACTGGCGTATTGTGACGAGCCAGTTGCTCGGCCACCATTGACCAGAAGTTTTCAATTGGTGAGAGATCTGGAGAACGTGCTGGCCGGGGCAGCAGTCGAACATTTTCTGTATCCAGCAAGGCCCGTACAGGACATGAAACATGTGATCGTGCATTATCCTGCTGAAATGTAGGGTTTCGCAGGGGTCGAATGAAGGGTAGAGCCACGGGTTGTAACAAATCGGATATGTAACGTCCACTGTTCAAAGTGCCGTCAATGCGAACAAGAGGTGACCGAGACGTGTAACCAATGGCACCCCATACCATCACGCCGGGCGATACGCCAGTATGCGATGACGAATACACTTCCAATGTGCGTTCACCGCGATGTCACCAAACACGGATGCGACCGTCATGATGCTGTAAACAGAACCTGGATTCATCCGAAAAAATGACGTTTTGCCATTCGTGCACCCAGGTTCGTCGTTGAGTGCACCATCGCAGGCGCTCCTGTCTGTGATGCAGCGTCAAGGGTAACTGCAGACATGGTGACCGAGCTGATAGTCCATGCTGCTGCAAACGTCGTCGAACTGTTCGTGCAGATGGTTGTTGTCTTGCAAACGTCCCCATCTGTTGACTCAGGGACCGAGACGTGGCTGCACGATCCGTTACAGCCATGCGGATAAGATCCCTGTCATCTCGACTGCTAGTGACACGAGGCCCTTTCGGATTCAGGACGGCGTTCCGTATTACCCTTCTGAACCCACCGGTTCCATATTCTGCTGACAGTCATTGGATCTCAACCAATGCGAGCAGCAATGTCGCGATACGATAAACCGCAAACGCGATAGGCTACAATCCGACCTTTATGAAATTCGGAAACGTGATGGTATGCATTTCTCCTCCTTACACGAGGCATCACAACAACGTTTCACCAGGCAACGCCTGTCATCTGCTATTTGTGTATGAGAAATCGGTTGGAAACTTTCCTCATGTCAGCACGTCGTAGGTGTCGCCACCGGCGCCAACCTTGTGTAAATGCTCTGAAAAGCTGATCATTGGCATATCACAGCATGTTCTTCCTGTCGGTTAAATTTCGCGTCTGTAGCGCGTCATCTTCGTGGTGTAGTAGTTTTAATTGCCAGTAGTGTATTTACAACCGTTGGGCACAGAAAACTTCCCTGCACTGCCCTGCCCTTTATCGGCTGCGTCCTAATATGCGCCTGGCCTTTATCTCTAGGACTGTGAGAGCGCAGGATAGCTGTGAAACCATTTCAAACATTTTACTTCGCACGAAAATCTATGAGTCGCACGCGAAGTGAACTGTCCCTGGTACAGCACGTGGTGTAGGAGGAAATAGGCCCGGAACTCTGCCGTGCTGCCCTGATCCTAAAACGGAGTTGTACGTTGCACAGAGAGAAGCATTTGAATCATTCGAGCTGCGCCGCGCTGCGATACCATGCGTCCCATTGTACACATGACTGAATAGTGCCAGCAAGTCCTGCGAAGTGAACACTCACGTCGACTGAGCATCGGGAAAGGTGTCTCCGTATCTGATGTTCGAGCTCTATACTGCCATAGCCGCCCGGAATGACAGTGAGTACAATTCTTGTCCAACGAGCATTGGAACATCCTTACGTTAAATGAAGAAAGCAAGTAGATCGCTACGCATGATGACCCTAGGCAGTCCAAAATGTTGCGCTCGAGTTAGCGCTGCACCTCGCACGCGACTTCCCCGCCAGTGAACCGCACATCGCTGCCAGCGCCGCTAGCCTCCCAGACACGTTCTGCCAGACCGAGCGTGACTTTGATCAGAAAAATCGAACGTGCTATCCGAGGGAAGTCCCCGAACGTTCGAGGGCGAAAAAATAGCTTTATAGCCACACTTTACAACGACCAACCTAGGTGCGACCGAGTCTTGGAGAAAGGAATCAGATACGTCCACGATATAACCTGAACTAGAGATCACAAACTAGTATAAAGGATTTTGAAGCATGTATAATTTTATCATCTTTCTTTACCTACACGTATACTAATAATAACTATGTAAAACTGTCGTGTCTGACTGCTTGAACACACTTTTTCCATATTACTATACGATTTTTTCTGGGGTATTCGCAGGTAACTTGAGTATAGCTCGGGGTACCGTACAGGCTTTCTTTCATCAAAATCGGTTCAACGAAAAAGCCTATCGTAATTTAAAGTTTTATCTAAAACCGTCGTACGTGTCTGTTTATATCAACACGTTAATCTCTTTCATGGGTGTTCAAAATGGTTCAAATGGCTCTGAGCACTATGGGACTTTATATCTGAGGTAATCAGTCCCCTAGAACTTAGAACTACTTAAACCTAACTAACCTAAGGACATCACACACATCCAAGCCCGAGACAGGATTCGAACCTGCGACCGTAGCAGTCGTGCGGTTCCGAACGGAAGCGCCTACAATCGCTTGTCCACACCGGCCGGCTTTCTTGGGTGTTTCACGGGTCATTTGAGCATAGCGTGGGACGCAGTTTAGGCTTTAGTTGATCAAAATCGGATCACAGAAAAAGAAAGATACGTGATTTAAAGTTTTACTAAATCTGTCTTGTATCTGTTTGTCTGTTTGAGCAAGCTTATCTCCAAAACTGCCAGCAAATTTTCATGAGGTTTCAACAGGTAACTTGATCATAGCCTGGAACACTGTATAGGCTTTATTTCAGCAAAATCGGATCACGAAAAAGATTTGATGAACCGATTTTGAAGAAATTTGGTATGGAGACTGCTTCAATCCTGAGGAAGAGCATGGGCTACTTTATAAAGTTTGTAGAACAAGATCTGAAGAATATTACCTGAATCAGGGGAAAATATTTACAGTTTGACAAAGTTAATTACTATTTACTTCAAGATGTTTATGAAAATGCTTTTATTGGCTCCGTAATATGATTCAAAGTAATGAATACAATGTTTATACAATCTTCCGTGTGTTCAGCCCATATTTCCACACTGTTTCTTTCATAATGTACACATTTCATAATTTATATCTATTTCAACAGCATGCTGCTTAGATGTGTGCTCCTACCCAATCACCTCTGCATGCAATGCTCGGTAGTGACACTGCGCATGTCGATGCGAGACGCACTTTGGCTGCTTTGCAGGCGGAAGAACGGTGCACATATCACAACGTATGCTTACTTTAACAGGCAGACACTTTTGGGCAGCTGATGTTATCGCACATACAGTAGCTTACTTATTCACCATCACTCATCGTAAGAAACCTGCTGATATGCGATCACAGATATGGGAACTGATAGTAATAACTAATCCAACACAAAATGACCATTGCTCATATCTTGATTAATCACTCATAGTGATGCTAAAATTATGATTGCATGGCTAGGGAATGAATGTTTATGGTAGCGAAACAAAGCGTCTCATCGAAGCATTCGTCGCTATTTCCATTGTGGCTGATTATTTTTTCTTATGTTTAATAGCTCTAAAGCCCCTCTTGTCAAAAATACCATAGGTAGTTGCTTCACCCTTTTCTCATCTATCTGCAGTAAGTATTTTCGAATCGGAAAAATCTTGAAGCACCTTTAGATCATCATGCAGAGATCGATATTTGTGTGTGGTTGCAGTTGAGTCGGGTACAAGTAAATGAGATCTATTTTCTTAAATAAAACGCTCAACATAATAAAAGTTTCAGGTTTGTCATTGTCTATTAAATTAAAGAAATAATCTCCTAATCATAAAAATTATTTACAAAATAAGGTACTACAAATGTTATCAGTAAATTTGTAAACAATTGTACTAGTTTGTTGAGTTAGCGAACAAAACTGTAAATGTATTTAACCATAACTACAAGGTTTTTTCGTAAGGTACTATAAAGTGGCCCTGTTTTCTTGAATGAAATCATCACATGGTCATTGTTTCATACGGTCAGTAGGAAACATTGCGACAGCTTCGAACTTCTTAAACAATGATAGGAATTCCAGTTCAGACCTTGATTTCGGATAAATAAATGGAAATATAACTTCAGAGACTCCAGTATTCACACAGATAATTTTTAGGTAATATTACTAATAAAATAAATAAAGCGTACATATCCGATAAAATCAAATCTGCAAACAAGTCATTAGAGCCTTGAGAAAATAAGCAAGCGTTTCTCAAGTTCAGCGACCTCAGTACTCTAATCACTTTGAATAATTTGAAGGAATTGGTGGTGGAAACAATACGTTTCTGAAACAAGAGTGAAACGGTTTCAGTTTCGGGAATATCCACAGAACCGAACTTTTTTTTTCTGTATGTTCCATATATTCCTTACCTCATGTATTCTGCGCCGAACCTCCTCATACCTTACCTTACCTTATCAGTCCACCTAATTTTCAACATTCGTCTGTAGCACAACATCTCAAATGCTTCGATTCTCTTCTGGTCCGGTTTTCCCACAGTTCACCTTTCACTACCAATGATGTGCTCCAAATGTACATTCTCAGAATTTTCTTCCTCAAATGAAGCCTGTGTTTGATACTACTTGACTTCTCTTCGCCAGGAATGCCCTTCTTGCCGCGGGTATTCTGCTTTTGATGTCCTCCTTGCTCCGACCGTCGTTGGTCATTTTGTTGTTTCAGTAGCAGAATTCCTTAACTTCATCTGCTTCGTGACCATCAGTCCTCATGTTAAGTTTCTCGCTGTTCTCATTTCTGCTAGTTCTCGTTATTTTCGTCGTTCTTCGATTTACTCTCAATCCATATTCTGTACTCATTATGTTATTCATTCCATTCAGCAGATCATGTAATTCTTCTTCGCATTCACTCAGTGTAGCAATCTCATCAGTGAATCGTATCATTGATATCCTTTCACCTTGAATTTTAATTCCCCTCCTGAACTTCTCTTTTATTTACATCATTGCTTCTTCGACGTAGAGATTGAACACTACGATCCGAAGGTTACATTCCCGTCATACACCCATTTTAATCCGAGCACATCGTTTTTGGTCGTTCACTCTTATAATTCCCTTTTGGCTCTTGTACATATTGTGTATTACCCGTCTCTCTATGTAGCTTACCCCTATTTTTCTCAAAATTTCCAGATCGACTAATCCTATGAACGTGGCTTGAGTTCTCTCAAACTGATTGTCATGTAATGCATCCTCAATTTTCTTTTCACATCCTCAATTTTCTTTTCCATTCTTCTGTATATTATCCTTGTCAGCAACATGAATGCATCAGCTATTAAGCTGACTGTGCGATAATTCTCGTACTTGTCAGCTCGTGTATTCCTCGGAATTGTGAGGATGACATTTTTCCGAAAGTCAGTTAGCATGTCGCCAGACTCATACCTTCTACACTCCAACGTGAACATTCGTTTTGTTTCTACTTCCACCAATGATTTTTGAAATTCTGATGAAATGCTATCAATCCCTTCTGCCATATTTGATCTGAAGTCATTCCAAGCTCTTTTAAATTCTGATTCTACTACTGGATCCCATATCTCTTCTAAATCGACTACTGTTTCTTCTTCTATCATATCAGATCCACCTATCCTCTTTCCGCTCTGCATTTAACAGTGGAATTCACGTTTCAGCTTAATGTTACCACCCTTGCTTTTAATTTCACCGAAGGTTGTTTTGACTTTCCTATATGCTGAGTCACTCCTTCCGACAATCTTTTCTTTTTCGACTTCTTCATATTTTTCATGTAGCCATTTCGTCTGAGCTTCCCTGCACTTCCTGTTTATTTTGTTTCTCAGCAACTTGTATTTCTGTGTTTCTGAATTTCGCTGAACATTTTTGTACTTCCTTTTTTTATCGATCAACTGAAGTCTTTCACCTGTTACCCACGGTTTCTTCGCAGTTATCTTCTTTGTACCTACGTTTTTCTTTCCAAAATCTGTAATTATCTTTTCTAGATATGTCCATTACTCTTCAACTGTACTGTCTATTGAATTCTTCCTCCTTGCTGAATCTATAGTCTTAGATAACTTCAAGCGTATCTCGTCTTCATTAGTACTTCGGTATCCCATTTCTTTGAGTATTGATTCTTCCTGACTTCTCTCATAAACTACAGCTTACTCTTCAACGCTACTGTATTATAATTTGAGTCTATATTTTGATATTTGTGAACGCTGGAAAAACGATGTGCAATATTCGCGGCGAGTACCATCTCCAGTATGGATCTAATCATTTACCAGTCGTGTTTACATGTAATAGTTACAGCTGGAATTAAACTAGGAATGTGCTCAGATCCTGTCACTAAGCAGGTGAGTCATATGAAACCATTTCTTGGCGCGACGACTATGAAAGTAGGTCGTACGGAGGTGTGGGTCGAGACCCACGTTCTAGAACGACCACTACAGTACTTATGGGAACAACCGAATGAAAATAATCGATTCAGGTGCTTGTGGAAATAAACGACTCATTCGTTAGTAGTTTCACGTATCAGTTGAGTTATTAATTTGTTCTTGTATTGAAACCATTCTACAGGAGCAGAAGAATGAAAACAAATGACTAATTCGTTTGTAATTTTGCGTACTGGTTGCATTATCATTCATTAATTTCTGTAAAATGAAACTTGTATGTGGGAACGACCGAATGAAAATAATAGACGCTGTCCATTGTACTTTTGCACATTAACTGAATAATTCAGTATTTCCCTTCAAGTGAAACCAGTCTGTATTCTTTCTGTCGGTTGAACCATATGCTGACTCGTACACTCTTTACTACATTGGTTAATTGAGATATACGTTATGAATGAAAGCAGTCTGAAGCAGTTTCACTGGTTGAACTAAAGCAGTGGTATACAACCGAGACATTCATGCACCCAGAGGGTACCCTCCAACACCAGGGGCACGAGGGCGGGGGGTGGTACGTGCTATGTGCAGGCGTCTCAGGGAGTACAGGTGACTTAGAATAAAAACTGTACGTGTTCATTTAGCTATGTACTGAATCGATTAATTCTTCTCTTAACCATTTAAAACTGATTAATCAATTGTTGTGGACACTTCGAAATGTAATTAACGCTTAACTAATTAAACTGGTGCATTGTTGGGGGTACAAAGACAAAGCTAAAAATTCGCGTACGGTAGATTAATGAACAACTGGAAAGGAAGCACCACCAGTTCTTGAACATGACATTTGTGACTAATCAGTCAGCATTTTAGAAATATGCTTGTCATTTATTTATTTACTTATATTTTCGTGTTGTTTATTGCTCTACAGGCCGTTTGTCGAAATATCGTATCCATTCCTTCGACCATTGTACAAAGCTTCTTTCAAATTTCTTCGTTGTCTAACCTCCTGCACTAGATTTTTACATTCTACACATGGATTTCATCTTCCTGTCTTGTGTGACCGCTGGCAACGAAGTACTTTTTTCGGCCATCGTTTATACCCTAATCTCATCACATACCAATACCAACGCCGTTTTCCCACCTCTTCGGTGATGTACGTGAGAGTTTTCATTCGCTTCCTTATTTCTTTATTTGGGAGTTTCTTTCGTTTTGAGATTGTACAACTTCTCAATTTTAAGGGTTGATAAAAATGTTTCCGTTTGAAGGCGCTTCTGCTGCGAATGAATAACGTAGCGTGACTCCGAAGTTGGTATATAAGCACCGACATACAAGCAAGAGATTGGTGTGGGATTGCTGTCATCCCGGTGTGCGTACGGTAAGTACGGAAACGTGAACTAGGGCGACATTATTACAAATGAAATGACAATTAAATCAAGAACCTAAGCTGTCAACAGGCGTTGATATACATCAACGGTGACAGTTGAAAATGTGTGCCCCTCCTGGGACTCGATCCCGGGATCTCCTGCTTACATAGCAGACGCTCTATTCATCTGAGCCACCAAGGGCACAGAGGATAGTGTGACTGCGGGGATTTATCCCTTGCACGCTCCCCGTGAGACCCACATTCCCAACTTAATGTCCACACACTACATTCGTAGTGCCGCTGCCCATTACACTCATTACTCGCGGCAGACAATAGTACCGAGTCCCGTAAGAGCTAGGGCAATGCGTGTGCATCCAGCACAGAAGAAGAAGGTCAACAGCCGGTTAACCTTAACTATATATGAAGATGGTATCAGTTCTTTCGGACATGTCCGAAAGAACAGATACCATGTTCATATATTATTACAAAAGCGTCCAAACAGGACCAACGTGCTGTTTTTCTTTCCTTGGCTGCCGTAGGAGAAACACCGGTAGACATCCATTGGTAAATGAAGAATGTATGTGGGGCAGTGCCTTTGACGAAAACCATCTTAGTGTAATCGTGAGCCAATTCTGTGCTGGTTGCGATTCGACACTAGATGTCGTAACGCGTAAGTTACGCCAAGTCAAATTAGAGACACTCGAGTAGTCAAAGTACAGTCCTGATCTCTCCCCAGGGCTTATCACGCCTTCCATCACTTAAAAAACGGCATTGAAGCGTCGACGTTTCCTGATGGACAAGGATATGCAGCACGCAGGTACGGACTTCTTCAGTCAGCAGGACACGCTGTTCTATTAAACGGGTTTCTTCAGCCTGGTTCGTCGGTGGGACGATTGCCTCAGTGCTCATGGCTATTTTGCCTGATCGGCATACCGATTGTGGACTGTACGGTCTTCGAACGGAAGCTTTTGAACGCCCCCCCCCTTTTTTTTTTACAATCATATTGACCAACTAGGATCACGTTAACAACTTCAGTTCCTCTTCTTCCTTTGTTGTTGTTTCCTATTTTTGCAGTATTTCCTCATTTTTTCTTCATGTAGTCACTTCTTTTCTTCTGTCCATGTTGTTCCAGATTTTTTTTTATCTCTTCTGCTTTGAAAGCTTTCAAAATTTAGTATTTTATTTTTAAAACGGTTTCTTTCTGCTATTTCTGATTCTTTGATATTGTTTCTTTCCAGATCTTTCCTTACTTCTGTAATCCATGCAGTTGTCGATTTCTTCTTCCGCCCCTTATATTTATCTCTTAATTATTTAGCTCCCTTAGAAATATTCACTGTCTGTTTATAAGTTGCTGCTCTAGTCATGACTGATGCATAACCGATAAAATTGAACAAGTATGTCAGTGGAAACTCCCCTACCCAGAAACCGAATGAAAGCACTCGTAGGTCTGATGTAACCGTCAGGGGCTTGTGTCAGCCGGTTGTCTCACTTCAAGTGAAACCACTCAAATCCGGAGAGCGCGTGACGTGGCCGCAGAGATTTTATTTCATTCGAATGGAAAAAGCGAGTGAATGAAGAAGCAATCGATGGCCAATCGCTTGGTGAAAGAAGTCGCTTGTTACCATTACTACAGTTACAAAATAGGCTTTAGAGTGCTAGATATGAACAGCATTAATGTGGAAGTGAGAATAGTTATGTCGAACGACTGTATGATGAAAAAGTTGTCACGGGAAGTGATCACAAGCCGATAGCAATTCAGATCAGTCAATAGTTTCTCTAGTGAAGTATTTCACAAATTTACGCTGTTGTCGGAGAAAATTCCTTATCTACCCTTAGGACGTTCAACGCCTCAATGTTTTCCGTATGTTGCAGGTACCCGTAGATGCTGGTCCTCTACTGCGGATTCTGTGTACAGTGCAAAGTTCTTTTGTTGTTGTTAATGTCCGCCTGCTTACCTGAGTGGTAACGTGCTCGCCTCCCATGCAAGTGGGCCCGGGATCGATTCCCGGCCGGGTTGGAGATTTTCTCCGCTCGGGGACTGGATGTAGTGCTGTCCTTACAATCATTACATCCTCATCAGCGGCGCAGAAATCGCCCAATGTGACGTCGACTGAAATAAGACTTACACTTGGTGGCCGAACTTCCTCGGTTGGATCCTCCCGGCCAATTATACCATACGCTCATTTCCATTTTTTGTTGTTGTTGTTAATAAAAATATCCCGTAACACTGCTAGCATTTTTTATAAATTGTCGAAGTTTAAAAACTTGGTTTTGTTGGAGATGAAAGGTGTTCCAAAAAATTACAATTTATTTGTATAGCATAACTGGCAAGTTTCACCCATGATGGCATTTGATGAGTGATATCACGAATATGATGTAATGTTTAACGCTAATATTAAAGAAGACATCCTTACACAAAGCAATATGTTAACCAACCAGATTTTGGTCAGAAGACGAGACATTTATACTGCAAACGAAGAAAACAAACCAGCGTGTCACGGTCGTATACAGTTCCCAACGAAATGCTTAAATTGCTTCAGTATCGGAACTATCGTGTTTCTATCAAATCACAGTCTACGGCAGAAATGTGCGCCGAGAACGTTCAGTCCGTTGGTTTCGCATCGCGGTCTCGTGGGACGGTCCCTTGTTCCAGGGCTAACTCGTCGGAACTCTCTGCTGCCGGAAGTGTCGGCGAACCGCAAGCCCAACTCCTGGCAGAGTCGAAACTCCGAAATGCTCCTCACCCACCTCTGTAGCTCACCTCCACAACAACCGATCCTCACCTCGCTGGTTCCCAGGCACGCTACCGTCCCGTTTAATCGACGTCGTTTCTGCCACTCAGACCACGACTAACTGTGCTGTAGGGGGAGGAACAAATCGCAGCACAATTTATGGTCTGTTATGTAATGCAAACAACGCATGCCTTCGGCGTGGACGGAATTTCGTTTATCAGTGATCAACAAATACACACTGCCCAGGTATGAGTTGAAAAATGATACCGTGTCTTCTCATGTATATGTAAGGAAATCACCAACGTTTGCTATGTCTTCCTTAAGTTCACCTAGATCTGTATTGCTAACACACTGACCCTCTTCATAGTTCATGCTTTACAGAACAGTCGCACGTTGTCTATCTAAAGTCGTCCAGAGGCAACGAGAATTGGATTTTCAGTTTTTCACACAATTACTGACACAATTTAAAAACATAAAACGCTATCATAATAAAGTCATGAAGTATAATCTAATGTTTGAGATTTAACACAGTAAGGTGAGTACTGCAGTCACACACTATGTACATGTCTTGAGGCAGCGCAAACCACCCCGACTATATTCATCCAGTACTTGAGAATGGGAGCACTCAGCGCGATCCAACAGACTTTACACATAATTTCATACCTTTGCGAAAATTTTTCTCGCCTACACTCCTCACAAAATGGTTAAAGGATAATCTCTGATCGCCGAGAGGGGTAGCCGCGTGGTCTCTTGTGCCTTGTCACGGTTGGCGCGGCTCCCCCCGTCGGAGTTTCGAGTCCTCCCTCGATCATGGGGGGGGGGGGGGGGGTGTTGTCCTTAGCGTAAGTTAGTTTCAGTTAGATTGAGTAGTGTGTAAGCCTAGGAACCGATGACCTGAGCAGTTTGGTCCCATAGGATTTTACCACAAATTTAATCTCCAATCGCTTATTACATTTTCGCTGTTCTTAGAGTAAAGATCGTGGATAAGGTGTGGGGTTTCACGTTATTACGTCTTCACTATCAACCTTACTACACACTTTGCCGACAGCATTTATATATATCACTGAATATAACTGCAAAATTATGTCATCGTACGCCACATATTGATGGTTTAGGAGTTACGACGTCATAAACATTGAAATGCGAGAAAAAGTAGCTTTTGATTAAAATTGGGCACAAATTACACAAACTATATTTATCCATGTCTCACAATGAGAGCACTTAGTAGCATCCACCGAACTTTAAACGTAATTTCAAACATTTTCTAAGCCATTTCTTGCTAACACCCTTAAATCAAATATTTACCACACCAATTCATTTGTGAGGAACCAGACATTTGGAGCCGTTTCATAACCGGGTGTTCGATTCTTTTAAGAATCAAGGGTTTACCGGTTACATTTAAGAATCCACTTGCAGTGTCCGTGTGGCAAAGTTATGGTGTGGGCTACTGGATCTATGTTTGATCTGCTGACAGAAGTGAAGACAAAATTATTCTTCTCACTTCGAACATTTGAACATAATTAACACTACAGTACACTGTTAGATCCACACAACCAAATAATCATTGCTTTCTCTGACAACAGAGCTTCCTGTAGTCACAAATGATTTACAACTTTACATGTTCTGTAATGCTCTCTTTAAGGAATTTTAAACACACAGACACACTCAGACACACACAAACACACACACACACACACACACACAAAATGGTTCAAATGGCTCTGAGGACTATGCGACTTAACTTCTGAGGTCATCAGTCGCATAGAACTTAGAAATACTTAAACCTAACTAACCTAAGTACATCACACACATCCATGCCCGAGGCAGGATTCGATCCTGCGACCGTAGCGGTCGCGCGGTTCCAGACTGTAGCGCCTAGAACCGCTCGGCCACTCCGGCCGGCTCACACACACACACACACACACACACACACACACACACACACACACACAGAGAGAGAGAGAGAGAGAGAGAGAGAGAGAGAGAGAGAGAGGTGAGGGGGACGGGGGGGGGGGAGGAAGTGAGTGAGAGACAAGTAGGTGAGGGAGAAGACATGGGACTTATGAAAGCTTGCTGTTAAAATAAAGTTCTACGTACCACACAAGAACACAAAAAAATAAGGTGGTGGAACAGTTGAATGTTTTACAAACGGTGATACAGTGTGTGTTAGAGATAACAATGGAAACTACAAAAAGTACACATGAACGTACGGAGCCAATCACGATTAATGTGTCTTATAATCAGCAAGCACAAACATTTTTGGTTAACTAGTTTTTGCATTAGGAATTAACACGCGAATACTAGCAGTGAGATAAATAACATTAACAAAGCCCAAAATAATCTACACACCAATAGTTTCTGTTGATCAATAACGCAATCAGCAACTAATATTTTTAAAATGCGTTATTTTAATACCATAACCTGTTTAGGACTACGATGCCCACCCTCAGGTGGCTAACGTAAGTATCTGTAGCTGGCTGCGCTATTCATCAACAATACTTAACTTCCGCGTAGCTTACAAGACTCAACGCTGGTACAACAGCGTACCAATAGTTTCATTTGAGACCTAAATTTTGCGTTGAATATAAGCAAAGTTCTATGCAGAAATCCTTATTAGTTGTAGATGACAAGCCGTACCAAAATATCGGTTGTACCGCAGATGACAGACAGTTACAGCAGCAACAGTATGTGCTGTTAAGTTACGTATTTCATTAAAATATTTTAAATATAACGACAACAATTCCAAAGTATTGTATTATCATACAACTTACTGCCTGTTATTCGACAGAAAAGTAAGGATGGTACTTCACTGAAATATATATCAGTAAATTGAAAGAGAAGAAAATTGTGTTTGCACAAGTAGGAATCCTTTTAAAAACTACTTATTTAACTGAAGCGAAAAATAGACGCAATAAGTGAGCTTTTGACTCTGGATGAATCCCTCAACCGCCCATGCGTGTCTCTGCAAAGACATTTGACATCTTGTGCACCAGTCATTCATACACGAATCAGGAGAAATAAAACACATATATGAATCACAATAATAGGTTTCTGGTTATGTATGCAAGTATAATAAGGAGAAAATCTTTTCTCGTATTAATTAATTTTGCAATTGAGGAACACATAAAAAGAAATTATGAAGAAAGACGAAGATTAAAGTACATGGCAAATTACACTTACGCAGATATATTGGTAGACACTAAACATAAATTTAGAACGGTAAGGACAAATTCCAAGGAATTCGACGGAAGAAACAGAGTTGATTCAATCAACTAAGTCAGTAGAAGTTAACTTATTTGTTGGAATGAATAGGTTTGTTTGGCAAAACCTGTTGTATTACTGAGAGAAATTTCACATTACGGAACAGCAAGTAATATGTCGATATTTACAGGAGGTGCTGACGACAGTACACACGCGCGAAATGCGGAAGGAAACAGTTTGTTGGCTGTTCCGCCTCTATCTCTAGAGTAGCTGCCCCCCCCTCCCCCCCTCCCCCCGACCCCCCAAGCAGGACAGCTCTCATAATCTGCAGAATTACGGCTGGGCGTAGCGTTTATCATCACAGCTGCGCTTCCGGAAGATGGACGATGAAGAATGGGCGTGGTGAAGGCCCAGGCGAGAGCTCGCACATAACCTCCTTCCCCTACAGACGACGCGCTTCCGCTTTTAGGAAGGTATTAGGAGTGTAGCATTTCCACTCCTTCTGAAACAGTGGCAGAAATGTCATCAATGGAGATTATGTCGTCTTCTCCTTCTCTGAAAACCGCGAACTGAATAAGTTTCCACTTTGCACGGTATACCTGTATTTATTACCTAATAATTTCTGCTATGAAAACAGATCTGCTGTTACAGCTGCAGTTTATTTGTTAGGTTAATGCCGCAGGTACAGCAGTCACAAACATGCTGCCTTGACAAGTTGACCATGACAAGTTTCGAAACCAATCGAGTATAACGAGCCGCTGTTGCAACTGACATTATGGTTTTATCATTGCTATCATCAAACAGTTGAGGATTGCCTTTCGCTCTAATTAGAAAATTTCATTGCTATATCGTGATTATGACTGCTCAGTTATATACACTGCATGACAATTGCTGAGGAACAACTGAGTCTTTGCTAAGGAAAAACCGAAAACTTTTACGGGACACCCAACCAATGACAAAAGAAACGAAGGGGGCGAGACGTGTTAACAGCAGTGAATGTACGAGTGCTTTGTACACATTCCACAGATCAAACACTACGGTGTGTGACAAAGTTTGTTGTGGAACCGATTAGCGCGACATTCTGTATGGTACAGCCACATGTCTGCAAGACATCATTTGAGTACTTACGATCGTGAACGAGCAGTTGGACAGCTAGACTCCGGTTGGGGTGTCACTACTGTGGCCACAGTAACGCTTATGTCGAAAAGTGTTAGCTCACTATTAAAAAGGCCGCCAAAAGTGGGAATGATATGCGAAAGCAAGCTGGTGGTCCTAAAAGGACCATCACACTGCAAGAGGATCGATCGTTACGTAGCCCTAGTGGCGTAAAGGAAGAGACGTCTCACTCCTAAGCAGATCGATACAGATCTTGCAATCACTATCAGCAACTAAATCATGCTGGTTTGCATGCTTGGAAGCTTGTTAAATCCATCCCAGTTCAACTACGCCTTCGTCAGAAAAAAGTTCTATGGTGTGGGGAACGTGTTGGTTGGGGTCAGCAACAGTGGTTCTGAGTTCTCCGACAAATTCCACTTCACTGTGGCAGGTTATTCTGGCCACCAGTAGATGGGGAGAGAGAGAGAGAGAGAGGAACACGTTACACTCCACAGAATGTTTATGAACGTCATCGGTGTGGCCTAGCCATTATGGTGTGGACATGCGTTACGTGCAATGGTCGAACACAGCTGCATATTTCCAGAATAAGATTTTCACTCTGCAGCGGAGTGTGCGCTGATATGAAACTTCCTGGCAGATTATAACTGTGTACCGGACCGAGACTCGAACTTGTGACCTTTGCCTTTCGCGAGCAAGTGCTCTACCATCTGAGTTACCCACGCACGACTGCAGCTGTGAGGGCGATCCGTCCTCACAGCTGCACTTCTGCCAGTACCTCGTCTCGTACCTTCCAAAATTTCACAGAAGCTCTCCAGCGAATTTTGCAGAACTAGCACTGCTTTCTTCGAGCACTCCTGATAGATACAGTATACGTGGAAGACCAATGGATTGTACATTTTGAGCCTCGGTATTTTATCTGCTCTTTTCAGTGGCAAATTATCGATCGTAGATTCCTTAGTATGCGTGCCGCCAGCTTCTCACTTCTTCTAGATAGGGTTTACTACAGTCTTCATTTCTTCCCGTTATATATAATACCATAATAACCTTTATCCACAATTCACTTTCAGCATCCTTCTCTTACGCCACTTTTCAGCAGCATTAAGTTCTTACTTTTAAATACTGCCAAACTAATCAAGGATGACATTCTTCTTTAGATTCTCTGAGAAAACAACCCGAAAACGATGGTAGATAAGAGTTTAAAGTCACGTCCCGACGAGTTCATTAGAGACAGAGAACAAACTGGAGTGGGTTAAGTACGATATCGACGGTGCCCTTTCAAAAGTATCAACTCATAATTTGCCTCAAACGATTTATGGAAACAAAGATACGGACAGTCAGAGCGGAAATTGCACTGCAGTAATCCAATTTTGCGAAACTATTGTACACCAACTCGCTCGGCGAAATCAGCTCGAAACAAGATGGCAAGAGGACGTCGATAACATACGGAAAGTTTGACACTTAACTGATTTGTATTTCACACTTTTTCTAGGGTCTGTCATACATTTTCTGCTGAATATTTTTGAACCTGAAATCTGTAAAATTACGTGTATAATAAAAGTAACATATTACCTACAGGATTATTCCGTTTGAGATGAATTTAAGCGTATGGGTCGAGATGTTGACTACAGGTATACACAGTAGCCGTGTTAATCTAACATAATAAACTGTCGCCCTCCAAAATAATGAATGAATTTAAACGAGAATCACAATTAGTTTATTACATTAAAGGTGCATGATGAATCATCTGAAAATACATTGACAAAGCTAGACTAATACCTTTGAAAGTCTGATTAAGCGATCAGGGGTCTGAGTGTAATAAACACATACCAGTGTGAAACAATTACATTCGTGAAGTCGTACCGTTATTGCTGAAATGTTATTAATAAAAGGCAGATAGCGCTACAGAGGGGCATACGTTTGCATCTGTGGCTAAAGTTGAAAGCATGTTGATCATAGCACTAGAGAAGGGTATGCATATGCATCTGTGGCCAAATTTTAAAGGATACTGATCGTAAAACCTGCAAATAAATTTTCAGAATAAAGCTTGGAATTACTAAAACTCAGAAAAAATGATTTGATTTTCTCTAGGGCTCGACTCGTTGTTGCGGCTAGATCTCACCATATTAATTGGCAGATGGGAGCTGAAGTGGCCGCAAAATCAGTTAGTCATTGGTTTCGTACCAACAACTTGCGTCATTGCGTCTGTGGCTAAGTTCGAATCAGCCAGATTTTTTTGGGGGTGGTGAGGGGGGGGAGGGGGGGGGGCTGGCTCATATGCTAGAAGAGCCGTCTGGCTGCCTAGAGGCTTGACTGATGATGTGTGGAGAAAATTGGTGCGGATGGACCCTGGTCCTGGTAGAGAAGTGATTTTTTATCAACTGCTTCCTAAAAGCAAGACTCGTGTTTTTGCGTTTTTCATTCACATCGTTTCGAGTAGCTGAAGAAAAATTCTTTGAAAGAAACTGGTCCCCTATCCTGACCCTTATTTCAAGCAGATAACCAGTAACATGCTTTCTAACATTTGGTGCTGCTGTCCTGCTCTATTTCTGTCTCTGTCTACGGCAAATGAGGTTTGACCCCAGCAGCATAGTCGAATATCTCTCTTTAAATCACGTTAGCCAGTCTTGGTTCTTCTTATAATGTGATAACATTTGGTTTTCGCAGTGGCTAAACTTGGTAGCATCCCACACTCTAAAAGTTGTTCAAACTCTTGGATTCTCACTCCATTTTCCAGTGTTATCTACGACGGTCAGTGTACTTCGAAAATGCTCTACTTTCTATTTTAAATTCACAAAAGAATACTTCCTGGTCTCACCAAAAACGGTACATGTTCGCTTTCCACATGCAGGTGACTAAAACAGACTCTGCTGGTGGTCCTGCACTACAGGAGTGTTGCAGAGCGTGCGTAGACATATGTTTCATGTCACAAACCATACAGAATAGGGTTCTGTCGATACTGTCACATTCCGTTACTGCAGTCTGTAGGACGCAATACAACCGGGAATTGTGAGCCTATGGCTACGCAAAGATGTACACTGCCTGACAGATTATCCAGCACTGTGATCACATACATGAGCCGTGCGTGGCTCGTGTTCCCGCCATCATGTATTTTACATCCTGTTTTTAACGTACTTCCACCTCACTTCGTTAATTTAAATTACTACTGTCACTGAGTTGCTACTTGGTCTGACAATGAGCGGTGCTAGCAGCGCTTATCGATGTATCCCCTCTCGTAGTATCTTTGCTCGACTGCTGTTACTTCCTGGTCGTTGTCTGTTATAAGGAAGTTCGGGTCTCGAGTTCGGGCTGCCAGTCAATTGGAACGCGTTTGGGGCGCAGTCCGGACCTCCCAGTCGGGGAGTTGCAATGCGGACTTAGTGCAGTTGGGTTGGAGCTGTGAGGTCTGCGTCGACATGGCTCGCTCAACCATTGCCGCCACACATCACTTGAGCCGGACCACGGTCTTGGTGGATCGTCGGTCGGTCGTCCTACCGGATGACGCCTTTTGGCTCGCCGATCGTTCATGAGTCGGCTGTGTGTGTGTGTGTGTGTGTGTGTGTGTGTGTGTGTGTGCATCGACTCCCGATTTGTCTTCGTGCATGCTTAGTTACTGTTGGGTATCGTTCAAGTGTTCGTGCAAGTGTTTGTCAAACTGTGCATGTAGTTGGTGTGATTTCCACTGACAACCTATTTTAAATGTTGTCAGCGTACTGGCTCTGAGAGGTCGGTCGTCTCATTGGGCGACGTGTAACTGGTTCTCTGAGCGCTTCTCGGCCCCTTCATTACCATCTTGTGGAACTTGGGTCGGCCCTTTCCTGGTGCAGGGATGTCGGTTAGCCAGTGGGCATGTTTCCTCCGCATGGTTGGGTCCGAGCCAGTATTTCCGCCGTCGTGTGTCTGGAAGTGAGTGGGAGACGCACCAGCAGTGCAGTCGGGACGGAGCAGCAGTCGCGGACGGACCAGCAGTCAGTCAGTCGGTTGCTGCCTACCAGGGAAGTTATCTCCGCGCGGTGCAATCGGCTGGGTCTGCTGGAGCGTGTGTGGAGCTGTCCAATTGCTACGAGCTTCCAGGTGCACCGACCCAGGACCTCAAAGTTGAGTAGGGGTTTCAACTACCCAAGCCACGTCCATTCATGCTGTATGGTTCGTTTCGGTGGTTCGCTGTAGGGGAGGTTTTCCTGTGAGCAACACCGAGTGTTTCTATTGCTGAAATTTAGCCGCCATGCAGTGCAATTAACTTCAATTCGAGTGCACCAGCGGAATTTTCTGCCTTGTGGCCGTTAGTGTTCTGTTTACCTGCCCTGGCCACTGACGTAAATTCAGACAGTGTTCCTATAAGATGATTTTAACTATATTAACGTATTTCAAATTCAAGTGTACCAGCGTAATGTCCTGCCTTGTGGCCGTTAGTGTTCCGCCACTAACATAATTTCAGGCAGCGTCCTTTCCTCACCTTTTGTCGCTGCCCAGCATGGTGTGTAGCTTTGACAGCCAATGCATATTTCATAGTGGATAATCACGTTCGTAACTTTTGTGTTTGAATTCTCATGTACCGATTGGTGGCATGCAAGTCATTGAGTTGGTCGGTTCGTGGCTGTCCACTGTTGGGGTTCCGATGGATCAAGTGTAGTTGGGCTCACCACCTGTCTCACTTTAGTGAACGACGGCAGAACGACATCCCTGGAGGCTTCTAACTGCCGTTTTCTTTATTGTCCTTCTAACCGGTGTTTAATTCTCTGTTTATAATCTATCATTGCAATGATTTAAAAATTCTTCTTTTTAGTGGACTTTATGTATTTCTAAATTTTGGAAAATCCATTGTGGACCTTAAGCCGCTTAAAACCTTATTCTTGAAATTACCCTTTAACAAAAACTATGCAGCCTTCTACCTTAAAGAATTATGGTAATATATTTTCAAATTTTCAAATTTAATTGTTGCCTTCAGCTTCTTGTGTTGCACTTTGCATATGTTTGTTCAATCTACGTTTGCCTTGAGGCTTTCCAGCCTAACTGTGATACCATATATATTTTAATTATTTTATTTTCTATTTTAACTGCATTTTTAATTGTTGACTTTTAAGATTTCTTGTTTGGAGGCCCTCACCCGTGAAATAATTGCCTTTTTGAAACCCGTAGTTCTAAAGTTTCGGCTATGTGCCGTTTTGGTTTAAAGGTTGTTATTAAATTACAATAAATTACAATTTTGAGTGAACCTGACCGACACCTTATTTGGCCCTTTCCACAATCCTAATCACCTGTTCTGCCCTGCGGGTTTAGTGGGCGTCTCAATACATGATGTAATTTGTCGAAATACCAGGAGACGTATCGCCCACCAAATATGTACAAATAGAATGCTGTTCGGCAACACAATGTCTGTAACAGGACGATATACCTTTATATGAACCTTGGTTTCTTCCCACGTGCAACTGAGACAATCGACGTACACTGAAGGGCCAAAGAAACTGCTACGCCTGCCTCATATTCTGTAAGAGTACGAGGACGTGGAAATCTCTTCTGAACAGTACGTTGCAAGACATCCCAGATATTCTCAATAATGTTCATGTCTGGGGAGTTTAGTGGCTAGCGGAAGTGTTTCAAGTGAGAAGAGTGTTCCTGGAGCTACCCTGTAGCAATTCTGGACGTGTGGGTTGTTGCATTGTCCTGCTGGAATTGCCCAAGTCCATCGGTATGCACAGTGGACATGGATGGATGCAGGTGATCAGACAGGATGCTTACGTAAGTGCCACCTGTCGAAGCTGTATCAAGACGTGTCATGAGTCCCATTTCACTCCTGCTGCACACGCCCCACACCGTTACAGAGCCTCCACGAGCTTTAACAGTCCCCTGCTGACATGCTGGGTCCTTGGATTCATGAGGTTGTCTCCACACCCGTACAAGTCCTTCCGCTCGATGCAATTTGAAACGAGGCTCGTCCGACCAGGCAACATGTTTTCTGTCATCAACAGTCCAATGTCGGTGTTGATCGGCCCAGGTGAGGCGCAAAGCTTTGTTTCGTGCACGAGTGGGCCTTCGACTCCGAAAGCCCATATCGATGATGTATCGCACGCTAACACCTTATGATGGCCAACATTGAAATCTGCAGCAATCTGCGGAATGGTTGCCCTTGTGTCACGTTGAACGAATCTTTTCAGTCGTCATTGGTCTTGTTCTTGCAGGAGCTTTTTCCGGCCAAAGCGATGTCGGACTTTTGTTGTTTTTCCGGATTCCTTATATTCATGGTACTCGTGAAATGGTCGTACGAGAAAATCCCCACTTCATCCTTCCCTTGGAGATACTGTGTCTCATCGCTCGTGCGCCGATTATAAAACCAAGTTCAAACTCACTTTAATCTTGATAATCTGCCATTGTAGGAGCAGTAACCGATCTAACAACTGCACCAGACAATTGTTGCCTTGCATAGGCTTTGCTGACCAGAGCGCCATATTCTGCATGTTTACATATCTCTGTATTTGAATACGCATGCCTATACCAGTTTCTTTGGCGCTTCAGCGTATATAGAGATAGTCATCGTTTGATTAAGGACGATCACACACCACTACGAAAAGTGTTTCTTTCGTTCTGAAAGACGACAGCGTTGAAATACATGTGACAAATTTATTCAGTAGTAAAAAGTAGTCAAGTGGACTGCCATCTTTGATCTTACAATCTCAGTTGTGTAGATTTTGAATGGAGCCCGTTTTACTCATTTTCTCAGTGTAGTATCCGTCTGTTATATGCTTCACAGATGTTAATTTTTTTCACTGTTCAAAATTCTGCCGATTAATTTTTCAATAAATTACGAACCACCTCCATAATTTATGCCGAAATAAACTATTCTCCAGTGAGTGAACAAAACTGCATCAAACAACAAGTTGCATTAAAGGGTAGAAAAACGGCAACTCATCTAATGAGCCAAAATTCTAGAACTTTCTTTTAAGCAAATTTCCGAGAAAATAAGCGTTTCATGTGGGTCATACATCATTACAAACAAGCTGTCATCGTAAAAGGCCCATAGATTTTTTAAATAACGACTGGTACGCCTCGAAAATATAGCTAAGTCATAAATCTAGTTACAGCAATTTTAAAGGTGACTTAAAAACCTTGTTTGTCCAAGCAAGTCGAATAGGTAACAACGTAGAAATGAAAAACAGACCAGCATTGAGGTTTATAATGATACAGTTTTACTACTTAATTAGCTATCGTAAAATGTTTCACTTGTTTTTCAGCTCGCTTTAAGACCACATTCCGGATATGTGTAACTCTCAGCACAGTTTTTGGACGATACTGCTCGTCATGCATTTTTCAATAAATAACGTTGGAAATAAATGTAGAATTCTTATCTATATAAAACGGCTAGGGTAACATAGCATAGTGCAGTTGATATTAGCCGTACTGAATAAAATTAAATGTTGGTCGTTGATCGTAGCGACAAGAAAACCACGAGCAATAGTGTCTCTGTTGGAATTTAGGGAAGAGTTAATGTTTAAAAAAACACGGTATCTGGAAGTTTTAGGGTAGATGAGCGTAGAATTCCTGGAATTGGATGACTATTTGCACGCTTCATTATAGTACGGCTTCATCTGATAAATTTATAAACTGCTTGTTGTTGGTGAATGGAAATTTTGGAAATTTGTGGTAAGGTCTTATGGGACCAAACTGCTGAGGTCATCGATCCCTAAGCTTACGCACTACGTAATCTAATTTAAACTAACTTATGCTAAGGACAGCACACAATCCCATGCCTGACGGAGGAGCTGAGGAAGGAGTCGGACCTCCGACGGGGAGAGCCGCGCATTGGTGAATGAACAATATTACAGTGAGGCTATAAATATGAATGCAATTTCTAGTTCTAACTAGTCTGTACTGAATGTCTTTGTTACAAATAGAGCTGTCTAGCAATAAGAAGAATTCAGTGCTATACATGTTTGAATTTTAGATAGAAATAGTTTTAACTTTGAATATTTGATTAAACTATTTTCATCTAGATAAACTTGTTTGGAAGAAATAATTCAATTAAAAACAATTAAAGTTTTATTCTGTCTCTACCTCCATGACCATGGGCCACATGAACTGTTTCAATAATGTCGCAAATTTCGTCTCCATGTACGTAGTACCTCATGGACTCTTTTTTTGTCACTAAACTTTCGTATCCACAAATTTTAATAGCCTTGAAATGATTTAATTTTCTGTAGTGTCTTTTTTGCAGCTAATTGTGCTTCTGCAGTTTCATCCACTAATTGATGGTAAGAGTCTATTGTCATTATAGGGCAGTGCTTCTTTCTTTTTCGTGCTCATCAGACTGTAATATCTTTTTCTTAAAAAAATCTTCTTTCCATCGCATTTCTTGATTTAGATCTGCCATGAGAAATGTGTATAAGTCGATCTACAAATGTTTAGCGGAAGCTTAAATGAGCAGGTATTCGAAGGCGGGCGGCATGTCAGCGACACGCCCCGCCCTAGACGGGCGACGCCTTTCGACCAATCAGAATCGATCTAATTCGTCACGGGTAAGCGAAATGAACCTTGACCTGGATGGAGACAGTTATAAATCATTTTGTCAAATGCGTTTTATCTAGTTAAAACCAGTTTTTAATTGACATTCATTTTCGACTAGCGATAAACTATAGTTGTAACAAAGATATTTAGTGTAGTGTAGTTTTAACTAGTAACAACGCGTTCTAACTAAAAACACGCGTTACTGTAACATAGATCAATATTATACCACCACAGTGATGTCCTCCAAGTATTAATAAGAAATGTAAGAGGCCTCTCTGACATTTTGTAAGAAATGTTTGTGGGACAGGGTTGCCAGTATTCTAAAACGATGTTTTCGGTTTCCATGACATTAAAAAACATAGATGTGGTTGGTTCAAGACCATTATGTACGGACAATTCTAGAGAAGACATTAATTTGGCAGAGGCTGCTAAATACGTAGTGCCTTCATTAAGAGGGCACATGCACACCATAATGACGCACAGTAAAAGGTATAATAGCACCACAAGTTATAAGACCTACACTTGTTAATTACTTAGTACTAGCCGAGAAACCCAGTATTCACTGTGTATTTCTTTATAGGTGTGTCCGAGACTTCGTATTTGTGGAATTTATTTTTGACTAATAAAGTTTGAAGGGGTATGATTGCGGAAATGTACAAAGAGCTTTTTTACTTTACTAACTTGGGAGAAAGCCACACAGAGCTGAAAAGCAACTGACGATAAGGTCCACACCTGCAACACCAAGCCTCTGGCCTTGTGCTCTGGCATGACAGAGGTCCACCAGAAATTGTACATGTTTAAAGTGAGACATCAAATTGTTAGGGATAAGTAGGATTAGGCGTGCAAACCTCTCTCACATGCGCCACTCTCCATCAACATTTCTGCTTTTGTGATGTTACGCTGAAGAGAAGTAACTTAAGGCCTCTGTGTGGGCAGTGTTCTGAGGAGCCAGATAACGTATGACCCTCTCGATCTAAGTTACGTTGCACCCTCTTTCGAAAGGAGTTTCCAAAGAGCGACGTAAAGCCTAAATTCTCGAGCAGCAGCAAGTCTGGCTTCACGATCTTCATCAGATTCTGAGACCGCATAGTACTCACTTTTTTTTAGCTGTCCTGGTGCATTTATAAAGATCCGGCCATTTCCTAAGCATTTTTATTTATAAACAAAACAAAATCGAAAAAACAAAATCGAAATGTAATGAGTAGGCATCCAAATCACGAAGCAAATTTAATAAATTCAGTTTTTGTACCAAAGAACACAAGTAATAAAATCTATCAAAAGAAGCAAAGCAATACCGTTAAGTTTTTGATACACATAGAAATGTCAGTGAATCCTTTATCTCGCAGTCAAGAAAATTCGCTGTTAGTTTCTATTCATAAAGATATGATTGCGACGCTTAATTTTGTCACTGACGTAAACTTCCGAAAATATATCTGTCACAGAGATAAAAAAGAGTAACTGTCACCCATAGGTTCTTTAGTGTACTACTCCGTAATGATTAAACATTGTAACTGCTAAGCTGAGCAGACGATTTGAGATAAAACTTTCCATTACGACATCTTTTCTTTCGTGTTCATATTTTGATGAAATAAAGAGTATAAGTTTCCCGAAGCTGCGCTCAAGTTACCTGCGACAAAATTATGAAACTTCGTCTAATAATTTTAGAAATTAGTGTACTCAAACTGACCAGCAGACAGATACGACGTTGCCTGTCTTTGGTGCCACCGCATATCTACGGCGGACACATGTAATCGGCAGAGACACTCAGTCATTTCAGTTCAGATCAGTTGCTGCGGCAGTTGCTTGTGTTTTGGCAGTGGACACTTGGCCCGTGCGGTTGCCTCGACACCGTGTGTGTTGCCAGCTCTAACTCACTGTCACCATCTTTCAAAGCAATGTCAACATTGTATGTAAACAAGTAAGCGGAGGTTATTTTAATACACACTCAGAGCCGCTGTAGTGAAAGCAAAGTTCAAATTAAACGTGACTGTAGGTACTTGTTTCTGTCGAACCCTCACTGCAGAGCTTTGTTTACGTTTCTCTCAAGCGGCTAACGTAAACAACATAGGAGGAATCCCAACTGTGGGCGTAAATCTTTCCATTAAAATATGCGATGTGGCTTACTCGTACATTGTACCCGAACATGTGGATCTTTTTGCTAGTTTTAGACCACACACAGACTAAGTGCAAGGGAGAAAATAGTGGATGTGCTACAAGTAACAGTGTAGTCAAGGAACAAAGCACACATGCCATTCTTACCCCACTAAGCACGTGTAGCATTGAAAGCCAGAAGCAAGGATGTCTATCTCGTCAACAACATTAATACTGATCTAAAGAGTTTCACGTAGTCTCGTACGTCACAGAATTTCTCCGGCTGACCAGATGTGAGAAAGTGCTTGTGACTGTACACCGCCATGTGTCTTTCATGCAAGTGTCCCGTCTCATGCGTTCTGTGGGAACCAGTGTCCCCACAGGTAGACCCCGACCAAAGTAACTGTAGTGCATCAGCTGACCGCGTCCGATGCTATTAATCGAGTGTGTACAGCAAGTGGCTAGTGAAGTTTGTGTATGATTGAGTTCTCTTTCAGTTTTTATTTTACTAAACGGAGGAAAATTAGCTGCAGAAGCTACAGGAGCTTTTTACAAATATTTGTGGCTATTTATATCCTTACCAACAGTTATTAACGACTGCGGAGTTCCACAAGACCATACTTCGTCAAAATATCATAGAGGCAAGAAATGTTTGTGACAAATTAGACTCTCTGTCTAATGGATATATTTAACACAACTCTCCCACAACCCTCTTCCATCTATCGATAAATAAACACTGCTTGATTACGCACCCTATGACAACCTCGGCAGTGTATTACCTAATCAAACTAAAAGTGTATTTTTGTGGGGTGTCCACAGCCTCAGCGTGTTTTGAGAATGAAAACATGGTCCGAGTAGGCTGCATTGTTTTAATTATCATTGCGACTGGCCAATTTCATCCTTTGGTCATTTTCAGGCATGAAGGTAGAAGTTTGAGATAAGTGCTTGAAAATGACCAAAGGTTGAAACTGGCCAGTCCCATAGAAAATAAAAAATGCAGCCTACCTGGACCACGTTTTCATTCTCGTCAAATTAACTTACCTGTTTTACGGTGGCAATAGTGGCATCACTCACACAGCAAGAAAATCCTGACTATGTTATCTGCATCTATATTCCACAAGACACCTCGTAGTGTTCCATTCGCGAATGGAACGCTGATTCTTATATTATTAATATTTTGCAATGTTAAAGGGGTATCCGCGCAGAAAAATATACTTCAGTCCGAACGACGTTTAGTGAGCTGCTCTCGGACATTTTGAACGCAATCCCATGTCACGCGTCGTTAATTAGACCGAATAAATTCATTAAAAGGTAACAATTAAAATACGACGAATACATTGTAGAGAATAAGATAATATATACTAAAAAGTTACTGAGTCATAAAATTGTAATAATAGTTGTTTGCAATTTTTTGTTTAAGAGTCAACCCTTGGAGCTCAAGCAAAATTAAAAGCTTATCGTCCGATAAGCCTAGCATACTGCACTCCTCTTTAATTCTTTGAGTTGGCAAAAGATTCACTGTTTAAGAGTTTGTTTGGTGTAATGCATTTGGGAAAACTAGAAATTCTGCACAAGGCCAAGTTGAATGCCTTATGCAGAAGAATATGATTCCTTTCTGCACGATGGTCTGTCAGAAATCGATATTAATTTTTATATACAATGCACTTCAGTTGTGTGCCGAATCAGACACCATATATATGAGGCACCTAGTGGCAAGCTCATGCCTCAGACAACCATTGAAAATTACTGGTAAGCGAGAAGCACAATGGCCAAAAATAGATTGTGTGATTGTATGACTATAAAAAATATCATTGTTGAAATGTGCTCCATTGTGGTCCTTGCTAATGACAAAGCAAATCTCAACAGCTTTGATGTCGTGTGGAATACCTGAGGCAAAACAGGGCGTTTCCTCACAGTTCCATAACTCGAATCTAAGTGTGGATGTGAATTATATTACTTGAAGAAATACAATAATCGCCACTTTCTTGTATGTTTTTATTTACACCAACAAGCGTTTGAATCACGTTTATAAATGTGGTATATTGGTACAACAAGCAGAATCAATGTTTTTAAGGATGCGCTAATTGACGTTTGTTAAATATGACAAGGCGAGAAAAATATGTTAGAACTGTTACGCGATGACGTTTTAGGATATTTTTTATTATTAGACCAGTGATTTTAGATTTTTTATCACAATTGCGGCAAGTCGCTGCGTGAAAAAAAAACGTTATTAGCAGTTAGACGTGTATTACGCCAACTGAAGGTGGGTGAAAGCTCGAAACGTGTATTGATATAATAAAAATGTATAAAAATGTGACTGGGTGCTTCATTTCTTCAAGTAATAACTTATATCTTCCCGGGAGGGACCGTCCTATGGTTTCACAGGTCGTTTAATTTCGACACTAGATGCTTCAAACTCTTAGGTCCTGCAAACACACATGAAGTTGTCATATTAGTTCTGTTGTTTTTTTGTGCTTTCACCTTGCTAGACGGGTATTCACGCCCTCTGAATGCAGTATGTCCCACCACGTGTACATATTCCTCCAGCGGTTAAGATATTTTTGGAAACTTATTACTTATGTATTCAGAGTTTGCAAACACGACTATGTCATACTTAATTTTGAGACAGGATAAATTTGATTACTCTTCATGATCCTGCTGTATAAGTATGTGAAACAATATGGCTGAGGTTAGAGATGGGCCAAACAGTTATTTCAAAGGATCAGTTACCGCAGTTATTGTTTTTTTTTAAATCAGTTACTTTTAACAGCTATTTATAAATATGAGTTATTGTTACAAACGAATTCGCTAAACATGGGTGCAATTAAATAATTAAGTATGTGGACTCCATCAGTTTAGTTTAGTTTAGTTCAGTTTATCTAACACTGCGGATACTGTGAACTGGCAGGAATGTCTGTTGAATCATGCCGTAACCATATCTAATTAACTGTCCGTTACATTTCAGATGATGTTTGAACATGCAGTTTTGACACAACACTAGTAAAAGTGAAATGTTAAAGACGTGCTTTTGCAAGTCTTCTTCTTCTTCTTTTTCCCGCATTTTTCGCAGGGTCGGCATGGTTAAAATCGGATTTGGCATGGTTAATTTGAAGGGGTGGCTGGATGCCCTTCCTGCCGTCACCCCGTACCCCCCAGGACAGAATCAGTGTACCCCAGCTGCCTGCGTCTAGTGTAATTCGTGAAATAGTGCGGACGTGTTTCAAACGTCTGCTTGTCGTGTAACTCAGGCGGGACGTGGGTACCAGCCCAGTATTCACCTAGTGGAATGTGGAAAACCGCCTGAAAACCTCACCCAGGCTGGCCGTCACACCAACCCTCGTCGGAAGGTCGCCAGGCGGATTCGATCTGGGGTCGGCATGCCTACCCGATTCCAAGAAGCATAGCATTAGCACTCACGACTAACCTGGCGGGTTACATGCTTTTGGAAGTACGAACTAATATATAAGCTTAACACTGTAGGGAAAATTAGAAGCTTAATTTCTGGTGCTGTTCACTTACCGTAATACGTGTAGAGCCATGAAATACAGCACAAGAATAAAAGTAACGTGGTAGATTAGTTCACTCCAGTGCAAGGTATTCCATTTGGGAAAATTGAGAGTGTGGTAATAAAGTTTCATTTGACATTTGAAAACCTAATCGATTTCTGCAAAATTTCTTCAGTTACCGATAATGTGAGACTGACTAGTTACAGTTCTCGAAGCCATCAGAGTGCTTCGTACCTATTACGTTTAGCATTATTTATAAAGTGTTTCTAAAACTGACTAAAAATTTCTAGCTTCATACAGATAGTGTTGAAAATTTGTCCTTGAGAATTTTTAGTACCAATGGCAATATTTGTAAAAATAAACCGAAATATGTGGGGTGCATGTAATAGATGATTGATGAATGAATAGTTTACATACGTCAGTAACGATTTTATTGTACTGCACATGGTATGAACGGTTGTGAGACTTTTCTCAAACACAGCTACTATCTGCGCTGCTTACTATTATCTATGGCATGCGTCCCACGTTTTTCGTTTTAAATTTTACATGTATTGTTATAGCCATTAAAAATTCAGTACCGTAAATTATCAGGACTATTTACGGGGATTTAGGATTTGTGTGGGGCTAGACGAAATTATAATTTTTAATCCGTTTTAAAAACGTTTTATATTAAAAGATTTTTATTTCAATAATCATTTTCTGCTTTTAAGTCTTGTTTTGTGAAATTTTTTAATCTATATCCAACATTTTCATGAGATTACAACAGAAAAATTAGGTCGCTTGCATGTTTAGTTCAGTTTCATTTCATCTGAGCCAGCCAGTATCTTGTTTCAGATACTACGCATATATCGCGAAAAGACCGTGTAGGTAAAAATTATAGAGATTCGAGCTCACACGGAAACTTAAAAGCAATCGTTCTTCCCACCAAACTTTCGTGACTGGAACGGGGAGAGGTGGAAATAGTAGTGTTACACAAACTACCTTCCGCCACACACAAGATCGAGTTAATATTGCACTGTCATCCGCTGCTGAACTATGTTGAAAGTTTCGGGTCTCTGGCTTACCAGAGAGGAATACTATGAAATCAACTCTGTGGAATCCCCGACGGCCGGCGGTTATTTCCGTAGAAGTACGAAAATACTTGTTTCACAGACCTCTCTGGAAATATCGCCGTCTGCTACGACCTACTGGAATCCGGGACACAGTTATCAACTTCCAGGATACCTGTAGTAGCAGCCCGTAACTAACAGAGAAAAAGAACTGAGACCGAAAAATAACTTACAGGTTTTCTCATATACTGATTGTTATTTCCATAGTCGCACAAATTTCTTACGGTCACTCTATGTAGTTAGATAGAACAAAACCGAAGTACACAGGTCAATTAACAGCTTGTGTACAGTCTAACAGAAATTCCGCAGAAAAATAACTTATACTCATCTACCGACTGTAATTTCCATAGTCGCACGAATCTTTATGGTCCCTCAACGTAGTTAGTTAGCACGAAACGCAAGCATGCAATTCGATAAACTGATGACGATCAGTCTGACAGTTATTTCCATGAACTACAGAGTATCTTACAGATGGTCCGTCCCTCTGTTCTGTTCATTTATACATGGTCCGATATCAGAGCATGTGAAAGCATAGTAGGCAGTTCGGTTAACAGATGCTGCCACGCACTGTTGGTAGGTATTAAATTAACTGCTTCAACACATGAACGGATATTACATAACACTAGCTGCTACTTTTCTGTAACGGGTTATTTCTATCAGTTTAGTTATAATTTCCCATATTTAGTTAAGATACTGTCACTGTCACATAGGGGAAAGAGAGAAAGAAAAAGGATAATCCGTAATCGACAGACAAACTAACTGTCCCGCTTCTGTGTTATCTGCGATTACACGTTTCCTGTCTGATCGTCTAGCAAAGACAGGCGTACGTGCTTTAGGTAACTTAAATGTAGAGAACCTTAACAACGTAACACGTGTGAACTTCAAATAATAACAAGATAACAGCGCCGCAAAACTGATGTCCCATCGTCAGGAGAAGAGCTTCCACGATTATCATACCTACTGTACTAAACATAAGCAAACATATTACAGGGGTACGGTTCGTGTAATCATCATTCTGAACGCCATGTCTTGTGTGCAAAATGTCACCGACCACTCCTACATGTCACAAAGCGATTCTGGTCTGTCGACACTGCTCGTTAACTTCATGAGGACTAATCGCAACAGAGGCCTATGTTATAAGGCATTTCATGTCTTCGGGAGTCACCGGTGTTCACTTATAGATATTGCTTGAACCTGCAACTCTATGGTTTTTCTGAACTTCCGATGCCGGGCAAATGGTTTGCGACGCTTTTTATCTTGTTACTGTTGACGAAGGTCGACACATATTTAGTCACTGACGTTCTCTTCGAAGGCTCTTTCCAACGACTGCATTTCTCAATATGTACCAAACAGTTATGAACAGAGAATAGATACCAAAATCTAGATATTCACCCTTCTTCCGTGAGTCATATCACAGTATAATGTGAATGTCCAAAATCTGGATTTCACCCCTCTTGCGTGAGTGATATCACAGTATAACATCAAACATTAAGGTACAGCACGAAATCATGATTTGCTTTTATCTACAGCAAACTAGACAACCTTGAATAAAAGTTTTAGGCTGCTGCTATAGTGAAACCTACTGAAGAAACATCGTAACGTCTATTTTAGATTTAACAAAAAAACTCTATTTTAGATTTAACAAAAAACTCACGTCTGTGACATTTTTCTCACTTTTGACATCAGCTTGAAGGGAAATACTACACTTGGGATTAAAATCGAAATAGAGGCCCTTAAATTCCAAACAGTATGTTACCTCGTTTTTTATTAGCTTCATCGTGAGACTCAAAAATTACCCGACAGGTTAGCCGAGAGTGCTAATGCGGTGCTTCCTGGGCTCGGCTAGGCGCTTCGGCTCCGGACTGAATCCGCCCGGCGGATTTACGACGAGGGCCGGTGTGCTGTCCAGCCTGGATGTGGTTTTTAGGCGGTTTTATACATCCCACTAGGTGAATACCGGACTGGGCCCCACGTCCCGCCTCAGTTACACGACTCGCAGACATCAGAACACGTTCGCACTATTCCATGGATTACATTAGAGGCAGACAGCTGGGGTACACTAATTCCATCCCGCCGGGTACGGGGTGGCGGCAGGAAGGGCATCCGGCCACCCCGTAACATTAACCTTGCCAAATCTGTTCCTAACCATGCCGACCCTGCGAAACTGTAGGGTAGAGGCACAAGCGACAGAAGAAGAACTGTGAGACAATGACGGGACTGGTATTCTGAAGTTTTGTCACACACACACACACACACACACACACACACACACACACACATATATATATATATATATATATATATATATATATATATATATATATATATATATATACTCCTGGAAATGGAAAAAAGAACACATTGACACCGGTGTGTCAGACCCACCATACTTGCTCCGGACACTGCGAGAGGGCTGTACAAGCAATGATCACACGCACGGCACAGCGGACACACCAGGAACCGCGGTGTTGGCCGTCGAATGGCGTTAGCTGCGCAGCATTTGTGCACCGCCGCCGTCAGTGTCAGCCAGTTTGCCGTGGCATACGGGGCTCCATCGCAGTCTTTAACACTGGTAGCATGCCGCGACAGCGTGGACGTGAACCGTATGTGCAGTTGACGGACTTTGAGCGAGGGCGTATAGTGGGCATGCGGGAGGCCGGGTGGACGTACCGCCGAATTGCTCAACACGTGGGGCGTGAGGTCTCCACAGTACATCGATGTTGTCGCCAGTGGTCGGCGGAAGGTGCACGTGCCCGTCGACCTGGGACCGGACCGCAGCGACGCACGGATGCACGCCAAGACCGTAGGATCTTACGCAGTGCCGTAGGGGACCGCACCGCCACTTCCCAGCAAATTAGGGACACTGTTGCTCCTGGCGTATCGGCGAGGACCATTCGCAACCGTCTCCATGAAGCTGGGCTACGGTCCCGCACACCGTTAAGCCGTCTTCCGCTCACGCCCCAACATCGTGCAGCCCGCCTCCAGTGGTGTCGCGACAGGCGTGAATGGAGGGACGAATGGAGACGTGTCGTCTTCAGCGATGAGAGTCGCTTCTGCCTTGGTGCCAATGATGGTCGTATGCGTGTTTGGCGCCGTGCAGGTGAGCGCCACAATCAGGACTGCATACGACCGAGGCACACAGGGCCAACACCCGGCATCGTGGTGTGGTGAGCGATCTCCTACACTGGCCGTACACCACTGGTGATCGTCGAGGGGACACTGAATAGTGCACGGTACATCCAAACCGTCGTCGAACCCATCGTTCTACCATTCCTAGACCGGCAAGGGAACTTGCTGTTCCAACAGGACAATGCACGTCCGCATGTATCCCGTGCCACCCAACGTGCTCTAGAAGGTGTAAGTCAACTACCCTGGCCAGCAAGATCTCCGGATCTGTCCCCCATTGAGCATGTTTGGGACTGGATGAAGCGTCGTCTCACGCGGTCTGCACGTCCAGCACGAACGCTGGTCCAGCTGAGGCGCCAGGTGGAAATGGCATGGCAAGCCGTTCCACAGGACTACATCCAGCATCTCTACGATCGTCTCCATGGGAGAATAGCAGCCTGCATTGCTGCGAAAGGTGGATATACACTGTACTAGTGCCGACATTGTGCATGCTCGGTTGCCTGTGTCTATGTGCCTGTGGTTCTGTCAGTGTGATCATGTGATGTATCTGACCCCAGGAATGTGTCAATAAAGTTTCCCCTTCCTGGGACAATGAATTCACGGTGTTCTTATTTCAATTTCCAGGAGTATATATATATATATATATATATATATATATATATATATATATATATATAGAGAGAGAGAGAGAGAGAGAGAGAGAGACGACATGGAACAAATACCTAAACTTACCAGTTCCAATTTGATTCCAAAACCTTATAACAAATTATAACTGTCTAAATTCTTCCTAAACAACATCATTAACACATGAGAAGGATGTGCTTGATGCAGGCGGACCAGATCCGTAATCAATCAGTCTGATTCCCTTTTGTGTCATGGGCAGCCTAAGTACATCCACAAGAAAACCGCATGATGTCAAAGCTGGGCGTCGCGGTTGTGACCTCCACCACAGAGGCGTCAAAAGTAGCGGTGAAATTTTGATAACACACTTGACACTCCACGGTGGCGTTGGGCAGAATTATGGTGCCAGTGTGACATCACTAACCCACTTTACACTCTCACATGAATTTCTGAGCTTTGTCCTTTTTTTTTTTTCATGTGTCGACAACTTGCTGTCTGAAGCATAGGTGAGCCTGAGTGTGACGATTAAGGGGGCCACGCTTGTGTACAATTATAGAGAAAGGTTGTAAGAACTTTAGAGCCAAATATCAAGCCACTAAATTGCAATGGGAGACAATTTCGGGGTCTCGAAAACGTGACCGTTTAATTGTGTTCTGCAGTATATAATGATCGGTCCAGGATCCCCCCTCCCCAGTCGCAATATGGTCATGGTACGAGGCATTGCTAGAAACAGCTGTAGTTGAACTTCAACCTGACAATGGTCCTCACAAACTGCGTTTCAATCCCTGTGCCAGATTAATTGCATTTCAGACCCCCCTTTTCAGCCTCATGTATATGCAGGTGGATTTGTTTGTACCAGGTGGCTTTGTGTCGATCTCTGGTCTCTCTCGCCTCTCTTTAGTTGAGGAAAAGAGATCATAAACCGGGATCTCTTGTTCTTGCACGCTGTGCATCGTATGTCTTCGGCCAGCTACTCAGATTTCTCATTCCCCACAGTACCCAGCATAATCCTTGATCCACTCAATTGCTACCTGTGCACCGATGTTTAGCATCTCTCGTAATGTTTAGCATCTCTCAAACAGCAGGAGCTATTTGGTATGGTAAGTAACAACTCCCTTGGCCCTTACTGATTGATGTTATGTGTCCACCGCAAGAGAACAAGTCCGTATGCATTACGGCATGGGTTCGCTATGGTCATTGTCAATTCAATATCTCGGAGTCCCACTGTGTAAATGGCCGCCCCTTTCAATAGGAGAAATAGCTAACTCTTCTTTTTAGTTTTAATATCTATGACATAGGAACAATCGGTGGAGTGCTTGAACACTGCCACAAGAAAAAGTCAAAAAATCACACTTTTAGAGGTTTAAAATTTATTGCTGCAACAGTGCATATGGAATACATGAAATGATTTTATTTACAGATCAATAGCGCAATTTTAGTATCCACACAGTTTCACACGTAATGCTTCCAAGACAGGTAACAGGATCTCATTGTAAATACTCGTAAATTTTCCTCATTTATCTCAAATTAAAAACCGCAAAGTAACAGCTAACGGCTAGTAAATAACAGTGGCGGCATGCAGTCGCTGTTTCAGGAAAGGAGAGTACTAATGTTTTCGGACCAGGGCATTATCCGACCATGGACGGCCAGTAGAGGGCTGGCACAACGATCACTTTCCTCCCTCTTGTTGTTTAAGATTCATACCAGTGACCTCCGATAAATCTTGGCAAATATAATCAGTGTACTCCAACAGGCCGACGATGTGTGCATTTATACCATTCATGCTTCGTTGGGGGCCGTAAAATTAATTTGACCGAAACGATATACCACTTCGGCCACTGTTACAGGAGAACGGATTTTCCATTTCACCCAATAAGCCGGCAGTCAGTACATACCAAAGACACATATTCAAAACGATTGAAGCCATACATATGTGTGAGTAGCATTTCTTAAAGGATGTGTTAAATATGTAGGCTTTCACATAGACAACAATCTTCGAAGGTCTTGCCATGTAATCCGCTTTTAAGCTAAGAAGTGTTCTGATACTTCGAGCCACGACAGGTAATACATGTAGTGTGGATCCGGTAATAGCTCTACAAATGTGTATCGCGCTGATGCTTCCTCATTTAGATTACGTCTACATGCTGAATGGCAAGGTAGATACTGAAGACATTGTGACTACGCATAGGAGCTCTTTGATCCACCGCGACTAACATGGTGTTAGTCAAAACAATGGAAGCACTCTCATCAGTACGTAGAGAATAACATACCGGAAAATTTATTCGCTAACACCTACAACGCTTGAGGTACGTGCTAACAAACACAATTTACAGCCTTACATTGCGATGCTATATCGAGCGTCACTTGATCCATCAACACCACGATTTGTAAAGACATTTTCAACGCTAAGTAAGTACTAGAATCTTATATTAACAACACGACTCCGACTTTCAGCATGAGTATGAATATATCAACCAGTTACTTGTTGTTGTTGTTGTGGTCTTCAGTCCTGAGACTGGTTTGATGCAGCTCCCCATGCCACTCTATCCTGTGCAAGCTTCTTTCATCTCCCAGTACCTACTGCAACCTACATCCTTCTGAATCTGCTTAGTGTATTCATCTCTTGGTTTCCCTCTACGATTTTTACCCTCCACGCTGCCCTCCAATACTAAATTGGTGATCGCTCGATGCCTAAGAACATGTCCTTCCAACCGATCCCTTCTTCTAGTCAAGTTGTGCCACAAACTCCTCCCCAATTCTATTCAATACCTCCTCATTATTTATGTGATCTACCCATCTAATCTTCAGCATTATTCTGTAGCACCACATTTCGAAAGCTTCTATTCTCTTCTTGTCCAAACTATTTGTCGTCCATGTTTCACTTCTATACATGGTCACACTCCACACAAATACTTTCAGAAACGACTTCCTGACACTTAAATCTATACTCGATATTAACAAATTTCTTTTCCTCAGAAACGCTTTCCTTGCCATTGCCAGTCTACATTTTATATCCTCTCTACTTCGACCATCTTCAGTTATTTTGCTCCCCAAATAGCAAAACTCCTTTACTACTTTAAGTGTCTCATTTCCTAATCTAATTCCCTCAGCATCACCCGACTTAATTCGACTACATTCCATTGCATCGTTTTGCTTTTGTTGATATTCATCTTATATCGTCCTTTCAAGACACTGTCCATTCCGTTCAACTGCTCTTCCAAGTCCTTTGCTGTCTCTGACAGAATTACAATGTCATCGACGAACCTCAAAGTTTTTACTTCTTCTCCATGAATTTTAATACCTACTCCGAATTTTTCTTTTGTTTCCTTTACTGCTTGCTCAATATACAGATTGAATAACATCGGTGAGAGGCTACAACCCTGTCTCACTCCTTTCCCAACCACTGCTTCCCTTTCATGTCCCTCGACTATTATAACTGCCATCTGGTTTCTGTACAAATTGTAAATAACCTTTCGCTCCCTTTATTTTCCCCTGCCACCTTCGGAATTTGAAAGAGGGTATTCTAGTCAACAGGTACTTGATGTACTTATTACTCTCGACTATTTGCAGCCCAGTAACGAATAACAACAAATTAGAAAGACATGTAGAGGAACGCCCAGATGCCGCATGTGTATCTACCGATGGGTCTAAAAACAGTGTCGGTAAAAATTAATACATCATGGAAGACGACGCCGGTTTTGATCCAGAGACGGCATATGCCACGTGAGGGGAAATAGATGGACTTCTTTCGTCTCAACATCGTCCGTCAACAGATAGCGTAGTGGCATAGCTACCTGGGTACCATCTGCGTCTGCCCTTAAACAGGGAATTCTCTCAGCCAGAAGACTCATTGTGGTGCAAACGAGTGAAGCAAGCGAGCAATGAAGCCATGGAGACGCAATCATGCTTCCTATGGCCAAGAGAAGGTGTTTGAAAGGGGTCAAATTGTGCCTTCCACTAGTGGCAGAAGGTTCGTTCGGATAATTGTCACACAAATTGGACGTGATGCGTCAGTTGTGCAACGATGCTGGTATCAGTGGTCACGTGAACATTTTCACACCCGTAGACGAGATTCTGGATGTCCAGGTAGCATAGACGCTCGCCAGGATCGTCGTGTTGTAATGGTAGCAGTGGCAGTTCGTACTGCTACTACCGCACAGATGAGAGTGCTTGTGAACCCCTACGTGTCAACACAATTCTTCCAGAACGATTATTAGTAGGGGGACTACGGGCGCACACCTCTAGCCGTCTTTCACTCATGCCACAGCATCGATGTGCACAGCTCAACGGGTGACATCACGGGATCACTTGGAAAATGGAATGGCATGCCGTGGACTTCAGCGGTGAAAGCGGATTCTGCCTGTATGCAAGTGATAGTTGCCTGCCCCTACGACATAAAGCTGGTGAGTGCTGTCTCATACAGCGCAGTCGTCCAAGACATTCTGGTGTCACCCCAGGCAATATGGGCAGGGGTGTGATAATCTACAACTCTCGTTCACCTTTAGAGTTTCTGGAGGGAACGCTAACCAGGGCTCGGTACATGCAGACTGCTGTTAGACTCGTTCTTTTGCGTTCTTGTAACAGGAAGGTGACGTGTTGCTCCAACAGGATGATGAACCCCCACACACTGCTTGTGAAACTCACCGTGCTCTGAAAGACGCGCTGCAACTTCCCCGGCGAACAAGAGCACGTGTGGGATATGATGGGACGAGCAGTGACTCGCGCGACTCATCATCCAACAACTCTCACTGACATACGAGAACAAGTCTATCAGGCGTGGCATACCATATCTCAGGACAGTATTCGCCATCTGTACGATCGACTAAACGCCAGAGTCAGCGCCTGTACTGCCGTCCGTGCTAATATGGATGTTCGAGCATGGGTCGATACATGAATGTATGGCTTCAATCGTTTTGAATATGTGTCTTTAGTATGTACTGACTGCCGGCTTATTGGGTGAAACGGAAAATCCGTTCTCCTGTAACAGTGGCCGAAGTGGTATATCGTTTCGGTCAAATTAATTTTACGGCCCCCAACGAAGCATGAATGGTATAAATGCACACATCGTCGGCCTGTTGGAGTACGCTGATTATATCTGCCAAGATTTATCCGAGGTCGCTGGTATGAATCTTAAACAACAAGAGGGAGGGAAGTGATCGTTGTGCCAGGCCTCTACTGGCCGTCCTTGGTCGGATAATGCCCTGGTCCGAAAACATTAGTACTCTCCTTTCCTGAAACAGCGACTGCATGCCGCCACTGTTATTTACTAGCCGTCAGCTGTTACTTTGCGGTTTTTAATTTGAGATAAACGAGGAAATTTTACGAGTATTTACAATGACATCCTGTTACCTGTCTTGGAAGCATTACGTCTGAAACTGTGTGGATTCTAAAATTAATGTACTCTGATGAGCCGAAACATTATTACCATCTGCTTAACAGCTTATTTATCCGTCTTCGGAACGAAATACATCACTGATTCTGCATGTCAGGGATCCGACAGTTTGTTGTTATGTTTGTGGAGGTATGTGGCGTTAGATGTCTACGCACAGGCCATGGAATTCGGATAAATAATGGACCGCTGATTTGCGTACGCGGTGATGGCGCCCGATAGCGAATTAGGTGGGTTCCATAGCACCTACATCAGACGCATGTGGTCGCCGAGACATCAACGTGAGTTCACTATAACGGTTCTCAAACCCCTGTGGCACTGTTCTGGCTCCGACACGCGGACAATTATACGGCTGAAAGATGACATCGCCGTCGGGAAAGACATCAAGCGTGAAGGGATGCAGGTGGTTCGCAGCTGTCAGCGTGACTTCGATTACTACCACAGCTTCCACGCAAGCGCAGGAGAATGTTCCCCATAGCATAATACTGCTCCCACCGGCCTGTTTCCGCGACATGCAGCACGTTTCGAGCCGCCGTTCATCTCGATGGCGGCGTTTGTGGAGATGACCAGCGACATAGTGCAGAAAAAAACGTGGTTCGCCCGAAGAGCTGGCACGTTTCCATTGATCGACGATCGAATCCCGATGGTCCCGTGCCCACTGCAATAGAAATTGATCATGTCTTTGGGTCAACATGTGAACAGGTAAGAGTGGTTGCAGCGGAGCTCGATGTTCAGCAATGTATGATGAACGGTATGCTTCTAAACACTTGTGAGTGCACCAGCATTGCTCTCTTTCGGCAGAGATGCCACAGATCACAATCTAGCGTACTTTACAGAGGAAACAAGATTCCGGATCCCATGTTCTACAAGAGTCGTAGACGTCCAAACATTTAGCCCACTTTCCGTACATGCCACGGCAGTAGCACGACAACATTCGTCCAGCTTCACAGTTTTCTCGATACTCGATCACAGGATCTGCGTAGTAATAATCTGCCCCTCGTCAAAGTCGCTTACCTCAAACGACTTCCCCATTTTCAGCCTATGTCTTCGCTAGGGTGATCCCTTGTCCGTTTCTGCCCAGCTTATGTAGTTTTCGTGACGCATTACGAGTCTGCCACGCCATCAGGTGAGATCCAACGTCGCGGTGGGCAGTGATCATAATGTTTCGGCTTATTAGTGTACGTAGCATGTAGTGCAAGTGGTTAATGTTGTGCATTGTGAGTAATCTGAGACATGCCACCCAAAAATATGAAAACTGTGTAAACAGATAGAGGTGCGATTTTCGCTAAGTTGTAGCCAACAATGTAGCGAATTTTACGGCGCAAGGAGGTAATTTGAAACGTTTATTGCTGTCGAATTATGACACCCAGTTTTTTTGAACGGAACTGCTCTGTCGTAAAAAAGTTAGTACACCAGTAAATACGTGGTCCATTTTCATGCAAAGACAGCATACGCCAGGAGGGGAATAGTTGACGTCCTGATAATGGTTTCAACGTCGTCCGCTAACATATAGCGTAATTGCATAACTAACCGCCATCTGTGTCTACCCTTTAATATGGTAAGCTGACAGCCAAGAAGCTCAGTGCGGTGAAAACGTGTAAAGCAAGTAGACAACCAACTACGGAGAAGCACTCGTGCTTCCTATAGCCAAATGAGCGAGTTCAAAACGGGATCAAACTGTGGCATTCCCAGTGACTGTACGGCCCTTTTGGATAATTGCCACACAAGTTGGACGTGCTGTGTCTGTTGTACAATGATGCTGGTATCGATGTTCACGTGAGCATTCTCATACCCATAGACGACGTTCTGGTCATCCACGCCGTACATTTGTCTGCCAGGATCGTCGTATTGTGGGGCCACTAGTGGCAGGTCGTACAGCTATCACAGCACAGGTAAGAGGGCTTTTGAGTCCAGACACGTCAACAGGAACTGTTGCGAAGGGGTTGTTAGCAGTGAGACTATGGGCACGCACACCTCTAGTCCGTCTTCCATTAACACCACAGTATTGTAGTGCAAGGCTAAAATGGTGCCATCAGAAGATTGTTTGGAAGATGGAAAGGCGCTCCATGGTCTTCACCGGTGAAAGCGGATCCTGCCTGCGCTCAAGTGATGATCATTTCCTTGTACGATGTAGGCCTGGCAAGCGTTGTCTCGTAGAGTGCATTCGTCCAAGATACTCTAGCCCCATCCCAGGCCTTATAGTCTGGGATGTGGTAAGCTACAATTCTCGTTCACGTTTGCTGTTCCTGTGGGGAACGCTTACCAGCTCTCGCTAAGTGAGGGTGTTATTATACATGTTATTTTGCTGTTTTTGCATCAGGAGGGTGATCAGCTACTCCAACAGAATAAAGCTCACCCACACACTAACCATGGAAACAAACGTTCTCTGCCAGGCTTCCCTGGCCAGCACGATCTCCGGACTTGTCTGCAATCGACCACGAGTGGGACATAATGGGACGAGAAGCGACGAGAAGTGAGCTCTTACTGAGCTACTTGAATAGGTGTAAGAGGCGTCGCATAACGTATGCCTGGAGAATATTCGTTATATATACGATCGACTGGATGCCAGAATCAGTGCCTGCATTGTCGCCTCTGCTGGTACACCAAATATTAATATGAATGCTCCAAAATGGGTCGATACCTGGTATGTTAGAAACGTTTGTGCTATTGATTGTAAATGTAATCATTTCTTGTACTCCATACGCACTGTTGCAATGATAGATCTCGAGTGAATTGGAAACTTGTAAAAGGGTGTACTAACTTTTTCCGGTAGTGTATATACTTCTTCTCCGGCACTGGAAGAAGTTTCAAAGAAGACCTCTGCGACATGACATGTGTCGTACTTGATCAATAATAAAAACATAACAGCGCTGCAAACTACTTTTCGATCGTCGGGAGATCAGAGGAACGTCTGTCCTGCGATACCAAACTGAGCAAGGTGGCGTACTGATTAACAAAAATGGCTCGGAGCACTATGGGACTTAACTTCTGAGGTCATCAGTCCCCTAGAACTTAGAACTACTTAAACCTAACTAAACTAAGGACGTCACACACACCCATGCCCGAGGCAGGATTCGAACCTGCGACCGTAGTGGTAGCGCGGTTCCAGACTGTAGCGCCTAGAACCGCTCGGCCACCCCGACACTTGGGAGGACGACGGTACAAATGACCGCCCGGCCATTCAAATTTAGATTTTCCGCGATATCCTTAAATCACTTGACACGAATGCCGGGATGGTTGATATGGTATTCGACAGTTTACCTGCAACGCGGCTACCCGCGGTACACCCGCGGCCAACAGGTCACGCTCTGATACTGCAGGCGTCTTCCGCAGAATGAGGTACTAACGGAAGTATAGTGTTAACGACGGGTCGGTGAGTAGTGCTTGACAGCTGAATTGGTTGATGATCACTTGCCCGCGAAAGACAGAGGTCTCATTTCGAGTTCAGGTCCCGAACATAATTTTAATCCGTCACGAAATTGCAAATCTGTGTGCACTCCTCTGCAGAATGAAAATTCGTCTGGATATGTAAATATCTGACAATATCCAAAGTGCCCTCCTACTGTTTCCACTATCATAAATTTGTCGCATCGATATGTGGGGACTTCAAAAAGTGAATTACACATTATTATGGTGGGTCACACAACTTTTACTGAATACTCTACTACACTTTATAGTGACACAGATACACAACTCGAAGAAACTGTAAAAAGAGGGTCGATGCGTTTTACTAATCGTCCAGTTCCTCGGCAATAGAGGAAGAACTACTTGGTCGCGGAGCTACTCGAGAGTCATTGTGTAAACATTCTTGTAGTTGGGATGCCTCTTTTCCTAGATGTTCTTTCTCAACTACCTGGACCTCATCGTCTGTGGTCGTAGTCGGTTACCACCATTCTCGATCAGCCTTGTTCAGATTGTTGCCACTATTTCATTACGGCTGGACGTGACACTGCATTTTGCCTGTATACCGCCAGAATTTCACGGTGAATCTTTGAGCATTTGAGACGTTGTACCCACAAGAATCGTACTGCACCTCGTACTGCAACTTATGTTTCTAGCTGCCACATTATTTTACTGACACACTGTGATGCGCCTGTCGTACGTACAACAGCAGAACTATTTCTGCAGGAAACCTGGTTCATGTACTTTCTTTTGAAAATGCACCACTGTTTTATAACTTACTTTGTAAAGTCCCTACATGCCAGCATTATCAACGATTTCGACGGGCAAAGATGTTTTGCCATTTAATTTCTAAGTTCTTCACACATACGACATTAGGACCTGATCAATGAAACAGAGCTGTAAGTGAGTGTTAAACTAAAAATTTGTAGTAATATCAGATTCTCGCAATCGTATTTCCAAATATGTGTCATACATGTTTCATATATGCGCCATGTTGAGAGCATTTCAGAGTCACTCAAAACATGTTCAGTTATCCAGGATTCTTCAATGACAATTTTCTAATGCGGCTCAGCGTTTAAAATACTCCTCTTAGAAACTCAGATGAACGCGCCGCCGTCAGAATAGGCCCTGCCCCGTCTTTCTGATCTGGCGCTTCGTGGTTAGTACCTGACTAAAATATGCCGCCGCTCGATAATGCAAAGCCATGTAACTGTCGGTATTGTATTCAACGCATTATATTGGAAACCGGACGAATGTTCTCATTCAGGTGCCTGCAAAAACACCTGTGACATGTTCAGAGAATATATGAACCTACCAGACAGCTGCTGATAGTGGCTTTAAGCACTATGGGCCTTAACATCTGAGGTCATCAGTACCCTAGACTTAGAACTACGTAAACCTAAGTAATCTAAGGACATCACACACATCCATGCCCGAGGCAGGATTCAGACCTGCGACCACAGCAGCAGCGTGGTTCCAGGCTGAAGCGCTTAGAACAGCTCGGCCACAGCGGCCGGCAGCTGCCTATAGTATCAGACATGAAATTCCAAATGCCAAGTGTTGCACAACATAAGTTACGTAGTGAGACTAATATAAGCTTACAGATTTAGGATGTCTCCGCTTGCAAACGTTGCAGAATCTGGAAATCGGTCTGCAGACAAAAAGAACTAGTTAACGGTTGGCATAACAAACCATTAGTGAACATTCTCCCGTGGTCTACAGACGGAAAGTCATGGCAATATCTGTGATTAACACATCCTAGGTCAACTCTGTTGACCTAGTACCTCCACCTTCTGGAACAGCTTTTAGAATGAACTTCTCCTCATCTCAAGTACAATGAACCCTTATTATTGTTAGATCCTCTCTATGGATTGAGAAAACCCTGTCTGTTTATGGCGACGAGGAACAGCAACAGCATTTTCGTGAATCAGACGATCTCTGGAAAAGTTGTTTGGAACACCCAATCAGAATTTTCCTTTCGACGTTCAGGTGATCGTAGCTAAAACTGAAATCTGATAATTCACAAACTAAACATCCTGCCATATTAAACCAAAGTCTCTTTTGTGAGGACTCAAACAATAATAAATGTACTGACATGACAAATGTAACGGAACGTCCTCATCACAAATATTCAATTATTTGTTTATTCTTTCGTCATTTAAAAAGTGAATATTAAAAAAGGGATTACACGATAAAATAAGATACATTCAACACTGCATAATAGAAAATTTTACACAGTGAGACTTACTTTTGGTCCGTGAATTGGTATGTGTCCTCAAGTTCACATCGAATCCATTCATAGTGCACTCGATTAGGTGGGTCTATCTATTGATTGAGTCCATACGCGCACTGAGGGTCATTCGAGAGACCCCTACATCTTCCGACGCCTGCCCGTACACGGTTTAGGATACTTCGTACTCTATTCGGAAGCTTTAAGTCTACTACTGGTATGGTTGGTTCATCAACCGGACTTCTATTCCTGACTTTGCTGCTACTTCGCAATTTTTTCTATCCCTTACCTGGGTCGTAGGGAAACGTTTATTGCATGACATGAAACACGTAAAACACGTAAAAAATAATATCTCTCAAATTATGTACGTTTGCATTATTTTAGCGTCAGGAATGTTTCTCATTGATTTTCCACCATACTTCTGAGAATATTTCGAAGCCTGATCTAGTCATTCGACAGGAGGGTCGAACTGTCAGTCTGTCTCGACATCTGAAAATATATATTCAACTGTACAACATTCGGAAGTTAGTCCAGCATCTTGCTACCCTCAGTGCTTTCTGCTTTTCATAGAAACGGAGGTACAGTACTCTACGAACAAAACTGTTTCAATACAGACACTAATTCCATGCGCTCTTACCATATCCTTAGTGGGACTTCTCTGTATGTTTGCTGTCGATAACTATACTGCTGTTTGCAAAGCGCCGGTGTTTTCCTGCAAAGCACGTTCGTTTACGATAAAGATAGCTTTGGTGAGGTTTCCCAGTTAAAGACATCTTTTTTTTCTTTCGTTTGGTAACAAGTAAGTTATTGCTCTCCGTGCTTTCAGGGTTGTGTCAATGACTTGAGAATCTCAGGTTGCACCTCGAAGTTCTGTCAGTGGTATAAACACGCGTTTGAAACGTGCCGGAGAATTATTATAGCAATAGAAATATGTACCCACGAATACTAAATATGTCAAAATTTAGATTCTTAAGTTTTAGTTCGCAAATATTGTAGTTTGAAACCAGTTATACGTCTTGTAAACCAACGAGCATCTATCGACAGTGATGGTCTCGACAGTGAAGGTCTCGACATAGAGTAACATCTATGTCTGTATGGGAAGTTTATTACCTGTATAATATTCTAACTTGCTGATACGGAGCATTAAGTGACCATTCTAAAAGGCCGCCTACCTCATAGATGGAAGCAATTATCTATCAAGCAAAGAAAATTCTGTCTTGTCGGGCAATGCCTGAGATGAAGCTGTGGTATTTGACGAGACGGAAGGTCATGAGTGGTTTCATGAAATATAGCTTAACAGGAAGTCTTTATCACATGGCGTAGCACCAAGGTATGCTAGAATCGACTTCTAGAATCATTCAACTAACATAAGGATGATTATACACAGTTCTGAAGTAGCGTTGATTAAAAGTGAGCTTACGGAAGGATACAAAAATAATCCCGTATGATCATGAGTGAATTCGAGCTAAAACGCGAAACAGAGCAAGTAATCCCCGAAACAGTGCTTTGCAAGGACTTTAGACTTCTACCTGGTGCTACTGAACAAAGAAAGAGCATAATATTTCACATGCAAGAGCGTAAACTCTCTAAGATGTGTAACGATGGTGGCTCTGTGAGCTTCTGTGAGAAATTCGACCACAATGTTGTTGATATGGTTATTAATCTAACAATTATTTCTGTTGACGAAATGAGTATTTTGAAAAAAGACCTCAATCAGAGTGTTGCTCTTCATATGAGTAAACAGTTCGTAAAGATTACAAAAACGGAAGTGAAATATGAATGTGAAAGTGCTAAGTTACCAAAGGTGTCAACGGTCTGAAATCGCCACACCAACAAATACGGCACTCAGGTGATACAACAAATTGCCCATTTGCTAGGCGAGCTATGAAAGAGTCTGAAGCGGCTTAATACCAAGCTTCACGAAAAACAAACGGTATTTACGAAGTCTGATGAGGCTATGTTCTGATGATTATGATGATGAAGCACTGAAACGTGTCAATAAATTAAACTGCGACCAAGACGTTGCTCAACTCATTAAGTGCCGTTAAAGCGGAGGTATGTGAACACACACATAAACAACATTTTCGGTACCGTGTACTGTCGCAGATTTCATGTGTTATTCATTTCAGAAATTATCGGCTATTTCCAATGTATCGTTTTGACCTAACGAACTATAAATTTGTCTTTGATACTTTTTAACTACCGATGACGAGATAAACAAGCAACATCACTCGCTAAGAAGGGTGGCAAATTCCATTTCACTCAACGAAAGTAATACACCAAGCAGCCATAGCATTATGACCAGCGACCTGCTATCGGTATAAACCCTTCTAGGCGATAGCAGCGTCACCTGGCGAGGAATGACTGCCAGTCAGACACACGCACGATGCACGTAGTATCATTGAGCGTACTGTCCGTTTGTAGAATGGGGAAGGCGCGCGATCTGTCTGAGTTCGACCGCGGGAGGATTGTGATGGCCCTCAGCATTTAGGAACATGCACGACTTGTTCGGTGATCGAGTGTGTTCAACACATGGCGCAGCCAAGGTCAAACCATGTCCGGATGTCCTAGGATTGGGCGGACTGGTGAAACAGGGCAGGTGACGAATTGTGGCGGAAATAACTTCGGACTTGAATAGTGTGCAGAGTACAACTGTTTCTGAATACACAGTACACCAAACACCCGACGACACTTGGATGTGCCAATGTTAACACCACGACATCGGCACCCATGACTGAAATGGAAACATGACCATTGGCACTGGACGTTGGCACAGCCGCAAAGCGCTGCATGATGTGATGAATTCCGACACCTTCTTCATCATGCTGATGGGAGGGAGTGAATCCTTCGTCTTCCACATAAACAGCTCCTTGATACCTGTACTGCGGGACGGAGGCAAGCTGGCGGCGGCTCCATTTTGCTGTGTGGGACATTCACGTGGACATCTATAGGTCTAGTGGAGGTCGTGCAAGGACCATGACAGCCAAAGATTATCGTACACTGGTCGCAGATCACGCACACCCCTTCATGACGATCATGTTTCCCGACGGCAGTGTCAGTTTACAGCAAGATAATGCGTCATGACACAGGGACAAGAGTTTGATGTAGTGGTTCGAGGAACACAGTGGCGAGTTCAATTGTTTTGTTGGCATCCCAACTCGCCAGATCTGAAGGCTGCCGAACACGTCTGGGATGTGACTGAACGTGGCGTCAGATCTCATCACGCTCCCCCCCCCCCTCCCCCTCATCCCCGCTACCCCCACCCACCCCCTCTGAACGGACTTCACGGGAACTAGGTAACCTGTGTGTGCAGATGTGGTACCAACTTCCTCCAGAGACCTACCAAGGCTTCATTGCTTCCATACCAAGACGCGTTATGGCTGCTATCCGTGCCAAAGGTGGACGTACCGGTTATTATGTAGGTGGTCACAATGTTCTGGCTGACCAGTGTATTTCTTTGCCGCGACATAAACTTTATAGCCAGAATATAATTACCTATGTCGCTAAGAAGAAAAAAATTATTACTTTCGATGTCACAAAATACACATCACGTCTGAAAAAAACAAGGAATTTCAGAATACGTAAAACTGACATCCCACAACACGATCATCAAACCAGCGTTTCTTCATGACCTGAAACACTCGTTTCAAACGAGATAGATCATTAAGTAGAAAACAGAGAATGACAAGTAATCAGTAATCTTTTAGATACTCAATAGACTGGAGAAGGAACATACAAAGAGCAAATAAGGGAATTCAGAAACATAACCAGCACTACATATTAACTCCGTATCCATACTGTAAGAACAGAACAAAGCAGAGTAACTAGATAACATTTAGAATACTATGAAATTCGCAGTAAAGCTACGATTGAGACAATACAATTGATCGCAGTAATTAAAAGCCTGAAAGAAGACTGAATAACACGCTATGAAATAAAAGACAAAGAATTTTTTGGCAGGTAGCTCACAGCTTCACAGATGGCCTAACAGAAAAACCCTGAAAGACCGGAGGCACAGGGTCCGACGATGGGAAAAGAGCCTATTGTGAGAGAATGAAAACAGTATTTCCAAAAAAGAAAGACTAAAAGGAAAATCTGAAATTCTGTTTGTTGAAAATAGTGTGGTCCAGAAGCACTCAAACGAGAGTAGTAATAATAATAAAGAATTCTAGTTGTAAGAGTATAGTAACAGCTTTCGCCAGACTGTGATTTGTCGTCCCTCCTTAAATTTGCTGAAATCTGAAACTGCGCGGCCGAAGGAGCAGAGAATGAAGCAGGAGGCAGTAAAACACCGGCAGGGAATTGCCCTGCGAGAGGTAGCTGCGCAGATTAACCTGTTGACCAAAGTCCCCAGAGTCGCATAAAAATGATAAAGTGCCGCCCAAGAAATGCATAAAACATTCCTCAAATTACTGGGCTACGGGTTGGAACTCTGCACCAGTGCGTTAATTAAAGCCGCATTTCAACCGTACGCTTTGGATCAATTTCATTGTAGTAAACGAAAGTTACCGTGACGTGCTAGGATACCATGTTTCTCCATTGAGTTGGCTATGAGAATAATTCCACCACTGCACGGAGGGACCATTATCTGAGTCCATTGAACACCTCTTCAAACCTTGTTCAATAAATTACGGATAGGTCGCTCAGAATAAAACTTATGTTCAAGCATATCGTCTACGTATTCAGTTAAAAATACTTTCTTGGTTGCATAAGAGTCTGCATTATCATGAAAAAGGATTCGGTATGTTCAATATTTCTTCTGTCTTGTGTGGGGAAATACGTTGCACTCAATGAAAAGAATCAAAATTCCGTAATTTTTTCCAGAATTAAGTGTATACCATGATCTCTGTATTTAGTTCAAACAAAGATACTGACAAATTTTGTAAAAATAATGCTGTTCTTGATAGTGCGGTCTTCAGCCCAAGGAGTTGCTTGATGGCTCCCTCCATAGAAGTCTAACCTGTGCAGTTCACTTCATCACTGCATAACGCTTCGTTGAAGTTCGAACTTTTCATTACTTTTTCTCAATACTATGTTTCGTGAACTGTGATACGTTCGGTTACGTTCCTCCACCATTAGAGTTTTAAATTTTCGTAATCAGATTGATCCCTCTCTTAGAAAATCATAGTAATGTAAGATTTACAGCTGGGCTTCATGCCTTTTTTAGGCATGAAACAAGTTGGAATGTAACCTCATTGACAAGATAACCAGAATAATGATGTATATATAAGACTGCAAGTATATTAGCGATGAACGAAGGGACTAGCCGTACTATTTTTATTCAAATGTAAAATATGATTCGTAATCGTACTTACTTCAACGACGCTTTAAATTTATTTGCCAGGTCTGTGAAAGCTATTTCTCATCTTCATATAGCCGTTCATATCCATAATTTCAGAAAACTATATTATTAAAAATTAGTTCCTTAGAAATTCAAACAGTTGTGTGAATTTACTCAAATTACGAGCTGAAATGAACTGATAAAGATCTCTGTGTTGTAGACTTCTCCTATTAAGGAATGCAGTCATGTAAGAGACGAGTATTTGACGGTTTAGCATCTTCTTTGTAGTAAAAACTGAAATTTTGTTACTAAAGGTTACAAGTGTTTTAGCAAATGTATTTAAATGCAAGGTAAGCAAAGCAAAGGAACTGTTAAAAGTTGTCAGTGTTGTTTTAGTGGATAGTCCTCGGAAATAACTGGTTATCTGTTATTAAAGATACAGATATAATAACTAAATTCATTTTTCAGAAGTTAATGCTGAATCTATCAGCCTTTGTTATAAATATCGTATTCCGGTTGTAGTGACGGAAATAAAACTAAAGTAGACACGAACACTGAAGTTTCATCTAACTGACTTAATATTTCCGGTTTAAATTGCAAAACACTTCACTTGGGATTCAGTATTTTAAAAATTCGTTGAAAGTAGTAGTAAAAGTGTACATCAGTGTTCCAAATGCCTCCAGAGCCGCCTGATCCACGCCACCGACTCCTGTTGTCACTAAGGATTAATAAATGGTCTGCAGATGGTATTATGAAAGAATCAAACCGTTTACCAAAGGAATATAGCCATCAGAATTGTTTTATTGAAATAATTTTAATATAATTTTACCGATCGCTGTTTTTCCTGAGGACAATCTTGCAAAAAAATTCTTATAATTTATTCTAGGCTTAGCAATGCTAGCTTTGACTAATTTGTGGATATTTTCACAAAACTGATAGTTTAGAGGGCACCTTACAAGCAACCTCCTATTTCTATAGCGTTAACATGCAGCACCTCATTTTCATCAGGCGTAGATTTATGTAGATTCTGGTAGAGTACTACTATTCTTTAATTAGGTTGTTTGGCTTAACAAGTCCGCAGTCTCAGTGAAATGGTCTTCTTTAAATGTACTTAATGATTTTCTTTTGTCTGTGTTCAGCATAAAGAAGTTTATATCTTACGTTCAGTACGTTGCCTTTAATATAAAGTGTTGTGAAGCTGCATTTAAGCTACATGTATTTAGTTTAAGTGACTTCTGCAGAATTATTGAACTTTATATCCATCAAGTTTGTGAAAACACTTCGATATCTAGGACAGCCTTTAAATTAATCTTTATAGCTATTAAGTCTGTATGTACGCAACAGTTATACGTTTGTACATGAAAATATGTCATTGGTAACTGTAGATTTCAAATATGAAAACTGTCGAGTAAATTATAACCACAGGAAGGCGCATTTTGTATTTGAAAGTGGCATCATATTGCTTGCTGATACTGTTGCCTTTTCCATAAAACATATGTATATTTTTTGTGTTATTTTTTAAAGATTGTCATCAAGGCTTTTCTAATGTCGAGATAGTTTACATACCAGAGACGATCTGCGTTTCTACTGAATCCATTGCCTTCGGCAACGATGATGCCCAAAAGGTTCATAAGTACCGACCGTGGTGGAAATTTTTGTCTCCCACACGCAAAAATTCTCTTGAGTTATAGTTGTCCCCTTATGATCACAGAGCACTCCTTCACACAAGTTCAAAATGGCTCTAAGCACTATGGGACTTAACATCTGAGGTCATCAGTCCCTACTTAAACCTAAATACCCTAAGGACATCAAACATCCATGCCCGAGGCAGGATTTGAACCTGTGACCGTAGCAGCAGAGTGGTTCCGAACTGAAGTGCCTACAACCGCTGGGTCACAACGTCCGGCTTCGCACAAGTTTTTTGTGTTCTTTCTACCCGAGATCTCTAAGATTATTACTGGCTTACTGTATGCAGGAAAGTTATAATTCTACAAAGGAGACCAGTTCTTCGTTACTCGCGGACTTCCGTTTTGGAAAATAAGCACAAAAATATCAAGAGTTGAGGACTGACTATTTCATATGTTTTGGACTAACAACTCAACAAAGACTCCAGTGAGATTTTCAGAACGAGGTAAAACTGAAATTCTAAGGAAAAACTCACAGGGGTGTAACTTAGATGTGATTGCCATATGTACCACTTTTAGATGTGTACACACGTTGTCACGAACACGATACCATTTCTTCATTTCTTCCTTTATCCACGTGTATCTTGCGACGTCAACGGCTTTTTTTGTAGCCACGGATGTTCCTCTTGACTTTATGGAGACGTGTTTTGGCGTAATTTTGCGTTGCAAACACTGTTTTGTTAAACCAAATGTTTTGTGTTGAGTTTGATTTTTGTCTCAGTAATCTACTATAAAAGATGGATAATTGTGCTGTTGTGGCACTTTTTATCATATTAACAGAATCTTCCGTCGGTTCTTGGTAGAACAACATTATAATAAATAAAAAGCACCAGTTTGCTTTTGTTCTACAAAATTGCTTTTATTGTTAACCAGTTTTCGGCTCACAAGGCCATCTTCGGATATTTACTGAGTATTATCACCAAAGAAGTTAAATGTTAGCAAACAACAGTGGAAGAGACGTAACACATCTAGACTGAAGTAGAAACATACAGTAAGTAACATCTTTGCAATGAAAATGTAAAAACCGAACAGTATATAGATAACAATGGAGTAGACAGGAAAACCTTTAGCACACAATAGGTATAGCATGCCTACATAACAGTTTCTATTAATAAACAAAACTAATAAAATAAAATAAAATTAGTACTAGTCAAGGCTGCATAAGGAGGTGTGAAACATGGAGAGTGATACACAACCAATTAAAAGAAGAAACAGTTATCACTGCAAATACAGAATGCATAAGGAACTTAAGCAATATCAGTAAGATAAACAGAAATAAATAAATGCAGGAAAATGGAGGTGTTTCAGGGAACCTACAGTTGGAGAGTGTGGTGGTACTGCCTTTTAACATTAACATTATAACCAAAGCAGTGGCTGTGTAACAGTTTTCATTAAATAAATGAGCAAAGTAAAATATAAACAGTATTTGATGAGACAACTACAAGGGGTGTTAAACATGGACAGTAACACAAGTAACAGTTAAAAGAAAGCCTTAACTATGGAAACTACAGTCTATGTGGAATACAAAGACAACTTCAACAAAACAAAACAACTTAATGAATACAGGGAAATGGGAACATGTAGGAAGAGAGAGTGTGGGAAGTAATGAACAACAAAGATGGTTATATGAAGTTTAGGAGAGAGGAAGTGTTGAGCTGTGTCTGGTCATTTAGGATGAGATCTGTACTGTGAGCAAGATGTTCGTTAATTTCCAGGGCTTCCAGCAAGTTGAGTTTATGCCCTTTGTTTGCTAACTGAAGAACATGGGACACTGGCTGGTAGTTGTGACCCTCACTCAGTACATGCTCAGCAAATGCAGATTCTGAATTCTGCAACCTCCAGCTGCGTTCATGTTCAGCCAGTCTAGTTAATATGTCTCTGCCTGACTGACCAATGTAAAATTTGTCACAATCAGAACAGGTGATTTTGTATACCCCACTGTTGGCTAATAAATGGATCTTGACTTTGCTATTAAGAACACACTAGGCTGTCGTGTTCCTGAGATAGTAGGAAAACCTATACTTGCAGGATTTCAGTGCTTTGGCTTCAATCTGTGATACCTGACCTAGAAATGGTAATATACACCATTTATTGCAGACAGTGGGTGGGGGAGCAGGCGGGGCATAGAGGAGGGGTATAATTTTCCGTTTTTGTTTCCTGTGCAAGATGTGGTCAATAAGAACTGGATTGTAGCCATTAGGTGTGGCAATAAATTTTATTGTATCTAACTCTGCTTTAAAATCATCTATGGACATGGGGATGGATATGAGACAGTGTACCATTGAGTGGAAAGCTGCATGTTTGTGAGCTATGGGGTGTTGTGAGCAAGAAGGTATTACTGTGTCTGTAGTTGTTGTTTTTCTGTAAATTTTGAAACAATGTGTGTGTACTGGTATCAATGGTGAGATCTAAGAAGTTTATGGATTTTTTGCCAATCTCCATTGTGAACTGGATATTTTTATGTTGACTGTTTAGGTTTTTCAAGAATGTGTTGAGTTGTCTTGCAGAACCAGTCCACATACACAGGACATCGTCTACATATCTAAACCAGTATTTGATGTTTGCCCTCAAAGGTTCTGCTTCTAGAAAATTTTGTTCAAAATGGTCCACAAATATTTCAGCCAACAGTGGACTAAGAGGGGAACCCATAGCTAAGCCATCTAAATGTTTATAAAGAGTCCCTTGGAACTGGAAATAGTTCTGTGCGAGGCATGTGTGTGTGGCCAGTCTCAAGTCATTCAATTCTACAGGATTGACATTAGACTTATGCATCAGCTCTGTCAGAATATCAATGCATTCTATTACTGGTATGCTAGAAAACAAACTGCTGACATCAAAGGATACTAATTTATCACTGAGACAGATATACCTTTCAACTAATTTTCTAAAAACAGAACCTTTGAGTGAAAACATCAAATACTGGTTTAGATATGTAGATGATATCTTGTGTTCAAATGGTTCAAATGGCTCTGAGCACTATGGGACTTAACATCAGTGGTCATCAGTCCCCTAGATCTTAGAACTACTTAAACCTAACTAACCTAAGGACATCACACACATCCATGTCCGAGGCAGGATTCGAACCTGCGACCGTAGCAGTCGCGCAGCTCCGGACTGAGCGCCTAGAACCGCGAGACCACCGCGGCCGGCATATCTTGTGTATCATTGCTTCTTCGATGTACGAGGGTGAGTCAAATGAAAACTTTAAATTTGTAATAACAAATCGAAATTTCGCGCCGTTATCCTGTAAGTTGGTAAGCGTGCTACAAACAGTGTGCGGAATGGCCTGTAGGTGGCAGCGTAGTGCAGATGCACACATACCGTCGCAGTATCAGTATAAAAATGACCGCCCCAATTGCGACTTGCATCAGGGAAGAACAGCGATCTGTTATTCGATTTTTGCGTAGTGAAGGTGTGAAACCTATTGAAATTCATCGACGAGTGAAGGTTCAGTACGGTGTTGCATGTTTGTCACAGCAGCAAGTCTACGAATGGAGTAGGAAGTTCGCAAATGGTGTGACTTCAGTGGAAGATGCTCCTCATTCAGGTCAGGCACAACGAGTTGTGACTCCACCGTACATTGCAGCAGTTGAAGCCATGGTGAAGGAAAACCGCCGAGTGACACTAAATTACATTGCAGGATGTTTACATATTAGTCATGGGTCAGCACACCACATTGTGCATGATGTGCTCCAGTTCCACAAAGTGTCTGCATGATGGGAGCCACGACAGCTCACTCCTGAAATGAGAGAACGGCGTGTTGATGCTTGTGAAGAACTTCGGCGCTTTGAAGTAGAAGGTGATGGCTTTCTTGCAAGAATCGTTACTGGGGACGAAACCTGGGTTCACTTCCACCAACCGGAAACGAAGATAGCGAGCAAGGAATGGCGTCATTCCTCATCATCAAAACCAAAGACGTTTCGAACACAACCATCAGCAGGGAAGGTCATGCTGACTCTCTTTTGGGACGAAAAAGGCGTCATTTTGGAGCATTACATGCCTAGAGAAACCACTGTCACCAGTGCATCATACACAGATCTCCTAAAAAAACATCAGCGGCCTGCAATTAAATCAAAGCGACCTGGATTGCTGTCAGCAGGTGTCCTTTTGCAGCATGACAATGCAAGGCCCCACACTGCCTGTACAACAGACAATTACAGACCTGCATTTTGTGTGTCTTCCTCATCCACCATACTCACCAGACCTGTCCCAAGTGATTTCCATATGTTTGGACCACTCAAAGACGCATCTGGAGGAAAGAAGTTCCGTTCTGATTAAGAGGTGCGCCACGCGGCGCATGAGTGGTTGCGCAGACTAGTAAAAGAATTTTTTTCTAAAGGAATTTGTACACTTTGTAAGCGCTGGAGGACTTGCATTGAGCGTGGGAGAGATTATGTTGAAAAGTGATACAGCTTTGTAGCACTTCTGCACAATAAATAATATATTAAAAAAATATTTAAGTTTTTCATTTGACTCATCCTCGTACATATCGAACAGTAGGGGTGAAAGACTATATCCCTGTCTTACACCACTCTACCATAGCAAAGCAATAACTTAACACATACAGTAGCTAGGACAACTTAGCTCCATTCACAAACACATACACTCTCTCTCTCTCTCTCTCTCTCTCTCTCTCTCTCTCACACACACACACACACACACACACACACACACACACACGCACGCAGAAGCACGCAAAGATAATTGCCCGCACTAAAAAAAATTAATGAAATAAATGAAAAAGAAAAAATTGAAAAAAATAATATAATCTCACACATACATACATACACACACAGACACACACACACAGTCACACACACACACACACACACACACACACACACAGGCACTCACCTCTCTGTCTCTCTCTCTTTCGCCCTCTCGCTAGTCTGACAATATTCTCACAGAGCTATAGCAGACGCTTCCAGCACTATCAAAACAGGCAAACGACGAACGCATCTTACAATAGAAAAACAAAACACGCTCAATGACTGGAGGACAGTTCAGTGAATGTATGAAGTCCAATGAAAGTGCTGTGGGCGGAAAGTTAACGCATGCACGTGGGAGACGAAGAAGAATGCAAACAACAACAATAAACCGTGGGTAAAGAAAAGAATAAAAACCGTTAAACAAATTGTAAGAGATAAAACCATACTGTCACAGTGACCACTGAAGATATTTTAAAATAAAGTGAAACGCGTCTGCCCTTAATAGGACTTTTATTACATTTTCTAAAGACGGCAGTTAACTTGTACACACTGTTATATTGTTTATAATTTAAGCACTAACTAACAACAAGTATTGTTTAAAAATGTTTAACTCAAACCATTACCGGTTTCGAATTTATTACAAAAAATTGTTTTTATCACTCATGTGAAGCTAGGCCACGTTTTTTAAATGCTGAGCGTTTGTTCTGCCAGGAAACATGCAACTTAGAGCACTTTAAAGGAAATTAATCACCTATCACTTAGTGCACGTCTGAAAAGCGTCAGCTTTGTAATGCGTAGCAAAAATACAGGACGGATTCCTCGCACAGAACATTTACCACTGCACACAAGTTGTTAAGAGACATCTGAAGATAGATGTCTAATAAATATGTAACTGGAGTTGGTTTGCGTTAAATATACCTTTTGAAGCAGACTTGTGGCAAGTTGCTGCTTAAATTATGCACCTTATAAGAAAGAGCTGTTGGTAAACCTTTCGGGATGTGCGGCTGTGGTCCAAGAAAGTTCTCTGTTCGTGACGTTGCGTCCAGCCCAGTCTTGGACGAAACGTCAGGAGCAGAAGAGTTTCTTGGACCACGACCTCATATCCCGAAAGTCTTACTAGCAGCTATGTCATCCTGTCGTGAAAGCCTTCATTCCATAATTAAAAGAAAAAGATTTCTTTCATAATAACTCTGATTATAAAACTTGTTTTGATTTCTACTGAGGAGAATTAAGCTCTCCAACAACACCATAATAGTCCATAATGCTGGAACAGACGTAATCGACGTAGATCTATAATTACGTACATCTGTCTGCCCACTTCTTTGAATACGGGAATGATCTGTACTTATTTCCAATCCCTTGATACACTTCGTTGCTCCGACGACCTGCAATAAACTGCTATCTAGATATGTACATTAAAAACTTATTGAAGCAGTAACTGAGACGACACCATCGTTACGTAAATTTTCTTAAACTCTTTAACAATATACAGAGCGCAACTGAGGTACTGACCGTAACTCCTAACCGAGTCTGTACTCCTTGGCCTTGAGTAGCTAGTAGCCAGGTCTGCGACAACTTGTTTACACATTCAAGAAAACTGCAGATCTTAGGCTCACGAGGCAAACGAGGCGCATCTTAATTAAGATGAACGACCCTCTACGCTGCTTTTCACCATCCCAGTTTTTCTCTTACCTCCTTGCGGTGGCGCAATATATCGAGTTAGTGTCTGCTTAGATGTAGCTACGCTAACGGGGAGAAAACGGATTTACAGCACTCAGTGGAAACGTGGAGGTCAAATTAAGCTAAATGGGGCAGGATGAAGGCTTTCATATCTGGTAATCAACTCAATCATTTTCCATTTGCGACGTCTTGCGGTACCACGTGGAGGTTATCTCTGGAAATGAAGGAAAATGAGACAGATGATGCAGCGCAGTTCGTTTAAATAGACACGTGTAGCACCTCATAGCATCGGCGCCACGTACCTTAGCGAGATTCTGTTTCTTCCTATGTCACTGTTCTTTATGCTTCGACTGTTTCAACACTGAGGTGTTGCAGATTTGGCAAGAGCATTTTCTTGGATAATTACAGACTGCTATTAGGCGATCATTATAATTACACTTCTCAAAATCACGAGATATTTCGAAATATGACAATTGTATGTTATTGTCTATGGTATGGTCATAATCCATTTGAGGTTTATTTTCATACGGCAGCGTTTTCCACACTTCATCACGGATACATGTACAGCTGAGTAAGCAGTCAGTCTCCTTCTTTACTAATTAGATGGAGTCAATCCTTCGCGTCGGTGCTAATTAACAAATGAAGCGGCTGGAACGGACGGGAACCTTCTAAACATATTGTTACGTTATTTATACGTATACCGATAACCACAGGTTCCTAGCCTCTTTTAGTGAAGGGTTGGTATGACGAGTTCAAAAAATTCTTCTCTTTGTCTAACTGTATTACGTTCTAGCGTTTTAGGCATCCCTTTACCAGGGGGTCTAAAGTCTCAAACATCTATGATGTATATGTACAGACTGAAGCAACGAATGTAAATTTGTACCAAGGCGTTGCCCGGAAGTAGCGCCACCTTATCGAGTAATGGCGGCGCCGGAAGTAGGCTTTAGCAGCGGATCGCGTTCTGTTAAAACTAGAGCGCGATCCTGCGAGGCCCAGCGGTAGCCAGGCGAAGCTCGTTCAAGGTCACCCGCCTTGCGTAGCGACAGCGAAAAGTTAAAGACAGTCATGCATAGAAGATGAAGATGCTTCAGTAGCTCATAAGTGTTTTAATGTATTAAAAAAAAATCTCACGAGATAAAACAAACAGATAAGTATTAATAAAAAATGATAAAATAGAAACTCAAACTATAACAAATAAACCTACCAAAAGGTATAAGTCATATAAAAACTAAACCTACAATAAAGAAATAAAATTAAATAAAGGCAGCCATGCCATGAGGCCGGGTCTCCAACCTACTAGGCAGGTGCTCTAACCACTACGCCACCCTCACAATGTGGCTTTACACAACTGCACAAGGCTACCCTAGCACGTTTCCCTCCTCAATCCAAATTCCTATTCATGCCTCAGTCCACTTGGTATTCCCACTAAACTCAAACGCCACTGCCGAGGTTCTCCAACTCTATTAGAATAACACGAGAACGTTGAATGAAGTCCATGCATTTGTGCAAAGCCACTACGACTTGCTGGTGTAGTGATGCCGACATGGTAGCTCAGCGTGTTCGGTCAGAGGGTTAGCCGACCTCTGTAAGAAAAAAAAAACTAAGTGAAAGGATCAACAAAGAGCTTGAAAGGGTGTCATCGGACGTCCTCCCCAAACGAATTCAGCGAACAATACAGAACAAAACGAGATTAACTAAAATAAAAAAAAAAACAAAGTGGTTAACCCATCTCCGTAGTAAGGAGGAGACCCAGGTTCAAATCCTGATCATGGCAGAAATTTTCATTTCTCGCTTCAATCTGCATATACGCATCACAGGCGTTTGAGACTGAGAAAAGTTCCTGGATCCATGTAATTTCATTTGATTTAAGCACCAATGCCTAGGTTTCAGGCAGGACCCCCTTTCCATTTGATGCTGAGATGCTACTCCAATACAGTTGGAGACCCTCTGCAATGCTGTTTGAGTTCAGGGAGAATATCAGGTGGGCTGAGGTATGAATGGGAATTTACACTGAGAAGGGATGTGCGCTAAGGTGGTGCAGGCAGTTGATCACCGCCACTGTGCCAGGGTGGCGTAGTGGTTAGCGCATCTGCCTGGTAAGCAGGAGGCCTGCCATCCAATTTCAGCCTCCGTTTAAATTTTCATTCATTGCATCAGTTATTACACATGACTGAAACGATTTCATAAATTTGCTGTAGCTACATGAATCTAATATTGTCACAAAGCTCAACACTCATAGAGAAAAGTCCAAAAATATTGGTATTGTTGCAGCTGAACTTCAGATTTCTGCAACGAGAGCGCAGCAGTTAACAGTTAGGCAATATGGCGACATGCACCGAGAAAGCGTACGTTGCTTTTGAAATGCATTGACTCCAGTTTTCCGCAAGAGTACAACGACACTTCAGAAAGAACAGCAACTAAGATCCACCAATTACCAACTCCATTCTGCGTTGTCAATGCACAATTTAAGGTTTCAGGATGCTCCTGCAAGGGGAAATTAATTGGTCTGCCTGCAGTGAGTCAAGAAACCTCGTGAGGGTGAGTTTCTCATTTAGCCCACAGAAGCCGACCAATAGAGGAAACAGAGAGTTGAACGTATCGCAACCGATCGTGTGGAACACCCTAAGGAAACGACTGGATCAGAAGCCTTACCGCTTTAAACTCATACAAGCCATGACTTCCGACGACAAAGTCGGACGATTTGAATTTTTGGCTCAGTTGTAACAGCTTATGGAAGGGAATGGGTTTTGTGAGAAACTCGTCTTGAGTGATGAAGCAAATTTTTTTTTTTTTTTTTTTTTTGTAAACGGCACATGTAACAGACACACTGTCCGAATCTGTGGGACAGAGAATCTCCACACATTCGATATTCACCAAAAGTTAACCTGTTCTGTGCAGTTTCATGGTTTTAAGTTTACGGTCCCTTTTTCTTCTGTGAAAAGACCATGTACCTGGACATGCTGGATAATTGATTCATGGCACAACTGGATACCGTCGGTGTGGACTTAATCTACCAGCAGGATGGTGCTCCACCCCAATTCCTTCGCCATGTTCGTGAATTCTTAAACAGAGAACTGATAAACCGATTGATCGGTCGTGGTGTGGTTTATGCTAAGCAGTTCATGCCATGTTCTCCATGCTTTCCCGATCTAACTCCTTGTGGATATTTTTGTTTAGGGTTGTGCGAAACATTCAGTGTTTACGCCTCTACCAACATACCTACCACAACAGCGAGCTCGCATCAACAGCGGCTTTGAACAGACTGACAGAGACATTCTGCGCTGAACATGGGAAGAACTTGATTATCGACTTAATATCTGCAGAATCAGTAGTGAATCACCAATGGAGCTTTTCCAATACGCAAAAGAAAAAATGTTTGAGTTTTTCTCTGGGTGCGTGCAAAGCTCCGTGACAGTATCTCAAATAATATAACTACAGCAAAACCTGTGTAATCGCTCCGGTCGTTTATAATAACCTTGTATTTATTCAGACCAGTTTACTAATTCGAATGTAATCCAAAAGAATTGAAATGTAAACACATTCCAGTTAACTCATATGTAACAATTTCGCTGTAATAGCCAACAGTTTTATATCTAGTACCGTGACATAGCTGACTTGCTCGAAATAGTTTGTAAGCGAATAACGAAAATATTCTTGATACAAAGTAACGCTAATATCATCTCTGGTAGTCCCCAACGAAGGAGTTTTGCACAAAAATTTTTATACCTCTTCAAAGTACCGATCCCTAACATGATTAGTGCGTCTATTCAGCGAGTATAATCTGTTTACCACTTTAATACATTCGTCGTAACATATTGGAGCCAGAAGATTCAAATTCAAATGGCTCTGAGCACTATGGGACTTAACTTCTGAGGTCATCAGTCACCTAGAACTTAGAACTACTTAAACCTAACTAACCTAAGGGCATCACACACATCCATGCCCGAGGCAGGATTCGAACCTGCGACCGTAGCGGTCGCGCGGTTCCAGACTGTAGTGCCGAGGACCGCTCGGCCAACCCGGCTGGCGGAGCCAGAAGGGTTACGGCTCATGTTGTAACGATAAGTCATTTAATTCACCCTGATATGATTCATAATAGGATAAACTTTCATATACAGTATCACATAGAGGAAATTTACTGATACGCATAATTTGTCATTCTTTTCCAAAGAATCTCTCAGGTCAACAAAGTGCTTGAGGTAGAAACTTTCGACTACCACCCTGTGCCTTCAGATGTAGCTATGAGTCACTTTATGATGTTTGATACGAAGGAACATGTATATATTTGTTGAATACTATTTCACAATGTTGTTTTGTACACGAAGTATTACTTATAGGGCATAGCACTGGTAACATGTGAGAAATTTCTTTAAGGTTTCATTCCCAAAGAAGGAAAAGTTCTAACGAACGTCTCCAAGTGGCACAGAGCGTGCAACGCCTATTTAGCTAGAGGTCTAGTGATTATCGGGAAAGGCACATCACACTGAAGTTAAAGGCGGAAGCTCTCTTTGCAGGAGGTAAGATATTGGCCCTGAAAGCGAAGGACCCGTGTACGGTCATGGTATGGCAATACGAAAGGCTACTGCAAACTATTGATTAGGATCCATAGGGATATCATTATCGTCACGCGATATGTAGGAAAATAGTGTTGGTATATCGACCTACTTGCCTCTAAAAATATCGGCTGCACAATGTATATTTAAGTATCGATTTATTATCAGATATTCTGTACATGAACAAGTTAGCAGCCTTCCTATCCCCCTTAGAGCAAGAACTGAAAGGAAAACTCTGCAAGTTTACGCTTTGTGACAACCACTTTGCTAAGAATGGTAACTGCATGTAAATGGCACATCAAAATGTGTCCGATGGGTCTGTAGTTCGGTTAAGTCACATATTGGATTTACCAGGAACAATTCATATCGACCTCCCTGTTTCTTCATTGCTGCCTAGCAGCTGCAGTGTAAAAATTGCGTGGTGAAGCTAATCGTTGCAGTTTCTGCGGGCAGTGCCGAGCGCCAATTACGTCAGCACTTTTCCCTCACATGTCTTCTCATTTTGATTTTAGTTCACCATTTTCAACAACTGTTTTTGAAGAATTCCGGTGTGAAGAAATAGCACACTGGTGTGCTAAATCTTGTTATTCTGTTCACACCGCCACCCACCGTTGCAGTCGGATTACTTCGTTTGTGTCACCTATACTTGCTTCACACAGTCGGAGGGAAAGATTGGACGCGATGAAAGCTCAATAAGTTGTAAATTCCTGCATACAGTGAAAGAAAACTTATGTTCTACTACAATTTCAATAGAACAATTTCAAATATTTACCGAAAAATGTGAAAAAACATCGCTAATACACATATATCTATATATTATTGAAAAATATCGGTATACTGATATATCGATATCTTTTCAACACCACCATGCATACTAACGTGATTTTGGGTACCGACGGCAAATCTAGATCTGGCTTGCCTGATGTTGATAACTATCGAGATTCTCCCAAATGCACTAACAGTGTCTTCACCACTGCGTCCTCCCGCTCTGTTACTTTTTCCAAAAACATTTTCACTGTATGATACTCGGTGCACAACACTGTACCAGAGAATTTCGAGTGTGTCTGCAATGGATTTTCTGGCTGTCTGAACATTTATTGTGAGCCCAACTCAGTTTATGTACCCTGTGAATGGAGTACAACATAATTTGTAGAAACAATACCATTAATGACTGAAGATGAGACAGTTATTGTACCTGATAGACAAGCTGGTAAGCGGACAGACTGACAATAATAATCTACATCTACATCATACTCCGCAAGCCAGCTAATGGTGTGTGGCGAAGGGTACTTTTAGTACCATCAACTGAGCCCTCCAATCCTGTTCCACTCGCGAGTAGCGTGTGCGAAGAATGATCGTCGGTAAGCCTCGGTATTGAATCTAATTTACCGAATTTTCTCCTCATGGTCACTAAGCGAGACGTATGCAGAGGAAAGTAATATGTTGTCCGACTCTCCCCGTAAAGTGCTCTCTCGAAATTTCAGTAGAACATCTGTCCCTGATGCACAACGCCTCTCTTGTAACGTTTGCCAATGTAGTTCGTTGGGCATCTTCGTAACGCTCTCGTGCCGACTAAAAGATCCCTTGCAAAACGTGCCGCTCTTCATAGGAACTTTTCTATGTCTTCTATAAGTTTCATCTGGTAGGGATCCCAGATAGATGAACTGTAGTCAAGAACCGGTCGAATAAGCGCCTTATGAGCCACTTCCTTCGTGGATGAGTTACATTTCTTTAAGATTCTGCCAGTAATCTGAGTCTGGCACCTGCTTTTTCCAGAATTTGTTTTATATAGTCATTCCACTTAAGATCGTTCCGGACACTTGCCCCTAGATATTTTACGATGGATACGGTTTCCAGCAGTTTGTCATTAATAGTGTAGTTATAAAGCAGCGGAGTTCTTTTCCTATGTATGCATAATATGTTACATCTATTTACGTTCACGGTCAACTGCCAGAAATGGTTCAAATGGCTCTGAGCACTATGGGACTTAACATCTGAGGTCATCAGTCCCCTAGAACTTAGAACTACTTAAACCTAACTAACCTAAGGACATCACACACATCCATGCCCGAGGCAGGATTCGAACCTGCGACCGTAGCGGTCGAGCGGTTCCAGACTGAAGCGCCTAGAACCGCTCAACTTCCAGAGCCTGCACCATTATCAGTTCTCTAGAGGTTATTCTGCAAATCGTTATTATCTTCTGGCGTTTCTACTTTGTTTTAGACAACCGCATCATCTGCGAACAGCCATACGTCTACATCTACATCTACATGGATACTCTGCAAATCACATTTAAGTGTCTGGAAGAGGGTTCATCAAACCACCTTCACAATTCTCTATTATTCCAATCTCGAATAGCGCGCGGACAGAACGAACACCTCTATCTTTCCGTAAGAGGTGTGTTTTCCCTTAATTTATCGAGGTAATTATTTCTCCCTACGTCGTTCGGTGTCAACAAAATGTTTTCGCATTCGGAAGAGAAAGTTGGTGATTGGAATTTTGTGAGAAGACTTCGTCGCAACGAAAAACGCCTTTGTTTTAATGATGTACAGCGCAAATTCTGTATCATTTCAGTGATGCTCCGCATCCGACGATTTCTACTTGATTATTTATATGTAATGTAAACAGTAACGATTCCATCACACTTCCTCTGGGTACTCCGGAAATTACCTTTACATCTGTCGATTTTGTTCCGTTAAAAGCTACGTGTTGGTTCTGTCTGCAAGGAAGTCTTGAATCCTTGCCCAAATCTGCTCCGATGATCGATAAGTATTTTTTCTTTCACTAAACGGCAGTGTGGGACGGTTTCAAATGCCTTGTTGAAGTCAAGGAACACGGCATCAACCTGAGCGCTGTTGTCCACGGCATTGTGGATCTCATGGAGGAACAAAGTGAGTTGAGTATCACAGGAGCTCTGTTTTCGGAACCCATGTTGATTTTTATAGAGGAGATTTTCCTTCTCCAAGATCGTCATAATTCTTGAGCATGAAACATGTTCCGTAATTATACAACAGACTGACGTCAGCGATATAGGTATATCATTGTGTGCATCTGTACTACGGCCCTTCATAAAAACGGGAATGGCCTGCTTCCAATCGCTAGGTACCCTTCGTTGCTCAAGCGATCTAAGATAAATTACTGCTAGAAGGGGAGCAAGATCTTTGGCACTAACTTTGTAAAATCTTATAGGCATCTAATTTGGTGCTGATGCCTTTCCACAACTAAGCGATTGTAGTTGTTTTTCTATCCCGCGATCGGTTATCTCAATATCCGCCATTTTGACGTTCGTACGATGATTGATATGAGGGACCGTGTTACGGTCTTCCGCTGTGAAACAATTTTGAAGACCGAATGCAGTATTTCGACCTTCTCTATGTCATCTTCCTTTTCGGTGCCAGCATGGTCACTGAGTGAATGGATAGATGATTTTGAACCGCTTTCTGATATTACATACGACCATACCCTGGTAGGGTTTTTACTCAGATCGGTTGACAGTGTTTCACTTTCAAAGTCATTGAACGCTTCTCTTATTGCTCTCCTTACGCTCAATTTCGCTTCGTTCGGCTTTTGTTCGTCTGCTAGGTTTTTACTTCTCTTGAATCTGAGGTGAAGTTCTCTTTGCTTTCGTAGCGGTTTTCCATCACTGCTGTATACTTGGTGGCTCTTTCCCATGCCTTAAGACCTTACTCACATATTTGCCTGGGGCATATTGGGCGATAATTTTGAATTTTTTCCATTTGTTTCGTCCTCATCACCGATTGTTTGATGTTGACTTCTAAGATACTCTGAAATTTGAATCCTATTACTCTTGCTAAGTAAGACTATCTTCCTACCCTCTTTAACATTCTTTGTCAGACCCGTTGTTATAGATGCCAGTACAGCCTTATGGTTACTGATACCTTCCTCTACGTTAACTGATTTGATAAGTTCAGATCTGTTTGTTGCCAGGAGGTCTAAGACGTTACCCTAACGAGTTGGTTCTCTAACAATCTCCTCAAAGTAATTTTCGGACAAGATATTCAGAACAACTTCACACGAATCCCTGTCTCTGGCACCAGTTTTGATACCATGACACTCCCAATCTAATCCTCGCAAGTTGAAATTACTCCCTATTACAACGGCATGATCAGAAAAATCACTAACGATATTCTGCACGTTCCGTCTGAAGCTTCTGCCACTAAAGCTCCTGATCCAGGAAGTCTATAAAAGCTTCCGATTACAGTTTTGACCGATCTTTGATACGTAACTTCACCAATATTAATTCATAATGTAATCCGTGATTACCTCGCTATATTTTATCAAATTCTTTAGTGCAGCAAACACGCCTGTTCCAATCTGAACGTAGGATTTCGTTGTCATTAGCGCCCGGCTTCAACCAACTTTCTGTTCCTAATAATATCTGTGTTTATAACCTTCAGTAAGCAACACTAATATTGGGACCTTTCCTTGGACGCTCCTGCAGTTTACTAAAATCATATTAACCTTTACTATCTCTGATCTGCAACGACGAACGTTCTCTGAAGTCATTATGGATAATTTATCAGGCAAATCGTCTTCGATCATAAAGGATTGTTTCTCTAACCTAAGAAAGCCCCATGTTCACGCCACACGTACTCCACTACCCTAGTAGCCACTTTCTGCGTATTGTGCACGACTGACCTATTAAGGAGAACCCTGAAATTCTGTTCCCGATAACGGAGGTAGAGAAATTCGCATCCGATTTCATTAATATCATCAGAAACTATACAGCAATGACCAGAATTATACCTAAGACTACAAATGCCTAACGCTGAATCGCACCAACGTTATATGATAATAATTATCTCCTGAGTAACTATAGTGATACTGCTTAAGAACAAAACTCTACAGTCACAGAACAATTGTAAGATATGTTAGCCAGGCTGCAATTCTAAACGATTTAATTTCAACAGGTTACAAGTCCAAGGGGAATGATTTTCAACTAACGCTGACTGAATCAAGTCGAAATGTCAAACTTTTGATCAGTAAATACAAGTTCTATGCTGTAATCCAATGAAATAATTCATTGCTGTAAGTCTCAGAAGGGGGCCGCGCTTACTCGGTATCACAGATTTCGTCCAAATTTATATTATATGTATGGCTTGGCTAGAAATTAAAGTGACTTAAGTGGGAGCTTAAGATAGCCAAGAATTTAAAAAAAAGCTTTTTTTGCTCGGGTCGGGCCCTGCATGGCCCCTTATGTTAGCGCGTTTTCCACACAGCGGATGACACAGCGGAAAGAGTACAGACGGGTAACCAAAGAGTCGTGGGATCGAATCCCTATGGGAAACAATCTTTTTGACTTTCTTATTTTCAGTTTTTACGTCGCTTATAGTGAAAATGAACCAAAATGATAGTCAGTACATTGTATTTATTACTACTTTTGTAAAAGGCATGCAAAGGAATGGAAAAGTAAGCTTTCTGATTGCAAATAAATCCCTATGTGCAATAGAAGAAATTTCTTCTGTTAACAGATTCGTTGGGGAGAGAAAAAAAATCCACTATTACGGGGCCAAATTTTTCAAGATGAAGAAGGATTCCCATACGCAATTTTAAAATGATTCTCCCTAAAAAAGAATATCATCCAAAAGCCACAGAACTATTTTCATCTTGTCGAGAGAGAAAAAGGAATCGCATCCCGAGAATGTTGTTGTTGTTGTGGTCTTCAGTCCTGAGACTGGTTTGATGCAACTCTCCATGGTACTCTATCCTGTGCAAGCTTCTTCATCTCCCAGTACCTACTGCAACCTACATCCTTCTCAATCTGCTTAGTGTATTCATCTCTTGGCCTCCCTCTACGATTTTTACCCTCCACGCTGCCCTCCAATGCTAAATTTGTGATCCCTTGATGCCTCAAAACATGTCCTACCAACCGATCCCTTCTTCTAGTCAAGTTGTGCCACAAACTTCTCTTCTCCCCAATCCTATTCAACATCTCCTCAATAGTTACGTGATCTACCCACCTTATCTTCAGCATTCTTCTGTAGCACCACATTTCGAAAGCTTCTATTCTCTTCTTGTCCAAACTGGTTATCGTCCATGTTTCACTTCCATACATGGCTACACTCCATACAAATACTTTCAGAAATGACTTCCTGACACTTAAATCTATTCTCGATGTTAACAAATTTCTCTTCTTCAGAAACGCTTTCCTTGCCATTGCCAGTCTACATTTTATATCCTCTCTACTTCGACCATGATCAGTTATGTTACTCCCTAAATAGCAAAACTCCTTTACTACTTTAAGTGTCTCATTTCCTAATCTAATCCCCTCAGCATCACCCGATTTAATTTGACTACATTCCATTATCCTCGTTTTGCTTTTGTTGATGTTCATCTTATACCCTCCTTTCAAGACACTGTCCATTCCGTTCAACTGCTCTTCAAAGTCCTTTGCTGTCTCTGACAGAATTACAATGTCATCGGTGAACCTCAAAGTTTTCACCTCTTCTCCATGAATTTTAATATCTACTCCGAATTTTTCTTTTGTTTCCTTTACTGCTTGCTCAATATACAGATTGAATAGCATCTGGAAGAGGCTACAACCCTGTCTCACTCCTTTCCCAACCACTGCTTCCCTTTCATGCCCCTCGACTCTTATAACTGCCATCTGGTTTCTGTACAAATTGTAAATAGCCTTTCGCTCCCTGTATTTTACCCCTGCCACCTTCAGAATTTGAAAGAGAGTATTCCAGTTAACGTTGTCAAAAGCTTTCTCTAAGTCTACAAATGCTAGAAACGTAGGTTTGCCTTTTCTTAATCTTTCTTCTAAGATAAGTCGTAAGGTTGGTATTGCCTCACGTGTTCCAACATTTCTACGGAATCCAAACTGATCTTCCCCGAGGTCCGCTTCTACTAGTTTTTCCATTCGTCTGTAAAGAATTCGCGTTAGTATTTTGCAGCTGTGACTTATTAAACTGATAGTTCGGTAATTTTCACATCTGTCAACACCTGCTTTCTTTGGGATTGGAATTATTATATTCTTCATGAAGTCTGTGGGTATTTCGCCTGTCTCATACATTTTGCTCACCAGATGGTAGAGTTTTGTCATGTCTGGCTCTCCCAAGGCCATCAGTAGTTCTAATGGAATGCTGCTTCTTCCCGGGGCCTTGTTTTGACTCAGGTCTTTCAGTGCTCTGTCAAACTCTTCACGCAGTATCTTATCTCCCATTTCATCTTCATCTACATCCTCTTCCATTTCCATAATATTGTCCTCAAGTACATCGCCCTTGTATAAACCCTCTATATACTCATTCCACCTTTCTGCCTTCCCTGCTTTGCTTAGAACTGGGTTGCCATCTGAGCTCTTGATATTCATACAAGTGGTTCTCTTCTCTCCAAAGGTCTCTTTAATTTTCCTGTAGGCAGTATCTATCTTACCCCTAGTGAGACAAGCCTCTACATCCTTACATTTGTCCTCTAGCCATCCCTGCTTAGCCATTTTGCACTTCCTGTCGATCTCATTTTTGAGATGTTTGTATTCCTTTTTGCCTGCTTCATTTACCGCATTTTTATATTTTCTCCTTTCATCAATTAAATTCAATATTTCTTCTGTTACCCAAGGATTTCTCTTAGCCCTCGTCTGTTTACCTACTTGATCGTCTGCTGCCTTCACTACTTCATCCCTCAGAGCTACCCATTCTTCTTCTACTGTATTTCTTTCCCCCATTCCTGTCAATTGTTCCCTTATTCTCTCCCTGAAACTCTCTACAACCTCTGGTTCTTTCAGTTTATCCAGGTCCCATCTCCTTAAATTCCCAGCTTTTTGCAGTTTCTTCAGTTTCAATCTGCAGTTCATAACCAATATATTGTGGTCAGAGTCCACATCTGCCCCTGGAAATGTCTTACAATTTAAAACCTGGTTCCTAAATCTCTTTTAGTATCTCCAGGATTCTTCCAGGTATACAACCTTCTTTTATGATTCTTGAACCAAGTGTTAGCTATGATTAAGTTATGCTCTGTGCAAAATTCTACAAGGCGGCTTCCTCTTTCATTTCTTCCTCCCAATCCATATTCACCTACTATGTTTCCTTCTCTCCCTTTTCCTACAGACGAATTCCAGTCACCCATGACTATTTAATTTTCGTCTCCCTTCACTACGTGAATAATTTCTTTTATCTCGTCATACATTTCATCAATTTCTTCATCATCTGCAGAGCTAGTTGGCATATAAACTTGTACTACTGTAGTAGGCATGGGCTTTGTGTCTATCTTGGCCACAATAATGCGTTCACTATGCTGTTTGTAGTAGCTAACCCGCACTCCTATTTTTTATTCATTATTCAACCTACTCCTGCATTACCCCTCTTTGATTTTGTATTTATAACCCTATAATCACCTGACCAAAAGTCTTGTTCCTCCTGCCACCAAACTTCACTAATTCCCACTTTATCTAACTTTAACCTATCCATTTCCATTTTAAATTTTATAACCTACTTGCCCGATTAAGGGATCTGACATTCCACGCTCCGATCCGTAGAACGCCAGTTTTCTTTCTCCTGATAACGACGTCCTCTTGAGTAGTCCCCGCCCGGAGATCGGAATGGGGGGGCTATTTTACCTCCGGAATATTTTACCCAAGAGGACGCCATCATCATTTAATCATACAGTAAAGCTGCATGTCCTCGGGAAAAATTACGGCTGTAGTTTCCCCTTGCTTTCAGCCGTTCGCAGTACCAGCATAGCAAAGCAGTTTTGGTTAATGTTACAAGGCCAGATCAGTCAATCATCCAGACTGTTGCCCCTGCAACTACTGAAAAGGCTGCTGCCCCTCTTCAGCAACCACATGTTTGTCAGGCCTCTCAACAGATACCCCTCCGTTGTGGTTGCACCTACAGTACGGCCATCTGTATCGCTGAGGCACGCAAGCCTCCCCACCAACGGCAAGGTCCATGGTTCATAGGGGGGGGGGGGGGGGGGGCATCCCGAGAAGGCTGCTTCAAAATACATCCCATGGTACAATAGCAGCTAATTCGCCAATATTTGGTGAGACGATGGGTTACGTGTGATTTGCTGCCAAACTCTGTGATAATAGAGAACCTCATATGACTGTAAATCAAGTCTGTCTTTTTATAGATTTGAAACTATCATTTAATTGTAAAACTGTGATATTTTTGGTATTTATATTGTACGCAAGATACCGAGATATTTGTGTGTAAAATGAATATCACCCCAAAAATCTTCAACTGTAAAGTAATAAAAGTATCTAATTTTTATATATGAAGTTCTCGTGTGTACCTAACAATTCCTTCCTGGAAATCTGTTTGCAATTCCAAATCGTCCGTTGCCTTCCCTTTTCACGGCTTTTATGGAAATACTATAAAATATGTTGAGCATTGTTTCTGCTTACTTACAGTGTAAGTAACGTAAAAACCGATGATGAAAAAAGAAAAAAGTGATCCGCCCAGTGACTCGACTCGACGACCTTTAGTTTACTGGTTTGAAGTCTTTCGGTTGCGACAGTCGCTGTCTGAAAAGTAAGCTAACATAAATCGATCAAGCCTAGCGTGACCGACCCCGAAAACGCCTTTTTGTGTAAACGCATAGCAATAGGGAACTTCATTGTGTGTCACTTTCACTTCTGGTCAAGCACTGTATAAGTATGAATTTCGGTGAAATCGGTGATGACGAGTAGGCGCAGGCCCCTTGTTGAAATGCACCTCTAACCGAAATGTGGTCAACTACGAGCCCGTTTGCCAACTGAGGTTTGTGTGGACGATCATCGTAGTTCATAAAAAAGAAACGGTCCCCAAAGAGTCCTTTATACGACACAAAAATCGTAGATTACGTCTTTTTCCTCGAGTAAGGTCTGCAAGCCTTCAATGCCACATCAAGATATTTTATGTTCATTTGTCGGATATCTTGCATTTCACGTTCAGAACAGTCAGTGGTCAGGAACGAAGCCAAGGCTACACTGGATGAACTCCCATCGCCGACTTTCAAGAGTCTGACGTGTTACACACATTATGTGCCCATCGCTAAAGCTGTGTAATTTTTCCGCTTTAGCGCAGCGTGTGGTAATCCAGTGTTGCAACGGAAAGCTGTCACAGCAGTTTGGTTGCTGCACATCAGCGGTGACACTGTCGTAGGTAGTTGACGCCTGTCCGATGTGCCAGCGAAGCCACCACTGTTATCGTTTGGCGTGGAGTGCTATTACGCGACGTCAGCGCGTTTATGTTGTCACTACGCTGCGTTATAAACAGAGAAATAAACATCCTCACGTCAAACAGAAAACTTTCACAGCTCAGTTCGCGAAACACAAGCATCCTGAACAACAGTTAATGGACTTCTGTGAGGTACATTTCCCAAGCGGAGGCTATTCTAAGATATTAAAACGATCAAATACTCCTCTCCCATCTGACCTCACTGCCATCTCTGCCAATTTGTATCTACTGTACGATACGTTTCTAGTTATGTTTGTACGGTTTAAACGAAAGTCGTGGGTACGACTCTCGGTCACTCGTAGGATTTTTGTCTGCCACTTATTTCTTCCATCTCGGGATATGAAGGTTACTGTGAAAAAGAGCACGTTACACCGTGGTTCAGAATCCACGTTAGACTTTAACCTAAGTTCCCCTATTGCTGATTGGTAAGTCAGTACATAGATCAAAGGGAGGGGAGGAAATACCACCTCCAATAGGACCTCGCCTAGCAGAACTGTGTATTGTGTAGACCAGCCTGTGGATAAATACTAGATTTACCTTTACCACAACTCCACAGCAATAAACAGGGGTCGGCCGCGGTGGTCTAGCGGTTCTGGCGCTGCAGTCCGCAACCGCGGGACTGCTACGGTCGCAGGTTCGAATCCTGCCTCGGGCATGGGTGTGTGTGATGTCCTTAGGTTATTTAGGTTTAAGTAGTTCTAAGTTCTAGGGGACTTATGACCTAAGATGTTGAGTCCCATAGTGCTCAGAGCCATTTTTGAATAAACAGGGTGAGGCAGAGTGACGGCTCCTGGAAAGCCCTATAAAAATTAAGCTAAACCTATACCAGACGTGTAAATGAGAAGTGTACAGAAAGTACAAAACTGAGCGTTACTAGCGATAAAGACAGTAGCTAATACGGCCGGCTGGAGTGGCCGTGTGGTTCTAGGCGCTACAGTCTGGAACCGAGCGACCGCTACAGTCGCAGGTTCGAATCCTGCCTCGGGCATGGATGTGTGTGACGTCCTTAGGTTAGTTAGGTTTAATTAGTTCTAAGTTCTAGGCGACTGATGACCTCAGAAGTTAAGTCGCATAGTGCTCAGAGCCAAGTACCTAATACGGCAGATAACTATAAAACCTACAACTCGTTAATATGACATTTTTTGTTCTAAAAATATTAATAAAATATGTTGGGTTGGATAGAGCAGCAATCAGTCGTAGAATTAAGTTGCTTTAATATGATATTTCTAGTCACTATAAATGTCATATTAAAGCAACTTAATTCTACGAGTGATTGCTGCTCTATCTAACCCAATATAACCACAGTCGTTGGATGCACCCACCCCATGGAGGGCAATCTAATAAAATATGTATTTTACTAGCAAAGAGTAACTAAACAACGTAAAGATATTCTTTGTAACCATTGACATCTTATCTCATTAAGGATAAAAAAGACTTGGTTCAAAGATCTAATATTACTTTTGTTTTCGCCGTCGAAGAATTAAGTCGCTTAACTGTTCTGATGCACTAAGTATTTCATGTACGTATTTTCAGTTACAATATGTGGTAAAAAGTGGATGTCTCCTGTTCTTATTCAAAACCTCTTCCTCCAAAAAATGGTTCAAATGGCTCTGAGCACTATGGGACTCAACATCTGTGGTCATAAGTCCCCTAGAACTTAGAACTAACTAACTAACCTAAGGACATCACACACATCCATGCCCGAGGCAGGATTCGAACCTGCGACCGTAGCAGTCGCGCTGTTCCTGACTGAGCGTCTAGAACCGCTAGACCTCCCTGTGGAAGTATTTAAGTGAAAATAGTTATTTAAAGTGAGCTGTGTAGAAGAATACCCATCTGGCTTTCTTTTCTCGTAATGGTGCACAGGTGGTCATTACGCGGAATTTAACTGAAATATTGAATATTGGGCTTCACCCTTAATCTAGAATAATAAATTCTTTGAATACGAATAACAATTTTCAAGCATATGATTGCTATTATAAGTTAAGTCGGTAGTAAATTTATCACTGCAAAAACAGTTTCATGGATTTTACAAGATACTTTCACGTGTCTGCAAGTAATTAATTATTCAGATTTCTAATAACGGCATCCAATTTAATTAATGTTTGTTAGTGTGAAATTGATCACAGTGTCATATAACATTTCCAAACGACATATATTTAAAACTGCGGTTACAAAAGTGGTCAAACTAAAATACATCATTTTCTTTAACGATGATGTTCTGTCAATCCGCAGTTGCTATTAATATTAGGCTGTTGATTTTTAGGTTAGCACAGTCTTTACGCAACTGAATAAAGGCAATATTTGTTTTGTCAAACGCGTTTCGCATCAGTTTGTTGAAGTGTCATCGGTGGCTGTGTTTGTAATTGTCGTTCTGCGTACGTATATGCTATTGCTGTACTGCTGGCGAAGCTGTTGTTCTGCCTGTAGCACTAAAAACACTTTTCAGCTCTAACAGAAACTACACCCGCTCTCTTCTACCGCGTTAATCTATTTGGAGAGCGTCTTGTGGCCTTTGGTAAATACTGTTTTTAATACTACTGGCGGAACAACAGTTCCAGTTTTTCCGTCATTCGTGGAGGCCTCGTAAACAGAATGTTCGTAGTAGTCATTCTACAATGCAGAAACGCATAGCAGTCCGCACAAGAGCATTAATTTGGAAACGTTTGCTGCCTGATACATGCAGGGATGAGTCAGTCATCGCGACCACACACTTCCGGCTAGTCACTGTGACACAGGCAGCGAACCCTCATTTCCAGAGGCACCATTGGACTATCGTGGCTCGTTTCGGTATTACAACGTGTTTTTGTGAAAATACGTTAGCAACAATGAAAAAGCCTGTAACATGGAATCACCATTACACGGAAGGAGATGTTTACCCTTAGCGTCTACGCACCGATGCTCACGAACTGATATATGGCTCCCTTCATTATGGGAACAGCTGAGAATAGCATCGTGGTGCCGTTCTTCAACTGCATTAAGAGAAATCACGCACTAGGTGCATATCATCCAACTCTTTATCTGTGAGTCCTTCCATACCGCTGTGTATCACTATTAACGTTCAACAGACACTGTCAGAAGAACAAATCCGAGGTAGAACGTAGTAGTACTGAATGTAAGACCGAGAGCGAAGAGTACAGCGGGCATAACTGCAAACAACAGCAGAAGAAGTTTGTTTACTGACAATAAACACAGCACATACAGCCGATATTTGCGCTGTTGTACAGATATTTTGAGTGCATTAGGAATACAAAGATAAATGGGGCTAAAAGATCAGACGACGTGCATTTTCCGGGTGGCTATAATTAAAGTGCAGCTACTCGTGGAAGTTCGACAGGAAGTGCAAAATGACTAAGCAGGGATGGCTAAAGGACAAATGTAAGGATGTAGAGGCTTGTCTCACTAGGGGTAAGATACATACCGCCTACAGGAAAATTAAAGAGACCTTTGGAGAGAAGAGAACCACTTGTATGAATATCAAGAGCTCAGATGGCAACCCAGTTCTAAGCAAAGAAGGGAAGGCAGAAAGGTGGAAGGAGTATATACAGGGTTTATACAAGGGCGATGTGCTTGGGGGAGCCAGTCATGACAAAACTCTACCATCTGGTGAGCAAGATGTATGAGACAGGCGAAATACCCACAGACTTCAAGAAGAATATAATAATTCCAATCCCAAAGAAAGCAGGTGTTGACAGATGTGAAAATTACCGAACTATCAGTTTAATAAGTCACAGCTGCAATATACTAACGCGAATTCTTTACAGACGAATGGAAAAACTGGTAGAAGCGGACCTCGGGGAATATCAGTTTGGATTTCGTAGAAATGTTGGAACACGTGAGGCAATACCAACATTACGACTTATCTTAGAAGAAAGATTAAGAAAAGGCAAACCCACGTTTCTAGCATTTGTAGACTTAGAGAAAGCTTTTGACAATGTTAACTGGAATACTCTCTTCCAAATTCTGAAGGTGGCAGGGGTAAAATACAGGGAGCGAAAGACTATTTACAATTTGTACAGAAACCAGATGGCAGTTATAAGAGTCGAGGGGCATGAAAGGGAAGCAGTGGTTGGGAAAGGAGTGAGACAGGGTTGTAGCCTCTCCCCGATGTTATTCAATCTGTATATTGAGCAAGCAGTAAAGGAAACAAAAGAAAAATTCGGAGTAGGTATTAAAATTCATGGAGAAGAAGTGAAAACTTTGAGGTTCGCCGATGACATTGTAATTCTGTCAGAGACAGCAAAGGACTTTGAAGAGCAGTTGAACGGAATGGACAGTGTCTTGAAAGGAGGATATAAGATGAACATCAACAAAACAAAACGAGGATAATGGAATTTAGTCAAATTAAATCGGGTGATGCTAAGGGATTTAGATTAGGAAATGACACACTTAAAGTAGTAAAGGAGTTTTGCTATTTAGGGAGCAAAATAACTGACGATGGTCGAAGTAGAGAGGATATAAAATGTAGACTGGCAATGGCAAGGAAATAGTTTCTGAAGAAGAGAAATTTGTTAACGCCGAGTATAGATTTAAGTGTCAGGAAGACGTTTCTGAAAGTATTTGTATGGAGTGTAGCCATGTATGGAAGTGAAACATGGACGATAACTAGTTTGGACAAGAAGAGAATAGAAGCTTTCGAAATGTGGTGCTACAGAAGAATGCTGAAGATAAGGTGGGTAGATCACGTAACTAATGAGGAGTTATTGAATAGGATTGGGGAGAAGAGAAGTTTGTGGCACAACTTGACTAGAAGAAGGGATCGGTTGGTAGGACGTGTTTTGAGGCATCAAGGGATCACAAATTTAGCATTGGAGGGCAACGTGGAGGGTAAAATTCGTAGAGGGAGACCAAGAGATGACTACACTAAGCAGATTCAGAAGGATGTAGGTTGCAGTCGGTACTGGGAGATGAAGAAGCTTGCACAGGATAGAGCAGCATGGAGAGCTGCATCAAACCAGTCTCAGGACTGAAGACCACAACAAACAAAACAACTCGTGGAAGTTCAGTGTGGGCTGTAATTAACGAATGGAGCAGAAACTGGTAGACGTACTAATGCGCTAATGTGAAACCGATCCACGCATGGAAAAAAAAATAGTTCAAATTGTGGCCATCACGCATAAATCTGGCGCTCTACACGGTTTGTATGACGGTATTACGTCCATGCTGTCATTCGACTACCCATAACGTGAGCGAACGGTATGGCTGTCAAGAAGAGACACAGTGCGCCGTTTGTGAAACTGTTTTATGTGAACGGTAGCAATTACAGTTCGGCACAGAGAGAGTATCGGCGACTGAAAGTTCTGAGCTGAGGCTAAATGTTATTAAATAGTTTAAAGAGGGTGATAATGAAACTCGAAAGCACGGGTGACCTTGGTGTGGCGTCGTATCCGGGTGGCAGTTATTGACGACACTGTTGTTGCTGTAACAGATCTTATAGCACATGCCCCGCGTAGAGCGTCACGAGAATTGTCCATCCCATGGTCAACAGTACGTAAAGTTTTGTAGTCAGTTTTATGGTGGTACATTTTACTATGGTACCTGTGCGAGATCCAGACGGTGTAGCAACTAGAGCCTCATGATCCTCAGCAACGTTCTGAATTTGTCTCCGTTTTTGGGCACTGATCGAAGTTGGTAACATTTCGCTGGAACGAAATTTTCACTCTGCAGCGGAAACTTCCTGGTAGATTAAAACTGTGTGCCGGACCAAGACTCGAACTCGGAACCTGTTGGCTTTCGCGGGGAAGTGCTCTACCGGCTGAGCTACCGAAGTGCGACTCCCGGCCCGACTTCACAGCTTCAGCTTAGAAGGTAGGAGACGAGGTACTGGCAGAATTGAAGCTGTGATGACTGGTAAAGCCCGCGAAAGACAATGGTACCGAGTTCGAGCCTCGGTCCGACACACAGTTATAATCTGCCAGGAAGCTTCATCATTTTGCTGGCTGCTTGATTCGGGGGAGGGGACCAAGCGGTGAGGTCATCGGTCCCCATGTAGCTGGGCGACATTTTTTGGATTAACGAGGCAATTCCACACCACAGGGTGCAGTGAATACACAGAACTCCAGAAACTGGGGTACTGTTAAACCGTGTGTTGTGCACGAAGAGCCACTGCATTTGCCGTATGTGACTGTGTGGTGTGGATTCACAAGCACTTTTATTCTCGGTCCGTTCTTCTTTGAAGTGGATACGAACAGAGGACCCGTCAGGTGTACCGTGACGTCTGCACTTTATCGAGACCTTCTTCTACAGCAGGTGACTCCTGGTCTGGAAGCGTGTGGAAAGCACTGCTTTCATGCAAGAGGGGGGAGCTCTTCTTGTCGCCCGGCCAGTGAAAAATCTGTTTAGTTCAACCTTCCACGAACGTGCTGTCGCTAGAGGTTTCCAGGTACATGGCATGCAAGATCACCTGATCTGAATCTATGTGACTTTTGGCTCTCGGTATATCTAAATGAGCGCGTTTTCCAAGGACACTTCCAGTCTCTACCTGATCTGAAGGTCAATATACAGGAACGTGTTGCTGGCATTCCTATGGAGCTGCTGTTAGCAACTGTTGATAACGTCGTTTTACAGATGCTGCATGTCGTCGATGTCTCCGGTGCTCTCACTGAACAAACTGCATAAGCGTCGGTTAATAACAAAATCAACAATCTGCCCTTCTCATTTTTGACCTTTCCTGCCCACGTGCCGGCCGAAGTGGCCGTGCGGTTAAAGGCGCTGCAGTCTGGAACCGCAAGACCGCTACGGTCGCAGGTTCGAATCCTGCCTCGGGCATGGATGTTTGTGATGTCCTTAGGTTAGTTAGGTTTAACTAGTTCTAAGTTCTAGGGGACTAATGACCTCAGCAGTTGAGTCCCATAGTGCTCAGAGCCATTTGAACCTGCCCACGTCCTGTTGCTAATCCATTACAGATGGAAATACTTCTGTAGATCTCTCCTGCATTCACAAGCCAGGTTTGCACCTGGTGGCCAAAATTGGAGCTAATTTGTTTCCAGCGTAAATCGGTTCCGCATTAATGTAGTATAATATCTAGCAAGCTTCGTTGTCATGCAATAATTGCAACCCATACTGGAGCTCTTTGAGTAGCTGCACTTTAATTACAGCCATCTGATACTTTGCAAAGAGCGGTCGGAGAACATGAGCCCTGACACCAAAATATTCGGGTAATATCGCTGAACAACTTGAGATACTTTGTCGGTCTAATTAGGGTTCACCCCGTTTTTCAGTGTTCGTTCCCTAATAACAATGCCTGTGTAGATCTTAATATCGCTCCCCAAGATAGGTGCGCTGACTAAGCATTTCCTCTTTGCGTAATTGAGCGAAACTGAACTGACGCTCAGTTTTAGCACCTGGAGTGGCGCAAAGGAAGTCTGGTGCCGTATTTATTTGCTGCCTGGGTTGCTTCCAAGTGCGCAGACGTAATATATAGACGCGGGCCCTCCTGATTTATACTATGGACACAGGTTCGCGACAGATATACTAACCAGAGAACTACTTCCAGCCTATTAGTGTGACGTCTCGGCGCCACTTGCGCTTTTGCACGTTTTCTGCGTATTAATTCAAACTCGCTCTCTCAGCCATAGTTCGGTTTCGTTTGTCATGGAATGTGAACCACTCTCATTTGCCAGGCTGTTTCCCTGGAGGTGCTCATCTCGGTGAATTAGCTCGAACGGGTATATTTTTAATAAGTTCTGGTGATAAACTGTTTTCTTTCACATTACAGTTCCCACAATAAACGGTTAGTTTTCATGCTCTTGACACTGTCTTCACTATACAGGGTGTAACAAAATAGCACGGCCAGTGTTTCAGGAAATATTGCTCACACGTGTATTTATGGACATGGTTCAGGAAACACGTTATTTCTGTGTTAGAGCTCATTTTCTTCTTCTCTTCATTATCACATTAGTTATGGGAGACGAGCATAAACTAAATGTACCAGGATGACATCCGACATTTTCTTGGTTTCACTGGACACAAAGCTCTAATTCTTAGATTCTCCTCCATGTTTGTTGTTCCACAAGAACGAGGGTAATGTTGACATGTGAATCACTCGACTGCTTGTGTTAACATGCGACTAACCTCATTCCTGTTCCAACATGAAGCAGTAGCATGAACTTGTAACGCCGGAAATGCATATCCTCCTATTTCCATCTATTGTACTACAATTTTTTTCCTTGTTTTGTTACCTCAAGATATAACATTTCTGTGTCTTTATATATTGTAATTGTTTTACTATACATATATATATATATATATATATATATATATATATATATGCATTTATGTCTATGTATAATTGGTTTGTTTTGTAAATATTATTTGTATTTTACGCTGGGTCTTGCCTAGGGAAAACTATGCTATCGAACGAATACATCGATAGGTCGTGTGAAGAACGAAAGTGTTTAGGATCTTTGGTAGTGTTAACTCTGCCGCGCGGCAGAGGGGAGTCTGGCTGGGGTAGTGTAGTGGAGCAGGGTGTTGTGTGACGCTTACGCGAGTTGCCGCGCTTTCGGGGTTTGGCAGCATGTAATTGCGCTCGACTTGCTATGTTAGTTTCTGACACGGTGTCGCAGACGGGAAGCATTAGCTGGCGCACATCAAGAGCCCGTTTCGCCTGGTGACCGTATCGAGAAGAAGGCGCGCCAACATCCAGCTTCTGCAACAGCGACGGCCGACAATGAGTGACTGTCGCCACCTGCTCGATTGACGGCTTCAAACCTTCAATCAGGCAACAAGGAAGACTGGAAGCATGTAAAGTTTTAGAACTGTATGGCAGACCTCAGCTTTTCAAACTGTTCCATTTTCATAACTAAATTACAGCAACGTAGCATGAACCTTTGTTGCTCATTGTCCCAATTGCATTACCAAGCAGGGTCCCTTCCTTTTCCGCAATGAACCCGAGTGTCGTTGAAATTCAAACGCCAGCGTCATTCGATTTCACTGCTTTAATTTCAAAGTTCAGTTAAGGTATTCATAGCTGGCTACAATATTTAGATTACACAAACACAAATTAAGAGTGCGAGTTTTGTTACCGTATTTTAGCTTACCTGTGACTGCAGCTCAGCTTGGTACGTACTAAATTTTGCTATTGTTAATTGTTCAGAATCATTTAATTCAAGTTCAAAGTTAAATCTCTTATTTCTAAAATGCGTAGATTCAAGTAGCTTTTGAAATGATTGTTGAGGTAGCCCAAGGCTAACCGTATTTTACTGAATTTCGATGTGCTTCGGAAACAAAGCTCACTATTAATTTCAGTCACTAAACTAACTTTCAATTTTCCGGTTTTATTAATTCTTTTGCTAAACTAAGTCAGAGTGTGGCGAAATTTATTACTTCTGACAAACTTTCAGTTTTCACACAATACGTGTCAACCTTCAGTTGCCACGCTTTTAGTGCTAATTATATGTGGATTAATCTTTCATTTTCAGTTATTATAGTAATTCTCCACAGGACTGGCGACCGTAATTTCCCCCAAATCTCAAATATCTAGTTACCGCTAGTTAATTGTTAACGTAACGGCCGCACATTTACTTTCTTTATTAACTTTACCCATTTTCAAAATTAATTTCCACCAATTTCATTTGCATTTTTCCTTTCATTTAGATGTAACCCTTTCCTCCCTCTTAACCGACAGATTAACTTCGGTGACGATTGCTTTTCCCAAATTTCCATTAGGTACACGCAGTTTAATTTTTCACTGTCATTAAGGTTGATAAGTGAGGGGGAGGTTACAAACTGCTCAGCGTTCATCATTGTGCAAGCACGTAGCATCAACTGTTTAGTGTTCATCTCAGACTTGATTTCCGGTACCGTGCAATGGAAGTGTACTCAAATGCGGAGTTAGCAGATGCCGATTTGCTGTACGGATCAGCAGATAGTAATGACCATGGATGTCAACGATTGAGTCGGGAGGGATTTCCAAAACAACGGCGCCCGAACAGGAGGACGTCTGAAGCAACTGATCGTTGTCCTAGGGAGCGTGGAACGTTTAAGCTTACTACTCGCGAAAGGGGGAGGCCTAGAAAGACGATGGGACCTCAGATGGAGGAGGGATTTCTTCGTGTAGCTGACGATAACCCTAATGTCAAAGTAAGATAATTAGCTGCAACAAGTAATGTTAAGCACGTGACTGACTGCAGACAGCTACGCGCGAACGTGCTATATCCGTACCACGTACAGTTGATTTTCCTGCACAGGTACACTTCTACGAATAATTCATTCACCAATGTGTCAGCCTTCACATTAGTGAAAATGTTCTGCCCATGGATAGGGTTTCGTTTCAGCATGATTAAACAGAAAATTTTAACAGTCAACACTTATGAACTGTCTAGAATCTTCACGAAATTGTGTAGACACGTCATCAACAAAGACTATCTGTGAACATTTGGGCCAGCATTGTTGGTGATTGTTTGTTAGGGCCTCGTGCTCCAGAGGAACTGACCATATGTTCTTAGAGAATATTCGACCTGGTCTACTAGAACACGTGCACTTCACGCAAGGTGGAACTCCTCATTTTAGTGTTAATGTTCGTAGGTTTCTAAAATGAAGACTCCATGACAAATGGGTAGGTAGAGATGGACAACTCTCTTGGTCTCCACGCTCTCCACTAGACTTTTATTTGTGGGTGTATGTGGACGATGTTGTGTACGGAATCTGGCTTCCGGATGTTCAGAGACTACGTGGCCGTATCGTGGAAGGCTGTGAAGCAATATACAGTGCTCCAGGGATGCACCCGCTCATCCGGGATTCAATGCGTCGGAGGGTCGATGCTTCTGTCCTTGCTGGCGGAGGACTTCTTGAACATTTCATGTAGAAAGTATCGAGCATCTGTACAGACTGATCTCTAACATGGAAATAAAACGTTTCCGGATCCATTTACACTTAACATATTTTCCTCTTCTACGTGCGGGGAATGTTTGCTGAAAGTTTAGCCATACATTTTTGTTGATACCTGTAGCATTCTGTTTTTCTTTCTATTACAATTCCTGTTTGTTCAGATGAGTATTCAGAGCATATTTACCTCCTGTACGCAGTGAACATTGTCTTGTAGGGCTGAAATCGGCTGTACTGGCAGAATGTCTCACGTTTAGCACATTTCACGGCAAGCCTTATGCTAATAGGCTCCTCTTCCTGAAACGTACGTCACTAACGTTTAAAAAATCTTCGTTACTTTAGCGTCTTTGTGCGTAATGATTCTGCAACTCCGAATTATAGTGCAGCGCACTGTGCGTCATCCGCCGTTATACAGTAGTTACCAAATGTTTGCTTAACATCAGTCTGAAATTTGTCACTGCTTCAAGGCTTTGTCTAATTGCTCCCAAATGCTTATTCAACCGTGCCATCCAAGTAAATGAAGGTGTTAGGAAGCCATGTAATGACATTCTAGATGTTATGTATGTCGACACGGTCGGATCCAAATCCCCGAATCCTGTCCAGGATCTGCCACGAAGACTGTAGCATACTTGAAATGCTCCTGACTCACCGATACTTTTGTATCCATTGGTAATCTGAAAACTGGATGAGGTAGCGGATTGTGCTCGGGAGCCTGCCCGTGGAGGCGGTGGCTCTTGCGTAACTTTACTGAAACCAAGGCGACGTCGCTGGCTTAGATACCCACTGACACCCCCAAACGCGGCGTTTCGTCCAGCTCCTGTAGCATGGTAATAATTATAAATAACAGAACACAACACGTGGCATTGTCATTCTTGCTCTTTTACGTTCTCAGTGGTTGATAGTATCATTCCAGTATCTTGTAGATTTTGCAAATATTGCAGGTACTCATGTTACGCGTATATACAAGGTGTTTTAGAATAATTCGGAAAAATTGTTCGAGATAACCTCTGATAGATTAAGAAACGAATCAGATCTGACAAACATATTTTGGGTAATGATAGAGATCCCTTTGCACTGCCTGACAAAGAAAATGCGGTACCCAGAAGACACAGTCGGGTGTCAATGTAACTTCGTACTACATGAGTTCGGCTGGTATATAAAGTTAGTTAGTTACATGTCTCTTGTATCATTTGAACGATTCTTTTATCGAAGTGATGTGGAAAGAATCAGTTTACAGGATATGTATACATGATTAGTGTTAACATTAATGAACACTTTATCGGTTTGTTACTACTCATGCATCTACACTTAAAACAAACTTTTTTTTCTTTTATTGGCTACCAGTTTTAAGTAGTAATTCGTCAATAGGAGTAGAAGGAGCTGTCCATGAGAAATGATTTTTAATTAGATTTGAAACTTGCTTTACTATCACTCAGACATTTAATGTTGTTGCTTAATGGTTAGAAATTTTTATTGTCGCACATTAACTCCTCTCTGAGCCACTGACAGCTTTAACAACGGATAATATAGATAATTTTTCTCTCTAGTGTTGTTGGCAGGTACATCACTGTTCTCCTCAAAATGTGATGGATTATTTACGACGAATTTCTTCACCGAAAATAAGTATTGTTACGGCGCAGTTAAAATGCCTAGCTCCTCGAAGAGGAACCTACATGACATCTGCCGGTGAATAGCACGTATTATATTTAGTGCTCGCTTTCGTGCACTCAGTACTTTCTTTGTAAGTGATGAGTTACCCCAGAAAATTTTTCCGTGCGACACTATTGAGTTGAAATACGCAAAACATGTCAGGAGGTTGATGCGTTTGTTTCCAAGATTAGGAGTTACACGAAGAACAAAAGTAGCTGCACTTATTTGTTTGAGAAGCTCAATAAAATGTGAAAGGTAGAGTTGCCACCAGAGTGCATTAAAATTGTTCTTAATTAGTGGTGTTACCAGGCCTAGGAGGGTATAAAGGGGCGTTAACAAAGTCATATGTTCAGTGAGCGTACGAAGGACATAGAAATGATGCCTATTGGTATGAGACAACGTTATCATAGCCCGACACAGTTTGAAAGGGGCCTCGTTGTGAGCTTCTGTTTGGCTGGGTGGTCGAATCATGCAGTATTTAGGGGTCATTCGGCTGTTGCAGTGGCTCAGTGCTGGACTACATGGGATATTTCTTTGAGTCATCAGTCTTCTGACTAGTTTGATGCGGTCCGCCACGAACTGGTCTCCTGCGCCAACCTCTTCATCTCAGAGTAGCACTCGCATCACACTTCGTCAATTATGTGCTGAAGCTGACTTTCCCTACAAAAATGTTCAAATGTGTGTGTGAAATCTTATGGGACTTAACTGCTAAGGTCATCAGTCCCTAACCTTACACACTACTTAACCTAAATAAAAGGACAAACACACACACTCATGCCGAGGGAGGACTCGAACCTCCGCCGGGATCAACCGCACAGTCCATGACTGCAGCGCCCAGACCGCTCGGCTAATCCCGTGCGGCGACTTTCCCTACAGATGTGGCCTCTAGACCCTCTAGTCCCACGATGGTTATTCCCTGATGTCTTATTATCCTGTCCGTTATTCTTGTCAGTGTTTTCCATAGGTTCCTTTCTTCGCACATTCTGCGGAGAAACCCCCCATTCTCTACCTTTCAGTCCACCTAATTTTCAACATTCCTCTGTAGCAGCCACCTGGGGAGAAGTCCTACTCTTATCATGTTTTGGAGAAGCGCAGTAGTCTTACTCCTTGCGTCGTGGTGTGGGGAGCCATTGATTATTATTTCAGGTCTTGGCTGACAGCCACAGAGAGAACGACGCACAAGGGTGCATTACGGGCATCGTGCGTCCTCAAGGGTTACCTCTCGTGTTACAGTATCGTGGTGTAACTTTTAACACGAAAAATGCTCATCCACAGATAGAACATGTTCTATGAAATGCCTGCTTCATCTCGTGGTACTCCCCTGGCTGGCAGGATCCCCATTTCTGTCCCCGACAGAACATGTGTGGAGCCATCTCGGACGTCAACTCCGTCCCAGTGCCAGTATCTAGGAAACCGAGTCCCAGCCTGCCTCAGGAGAGAACAGAACGGCTTTGTGGCATAATTCCCAACCGAATCAGTGCTTGCATATATGCCAAAGGGAGTTTAACATCATGCTGATAAACAGACTTATAGTGCTAATTTCTTTGTACATTTGACTCGATTTTGCAATCATTCCACTAACATCGCATGCCTTGTCACCTAATGAAATTTTGTTTCTTTTTTCTCTTCTGGGTGCTTAATTTTGTTTGTCGGGCAGTGTAGTTACGCCATACACCACCTTGTTCATCGAATCTGAGTGGACATAAAATTCAATATCAGCTATCTGTAGGCTACGCAGAATCACCGGGGAACAGTAGCTACGAACCGTCGGAGACGGTTAAGCCTCAAGAACGGCAGGAGATCAACGTCGGCCGCCTAACGGATAGGTTGTCCTTTCACGAAGCCTTGCTGGAGCGACACGTGTGCCATTTCTGGGGCGCACACTCACTCTCCAACGCAAACGACAGACGCATGAAGGATCTTAGAGAAAGGCAGGAATCGAAAATAACTGAAAGGAAATGTTGCAAGTAATAAGCTTCTGGTCACAGACAATTAAATCGGAATAAGAAGATGAAAAATAAGCTGACGGTAAGGAGAAAAAGAGCAAAAGCGGAAATGATGACTTCAGTGCGATGAAAGATAGCCTTAGGCAACGATGCAGCAAAAGTGAAAAATGAAGGTAGAATTAAGAGGTTATGTAGCGAACGGGGAAAATAAGAGAGGATAGTGACTCTTGAAGTACTGCGACAGTAGCAGCGAACTTGTCCCAAAATCATAAGAGAAAGCCGTGTGTTAAGTCAGCGCTAGACTATTTAAACCAAAGGATTCAGATGGAAAGCGCACACGGGAACCGGTATGGATTCAAATGCCTGGTGGTGATGGATAACAAACTTAAATACAAAATAATACACAGAACGAAGTGTGCGATACAATGGAATACTATTAATCAAGAATCATTCATCTCAGGAATCTATCAATGGGATAAGAAAATCGTCAAGAACAGTTAATTAAATAGTACACTTTACTGTAGAACAGCTGAAGCAGATGCGAAAAACATGAGAAAATACTAAAATATATTGTGAGAAGAAGTAAATATAAGGATATTAAGAACACGACAGGCAGCAATCAGTATATGTGGCTTGGTAATGAAATTAACTGGAAGACCAAAGAAGCTAAATAGAATTCTGAGAGTCGAATCGGGTAGACAGTTATGTCATAATATATTTTTAAGTAGCGATAAATTATGTAGGAAGGAACTAACCACTTACAAAAGAAAATATTACTTCCCATTCGCCCCGGTTAATCACTATTCTTACCAAGGGTACTTTCACGAATCTGCCTATCCGGCAGTACGTGTCAATACAAACGACGCTAACAGTATCTCATAGAGCAAAGCTTTAACTGTGTGTAACATCAGATAAAAACAGTAGCTTTCAAGGAGTTGCAAAGTGCTCCACGGAGCACAAGCCGAAAATCATTTACGGGTAGACAGCGCTCTCCTGGAAGAACCCCCATCCCCCTCACCTAAAACTTTTACGATTGGATAAGGTGCCTCGCAGCACCATAAAGACATCTCGAGCCGACTTGCTCGCGCCCGACATTTACGCAGGAGGTCGCTTATACAGAGGCATGCTCCCCACCACATACTTAGTGGGTCGTAAACACGTTAACTCACTCCGCCGTCAAGCCTCCTAGAGACGCGATCCCTCGGGTGCTTCGGGATTATAGGGAACCGTAACTCAGTAACGACTGAAGCCTTCTGCAAACTACTGTATCACAACCTTGAACTATCCCCCTGCAGTCTCCCCTCTCCACTCACTCGCTCCTTGCCAGCGTTCATATCCTCAGATTAGCACAACGGTATGTTACACCATCGGCGAACTTGTGGCTGGAAGAAAGTCAGAAGCAGCTTTCTGATACACCTTCAAGCAGCAAAGTGATGAAGGGTTTGGTATTTGACATAATTACGTAGGCTTCTTCCGAGTCCGCCGCCAGTCTTTTTTAAATGCTCCAACACTGAAGCGCCAAGGAAACTGGTATAGGTATGCGTATTCAAATACAAAGATAAGTAAACAGACAGAATACGGCGCTGCGGTCGGTAACGCCCATATAAGACAACAAGCGTCTGGCGCAGTTGTTCGATCGCTTACTGTTGCTACAGTGGCAGGTTATCAAGATTTTAAAGAGTTTGAACGTGACGTTATAGTTGGCACACGAGTGATGCGACACACCATCTCCTCGGTAGCGATAAAGTGGGGATTTTCCCGTACGACCATTTCACGAGTGTACCGTGAATATCAGGAGTCCGGTAAAGCATCAAATCTCCGACATCGCTGCAACCGGAAAAAAGATCCTATAAGAACGAGACCAACGACGACTGAAGAGACTCGTTCAACGTGACAGAAGTGCAGCCCTTCCGCAAATTGCTGCAAATTTCAATGCTGGGCCGTCAACAAGTGTCAGCGTGCGAACTATTCAGCGAATCTGACAGGTGGCATTCACTTAAGCATCCTGTGTGATTACCTGCATCCATTATGTGCATCCTGCATTCCGATGGACTTGGGCAATTCCGCAGGACAATGCGACACTACAAACGTCCAGAATTGCTACAGAGTGGCTCCAGGAACACTCTTCTGAGTTTAAATACTTCCCCTGGCCACCAAACTCCCCAGAGAACATTACTGAGCATATTTGAGATGCCTTGCAACGTGCTGTTCAGAATAGATCTTCACCAAATCGTACTCTTACGGATTTATGTACAGCCTTGCAGGATTCATGGTGTCACTTCCTTCCAACACCACTTCAGACATAAGTGAGGTCCATGGCACGCCCTGTTGCGGCACTTCTGCATGGTCGCGGGAGCCCTAACTGTTTTAGGCAGGTGTACCACTTTCTTTGGCTCTTCGGTGTAAGTGCACTGCCACGTAATTTTACAAAACAGCGATCCTCCACATGCGCGAATCAGGGTTTCGGTTCTGGGGACAGTGGGGCACATAATTCGTCCTCTCCGCCAATGTTATTTACTTCAACCACAATTTTTAATCTACCACAGGTACATTTTAATAACAATAGACTCCGTTCGATTAGAAGACCCAACGGTACTGACCGACCGTCGAGTCATCTTCAGCCGATAAGCGTCACTGGGTTTGGATATGGAGTGGCATGTGCATGTCGATATAGGGCGACATGGAACACACCGCTCTCCTTGCCTGTTTTCAATTCTCCATCAAGTAGCTCCTCAATTGGTCTCACAAGGGCTGAGTCCACGCCGCATGCCAACAAAGCTCAGCAGTCCCAGATGGTTGCCTATCCAAATGCTAGCCAAGCCCAGAAGCTCTTAACTTCGGTGATCTGACGCGAACCGGTCTTACCACAGCGGCATTGCCATTGGCAATAATGATATAATAATAACAATATTAATAAAATAAGTAAAATATTTTCATATTATAATTCTTCGTATGCCCCTTCTTTTCGTTAGCGTTTATCCCGCTTAGCACTCGAGGACTTGACAATTACAGTTTATTGAACTTTCCGGGCAGATACTACTCCTATAGTCCCAATATTCAGCTACTTAAGGGAGGAAAGTTGTAGACGGTACCTTTCTCTGAAATGCGTCAACTTCATTCTGTATGGCATCGTATTTTAACTGTTCATGTATCATATTTTCTGAGGCACATGTAAGTGTGAATTCCTTTTCAGTACGGGGGCTAATGTGCTGAGAAAAAATCGTTTATTTCGTAAGCTGACACTTGACAAATAATTTATTATATCTTCTTTCAAGTTTGTTGATACTGCCAACCCAGATATACGCGATCTATTGTAAAATTTTTTATTTATATTAAGGATTTAAAATCCATGAACTCAAGATCGCACATGAAATCTTCTTTATTTGGATGGTTTACTAGTTTCAGCTAACAATCTAGCCATCTTCATATCATAAAACATTCTTGATTGGTGTTGGTACGATTATGGCTTTACACAACGTTAAAATCATTGTTAAAATGGCAACATCCGTATATGAGATAATTGGAAACAGCCTTTCATCGCTGTGGCCAGCTTACTTAACGATGGTCATAAAAGAAAAGTTGCAACTTTGTAACTGACACTATCAGTATTTACATCAATTCACTGATTGTGTCAGTTACTAAGTTGTAACGACATAACGCCTTTATTTTATGACCATTGTTTAATTAAATTGGCCACGAACAACAAACAATTGTTTTTCATTATGTCCTATTTGGATGTTGGCATTTTGACAAAGATTGTAACGTTCTGTGAAGTCGTAATGGCATCGACACTACTCAAAAACGTTTTATGATCTGAAGATGGCTAGACTGTTAGCCGAAACTAGTAATAAACAAAAATAAAGAAGGTTTCACGTGCGATCTTGATTTCATGTGTGTTCAATCCTGAACATAAATAAAAGAATTTCTTCCTCCCTACACTAAAATTACTGTGATTCTTCCAGCTTAATTGCAATACTCTCATTATCGTACACAACGGAACTAGCGCACATGATTTTCTCAGGCTCAAGTTTTAGCGCAAATGTCTGTGAGCAATTCAGTTGTCAGCCTGGGAGCAGGAGTTTTACTTGTTCAGTATTGTACTAGGACGTATAGGAGAATGTTTGGCGTAGAGAGCCGTGAGCTTATCAGTATGTTAACCAGTTTTGCCATCAAATGAGAGTTCGTTGTTTCTTGAGTGTCATTTCGGAGCAGTCGGCTGTAACAGCGTCACGATCTTTATGTTTGATATTACTTTGAAGTTATGAGCACTGAAATTTTGAGCACTGAAGACTGTGAGGATCAAACCGCGAATACTACATCTTGTGCTGAGAGGACAGGAGATGAAGTCTGACCGATATTTCTTGCTTCGTTAATCTTTGTGTTACTATAGCATCAATAAGAGCGTGACTGCGAGCTGTTTCGTGTATGTATTATAACCGGCCATTGAGCATGTTGTAACTATTTTCTTGGGTTTATTGTGGGTAGAGTCTCTCTCAGCAGTTCTATGTTAATATCTCCCGCTACGATGATGTGCTAATATTTCCACTGAACGTAATTCCGACTGGAAGGACGTCAGTGCTCTGAATTTTGGTACATTGTCGCGGAAGGTACGGTCAATAAGTAGATACATCATTCGAAGCAAAGCAGTCTAAAATGCACGCCTTAAGAGCTATGAACACCTCGATATTGTGAAATATAATTCAACTGCAAGCTCTTTGCTTTCAGTATTTAGGGAGGCCAGAGAAAGTAGTACGGACGAAACACGGGAATTAAAATGCATACCTAAAGAGCAATGAACAGTTTTTCAGTAGAAGAGATGTGTTTCACAGCAACGAAGACGAACAAGTGCTCATAGCTCTTAAGGTAGGCACTTTAGAGCCCATGTTTACTAGAAATTTGGCTCTGAGCACTATGGGACTTAACTTCTGAGGTCATCAGTCCCCTAGAACTTAGAACTACTTAAACCTAACTAACCTAAGGACATCACACACATCCATGCCCGAGGCAGGATTCGAACCTGCGACCGTAGCAGTCCCGCGGTTCCAGACTGTAGCGCCTATAACCGCACGGCCACCCCGGCCGGCTTACTAGAAATTTCTTTCTTGTTTTGGTACCTACTGAATTCACTTAAAATAAGAGAAAGCAAAGAGCTTGTAGTAGAAGAGATTTGTTTCACGGTATCGACTTCTTTACTAGACTTTTCTAATTCGAATGTTCGTTCCTATCACATCCCTGAGTATCGTCCATTCCTCCGGGGACGCAACGGAGATCTCAGTAAAGAAGGGATGGATCTGTAGAGTTGTATCGGTAACTACGAATTCCACGACATTTGTTATTGAGGTTCGACATGCTTAGGACTTTTTCTTGAGATCGTATAGTTATATACGCAAAAGTTTAGTGTTAAAATAGCCGTTAGTACGTCCATATTCCGCGAACAGCGAGTTGCGCTACGAAGGGCCACTTATAATTTTTCATTTAAATAAAAATGTGTCAGGAACTTTCATGTGACAGTGATAAGTAATGCGTAAAATAATTACTAAAGATGAACGATAAATCTTTCTTTGTTTTAATGATATATTACGAGAGATTCGAATCAATTTCCGTTACTGGAAATACAATACAGAAGTTTCCCGTGTGTGGTTTCTTCCAGTTTGCAATATCTGGCACTCTGCAGCGAGATGACAGATATTTATTCGCTGAATTTCGTGTTGAGCGGCGATTAATCGACATTTCGTTAAGGAGCCTAGCTTTGCCGGACAGACAGATGTTGGAGAAATTGCCCACTGAGAGGAAGATACGACGAGTAAAGCGGACTCTAATAACACTTTCCGTCCATTCTCGGCGCCTACATTGGCGTGACAAGGCGCTGCTAACCTAGGCCATCGATCACGAGAGGAGGAGGCCCAGTTCCCTCAACTCCTGGGATGACCCCCGCCGTCGCCTCCTCTCCCCCCCCCCCCCCTTCTCCGATGGGAACTGGCAGGTGGCAGAGCTAATAGAGTGGCAACTTTCGCTCTGAGTCACCCCACGTGGGCCGTTTCTCCTCAGCCGTGCCATAAGAGGGTCTTCCCACTGGCCGCCTCAACGATACCACCCTACTCTGCTCTCGTCGCATTATCAAGACATCAACCTGCAGTCTGACTTGTCTACAATGAATTTCAACAACATGCAATGTTGCTTCCAAAACTCTGTCTCCATTAGTAGCCATAGGGATGAGATTTTTAAAACGCATATTTATTGTTTGTATAGTGACAGAAAAATCGGCGATGCACACAGATTTTAAAAGCGCATATCACATGCAACCGATCACCATCAACGAATACGTTATATTTGGTAGTGGATGACTGTCGTAATTTCGTGTTTTAGACTGTGAGTGCCATATGTATTGATGTATCGAATGTACACAGTAAGACAAACTCATGCGTGACCAGTCAAACCGTTGGGAACAAAATTATTTTTATCCTTACGCCACTTCACTTGTAAACCTTGACTGTGGTCTTTCCATAACTGTCACCTTCTTACCTTGTCGCAGATAAGTAACATATAACTTCGAGAGAATTTCTCTTTTCACCATGGCTGAAGCGGCGTCAGACTTCTTGTGTTACAGCACGCGTTTCTGACGAAACTTGCTGTTAAGTGTAACGCTTATAGACGAGAAAGAGCAGAAATTTAACTTAATTTAGATAATTTTTTCAATACTAATGAAAGGTTAGGCAGAATCTGCGTTACGGGAGCCAATAATCCACGCTCTTGCGTACGTGAAATTATTAGGACAGAAAAAATGTTAAAGACGTAGAGAAGTTCGATTTCTCCAGTCTATAGAATGTCAGAAACAAAGCGACAGTATGGCAGCACATCAATTAAATACCATGCTTGCGCAGGAAACAATCCAAATCGTTCTAATGCAAAATGTATTCGGGCGAGTACTATACAGAGAGAGAATGTGAGTCGAAAGTAGTCTGTTTACAACACACTGAGTAAAAATATGAATCTGAATATGTCAACATAACTAAGCTGTACTCGTTTTCGTGTCTTATAATCTGAGCACGGTGAAGTTTTTACTGAACATAGGAAAGTCATCTGACCCTGATGAAACACCTTTACAATTTAATACATAATATGAAAAATAACTAATTGTGTTTGACTTCAACAATGAAGATTTTGATGAGATTGTAAAAATGTGCAAGTCATTCGCCCTTTTAAGAACATCTACAGGACTGTACCACTGCGTCAGTCTGTAGATCCTTGGAAGAGACGCTTTATGCTCGCGTATTATGAACTTTTTTGAAAACGTAAATATGAGCTTAAAAATCAATATGGGTTCCCCACACAGATATACAGTTTGAACGGTTGCGTAGTGGAGTATGCTGGTCTAACCTTGTGACTAAATTCAGAACTTTCAGGCTGATACGACTTAACCTGTAGCTCTTAATGGGGCTAAATCGTCAGATGTGAATGTTAAGTTCGATAATAACGCAATGAGGTGTTATAGAACCCTTACGGTTCGTAATACCCAGGAATGATATCGTGCACAGCGCTAGAAGCCAATTCAGGTTTTTCGCAGATGATGCTGTTGCTTATGACAGCGCTGCAACGTCAGAAAACTGTCGCGGCCTGAAGGGGCGAAACGCTTCACACGTTCACTGACAGTTGACCCTGAGTATAAATAAATGTAAGGCATTGCATATAAATACTCGTAGGTCGAAGAAACTCATTACTGCTTGATTGGACTTTACTCGATAAACGAATGGGAACAGTAACAATCTTAACCATCGGGGATTATCCGTTTGATGTGACCTAAGATAGCATGAACACATAAAACTAGATGTAGGAAAATCAGACGACTGGCTGACACTCACTCTGAGAATCCAATGGAAATGTGACTCACCCACGAAAGAAGTGTCTCGTAAAACACTTGTTAGACCGATTGTTGAGTATTTCGCAGCAGTCCGAGATGCAGAAGAGCGAATGACGATTGACTACTTTCCACACGACTTTGTTTAGTAAGCCCTAGAACGTACTTAGTGACAAATATATGGCCGAGCTGTTCTAGGCGCTTCAGTCTGTAACCGCGCGGCCTGTATCCACAGGACATGTGGCCTGTAATTGAAAAAGTGTCGTGATGATCTCTCCATTGGCAAAAGATTCCGAAATAGTCCCCATTCGAATCTCCGGGAGGGAACTGCCAAGGGGTAGGTGACCATGAGAAGAAGATTGAGTAATCAACGGAAGGATAGCGTTCTACGAGTCGGGATGTGGAATGTCACAAGCTTGAATGTGGTAGGGAAGGGAAATACAAAGGCTCAATCTAGATATAGTAGGGATCTGTGAAGTTAAATGGAAAGTCGACAATGATTTCTGATTAGATGAGTAATGCGTAATATCAACAGCAGCAGAAAATGATATAAGGTGAGTAGGATTCGTTATGAATAGGAAGGTAGGGCAGAGTGTGTGTTACTGTCAATAGTTCAGTGTTAGGATTATTCTTATCAGAATCGACAGCAAACCAACAACGACAACGATACTTCAGGTAAACACGATGACGTCGCAAGCTGAAGACAGAGACGTAGAGAAAGTATATGAGGCTAATGAAAGGCTAAGACAATACTCAAAGAGAGATGAAAATTTAATAGTAAAGGGGAACTGAAATGTAGTTGTATGGGAAGGAACAGAAGGAGAGATTAAAGGAGAATATGGGCTTGAAAATGAGAGAGGATAGAAACTCTGAGTTATGTAATAAATTTCAGCTAGTAATAGTGAATAGTCTGTTCAATAATCACGAGAGGAGGAGGTATAAATGGATATGGGCGGGTGATACAGGACAATATCAGTTACATTACATCATGGTCAGACAGAGATTCCGAAATCAGAATCCGGATTTGTTGCCAGTTGCCCTAATGATTTTAGGGAGCAGGAGCAAATATAGACTCAGATCACAATGTAATAGTGAAGAAGAGTGGGCTGAAGTTTAAGAGATTAGTCAGGAAGAACCAATACGCAAAGAAGCGGGAAACAGAAGTACTAAGGAATGACGAGTAGTTCTCTAATGCTGTAGATATAGCAATAAAGAATAGTCCAATAGGAAGTAGGGTTGAAGAGGAATGGACGTCACCAAAAACGGCAATCACAGAAGCTGGAAAGAAAAACATAGGTACAAAGAAGATAACTGCAAAGAAACCACGGGTAACAGGTGAAATACTTCAGCTGATCGATGGAAGAAGGAAGTACAAAAATGTTCAGGGAAATTCAGGAATATATAAATACAAGTCGCTGAGGAATAAAATAAACAGGAAGTGCAGGGAAGCTAAGTAGAAATAGATGCATGAAAAATGTGAAGAAATCAAAAAAGAAACGATTGTCGGAAGAACTGACTCAGCTTATAGGAAAGCCAAAACAATCTTCAGTGAAATTAAAAGCAAGGGTTGTAACATTAAGAGTGCAACCGGAATTCCATTGTTAAATGCTGAGGACACAGCGGATAAATGGAAAGAGTGCATTGAAGACCTCTACGAGGGGGAAGATATGTCTGATGTGATAGAAGAAGAAACAAAAGTCGATTTAGAAGAGATACGGGATCCAGTATTAGAATCAAAATTTAAGGGAGCTTTGGAGGACTTAAGATCAAATAAGAAAGAAGGGATCGATAACATTCGATCAGAATTTCTAAAATCATTAGGGGAACAGGCAACAAAACGACTATTCACGTTGGTGTGTAGGATGTATTAGTCTGGCAATACACCGCCTTACTTTCGGGAAAATATCATTCACAGAGTTCCGAAGACTGTAAGAGCTGACAACTGAGAGAATTATCGCTCATTCAGCTTGACAGGTGATGCATCCAAGTTGCTGACAAGAATAATATACAAAAGAATGGAAAAGAAAATTGAGGATGTGTTAGATGACGATCAGTTTGGCTTTAGGAAAGGTAAAGGCACCAGAGAGACAATTCTGACGTTGCGGTTGATAATGGAAGCAAGACTAAAAAAAAATCGCGACACGTTCATGGGATTTGTCGAGCTGGAAAAAGCGTGCAAGATGTTAGAAATTCTGAGACAAATGGGGGTAAGGTATAGGAAGAGACGGGCCATATACAATATCTACAAGTACCGAAAGGTAATAATAAGAGCGGACGACCAAGAACGAAATGCTGGGATTAAAAAGGATGTAAGTCTTTCGCCCTTACTGCTCAATCTGTACATCGAAGGAGCAATGACGGAAATAAAAGAAAGCTTCAGCATTGGAATTAAAATTCAAGATTAAAGGGCATCAACGATACGGCTCGGTGATAACATTGCTATCCGCAGTGAAAGTGAAGAAGAATTATATCACCTGATGAATGGGAGGGACTGTCTAATGAGTGTAGAATATGGACTGAGAGTAAATCGAAGAAAGACGAAATTAATGAGAAGTAGCAGAAATGTGAATAGCGAGAAACTTAACATCAGGTTTGATGGTCACGAAGTAGATGAAGTTAAGGGATTCTGCTACTTAGGCACCAAAAAACCAATGACGGACTGAGCAAAGAGGACATCAAAAGCAGACTAGCACTGGTAGAAAAGGCATTCCTGGCCAAGAGAAGTCTACTAACATCAAACATACGTCTTAATTTGAGGAAAAAATTTCTGAGAATATACGATTGGAGCACTGCGTTGTATGTTAGTGAAACATGGATTCTCGGTAAACCGGAACAGAAGAGAATCGCAGCACTTGAGATATTGTGCTACAGGCGAATGTTGAAGATTAGCTGGACTGATAAGGTAAGAAATGAGAAGGTTCTGCACAGAATCGGAGTGGTAAGGAATATATGGAAAACACTGACAAGGAGAAGGGACAGGATGATACGATATCTCTTAAGACATTAGGGACTGACTACCGTGGTACTAGAGGGATCTGTAGAGGGCAAAAACTGCAGAGGAAGATAGAGACTGGAACACATTCAGTAGATAATTGAGGACTTAGGTTGAAAGTGCTACTCTGAGATGAAGACGTTAGCACAGGAGAGAAAGTATTGGCGGGTCGCATTAAACCAGTCAGAAGACTGATGACTCAAAAAGAAAAAAAAGTATGGAAGGAGTACAGTGGCGCAGTAAGGCTGACCGGTGAGTTTACCGCTTTCAGAGATCTGGAGGTCAGTATGCCAATGCAACATAACGTCTCCCTACACGTGAACCACCGAAACGATCATACTTGACGTCTCTTCATGTGGTGAGAGGTGAGAACACGTAACGCCCCCAGGAGCATTGACGAACGCAATTGTTTTGCTGAGTCACGTTTTATAGTTTGGCACTATGCTGCATGCGTGTTCAACCCTCCGAAGCTTTGAAGACGGCACACTCAACGGTCAACGGTGGTTGACACTGACTGCTTCCCCACTATCTAATCAGGGGTGCATTCTGCTCTGATGTAATTTTCATGGAAGACAGAGTGCGACTGCAGCGAACAGCGTAGGTGGAGATGATATTCGAAAATGGATTGTCAGCCAGTTTCCACAACTTAAATCCCATCAAGCACGTGTGGAATGCGTTGAGGATACGTGCTGCAGCATATGCACATACACTAGCACTTGTCAACCGCGCTGTAGAGGAAATGGGCGCCCTACCACAGAACTCCTTACCAACTTAACGCCTATGGTGATCACACACCCTATTAAGAACAATGTCCCGGCTATTGCAATGTTCAAATGGTTCAAATGGCTCTGAGCACTATGGGACTCAACTGCTGTGGTTATCAGTCCCCTAGAACTTAGAACTACTTAAACCTAACTAACCTAAGGACATCACACACATCCATGCCCGAGGCAGGATTCGAACCTGCGACCGTAGCAGTCGCACGGTTCCGGACTGCGCGCCTAGAACCGCGAGACCACCGCGGCCGGCTGTTGCAATGTCTGGGAGACCGTTCCGAATAGCGCCGCCTACAGTGTAGTTATTGTCATTGACCGAATGCTTTATTTCTGTGCGTGTCATTGCGTATTTCATTCGGCTACCTCGTGTAATATATGGTGGCATTATTCCTAGGTACGGTTCCAGATTCATCGAGCTACTCATACTTGACAGTGTCGCATCGTGCGAAAGTTTCTTTCGACCTTACGTTTTGCCCACTGTTGTATTATTAGCAGGCGTTCTGCATCACGCAGAGGCTTATTATTAGAACTCCGACACTGTACGTTCCGAGAAGAGTTAGGCAAATACATAGATATAGTGAAATAACCACACAATAGGACTGTAGTTGTATGTTACATCACATTATACAGTTCACACATACCTCAAAGATGTGTGGGTTATGTGTTTGTTACTTATAATGCGCGACCACCAAATTTCTGTTCGAAGGCCTTCACGTCCAGAATCGGTATGCCAATCAGGTATAATCGTCCGGAGCATAGGGACAATCATACTACCAACGCACGAGGCTGAAGATACACGTTTGTTAAGACACAGTGTCCTGCTCATGAAGAAGTCAGTAACTGCCTGCGGCACATCCGCATCCGACATGAATCGTCGATCCATCAAGGCCTTTTTTAAGGGACCGAAGGAGTGATAACTGCATGGGGAGCGATCTGGACTATATGGAGGGTGCTCGACGCTATCCCACTTGTCGTAACTTCTGCGTTACGACGCTAGCGATATGGGGATATGCGTTATCACGTAGCAGCAGCAACCCTTGTCACACGTTTTCCGGACGTTTCGCCTTAACTAAAAGCAGTAATTTCTGCAGCACTGCGCCGCACCGTTCGTGACGGGAACGCCAGGTTTCTAGAATGAGTGAGCGTGGCCTCCCAGATCGACTGGCATCTCGTGTCGAATCGCGACCAGCACGGCATCTGGCGCACCACTGCTCAACAGGGGTTTTCTGCACACATGCTGCCCTACACACACTCTTCATTGTCCGATAGACGTATACCGGTGTTTGTACTTCGACAGCTGAGAAAATATAATGTAGGTCTTCTTTGGACGCATTTGATAATATGTGGCCATATTTGAAATTTACGCATTTACCGCACGCACGCCGGAAAGACACGAACGCCGCACTAAACTCTTGCCTTCATATCGGGGCTTGTATACCCGCATCTGAGTCATGCTACGTTGCATACACGCTACAGAAACATCCTCAAACTTTTTGATCATCCCTTGTGCTTTCGGTCTTGATAGTAATATTTGGGCACTACGTTTAGTAGCTACAGGCTTCCATTATCAGCTTTCCTGTGCGTAACACGATTAAAAAAATATGGCGAGTGAATATCGGAAATATAATCATCCGGATCAGAGCCAGTTGTGAACATTAATCTGCTCTATTCTGTAAAGCTTTAGCGGTAGCTTTTGTTTCCATTTTGATGTATTTTTGAGATAACTCTGCATTAGTAAATCCGCGATAGTGCAGTTATTAATTTTTTTCATTCCTTTATTATACTTCATATTTGCAGTTTAATGCAACGTGCAACTTTGTTTTTATGCGCCTTCCGTTCCGCTAATGTGCAAATAAAAAGCATTCAGGCTCTTATGATGACGTGAAATCTGCACACCGACAGACTCCCACACACGCGGAAAAGAAATTTCGTGGTTAATTCACGGAGGATTGTCTCTTGCCTATGGCTTATCAATTTATTGTTGATCATATCTGAAATATACGGGGTGGTCAGAAATAGTCTGAAAAACATGTGAGGGTGTTGTAGGGTAGGTTGTACAGAGAAATAATTTTTCAGAAAATAGTCCGATACGTTGCGCCGGTTCCGAGTTATTTAGGAATGAAGTTAGCCAATAAGGAATTCGTGCACGCAGATTCATGCATCTTTCCAGAAACAGTGTTGCCAACGTGATCTTCACTTGGTTTCCTCAAACCGAACAAGCGTAACTTTTGGTCACCTTGCTCATATTTATCAATTGAGAAAAAGGCAAATTTCAAATGCTAATGGACATTTGGACAAGTGGTAAAATGTTCAGATGTGTGTGAAATCTTATGGGATTTAACTGCTAAGGTCATCAGTCCCTAAGCTTACACACTACTTAACCTAAATTATCCTAAGGACAAACACACACACCCATGCCCGAGGGAGGACTCGAACCTCCGCCGGGGCCAGCCGCACAGGCCAAGACTGCAGCGCCCTAGACCGCTCTGCTAATCCCGCGCGGCGAACAAGTGGTATCTCAAGGACCCACGGATGCCAGTGCATTACCACATTTCAGCGTGCGAAAGTGATTCTATTTGCACGGACAATGACCTGATTGGCTAACTTCCATACTGAATAACTCGAAAACTGCACAACGGTTCGAATTTTTTTCTTTAGTTATTTCTCAGCAGAATCTTCCCTGCAACAGCCTTACAAGCTTTTCAGACTGTTTGTGACCACCCCGTATCCATATAACCTCTGGAAATATAAAATTTATTTTAGTTATTTAATTACGACTTAACCACTATATCCTACATATATTACGATGAAATGATCTGTTTTCACGGTTCCTCAAAATCTGCGGAGAATGTTAACTACGACGCCGGCAATTTCCATCTGTGGAAAACATGAAAAAAAAAGAAGTCTCTGAGAAATGAGAGTAAATGCTGACTAATGATGATAAATTTACTTTTTAGTGTGTGTTTGTAACAAACTGTATCCTGTGGACATGGCCTTTCCAAATATGAACTAATAACGTGCAACGCACAAAGAAGTATCACTGTCTTCCCAGCCTCTTACTTCTTAGTCTCAGCTGCTGGACACGGCGGTGTAGATACTCGCAGGCCGAATGGTTTAGTGTATGCGTAATTGGAGTCTCTCAGGGCACAAAATTAACGATTACCTTGTGAAATATACGACAGAACATCAAAAAGACAGGTTCTCACTATTTTGGTTAGCCAAGTATCTTTGATACAGTGCTGGGCTACACTTCAAAGAGTCACAGATAGTTGACACTATTCTTCAGGATTGTCACCAAGTTTCTGTAAATAGCCGTCGGAAAGTTCTACCAACCGTTCAGTTTCCAGACGATACAAATCCGACCCTCGGTGGCGAAACGAATCGAGGTGACAATGTTTAGCACACTGGATTAGCATTCGGAAGGACGATGGCTCAAACCCGTGTCCGGCCATCCTGATTTAGATTTGTTTCCCTAAATAGCTTCAGGCAAATGTTGGGATGTTTCCTTTGAAAGGGCATGGCCGATTACTTTTCCCGTCCTTCCCCTGTCCGAACTTGTGCTCTGTCTCTAATGACCCCGTTGTCGACGGGACGTTAAATACCGATCTCCTCCTCCTCCTTGTAGCCATTCGAGAACAGCAGGGTGAACATCCTCATTGTCGGGAAACCTGCGACTGTCACGAATCAGTTCCGCGATTGCCTGGACATTGTAGTCTATGTTCGATGTCGACGCCTGTCCTGGTCAGCATCACCTATGTCCGTCTGACCATGGTCAAAGTGTTGGCACTGCTGCTAGACGCAACATTGCATTTAGTCCATATAACGCCAGCCACAATGTCACGGTGAATCTTCGTGCAGTTCAGACGTTTTGGCCCCAAAAGGATTAGCCGCATGGGGTAGCGGCGCGGCCTAGGGCGTCTTGTCAGGGTACGCGCGGCTCCCCCCGTCGGAGGTTCGAGACCTCCCTCGGTCATGGCTGTGTGTGTTGTCCATAGCGTAAGTTAGTTTAAGTTAGATTAAGTAGTGTGTAAGCTTAGGGACCAATGACCTAAGCTGTTTGATCCCATAATATCTTACCCAAAATTTTTTACCCAAAAAAATTGTACTGCCCCGCGCACTTCAGCTTTGGAGTACGTTTCCAGTTACCACGCCATCTATCACAGGCACTGTGATGCATTTGTCACGCCTGGTGCTGGAGAACTTAGTCTGCAGGAAGCACAGATCATGTACTCTCTTCTGATAATGTGTCACTCTTTTTGAGCGATGGTCTTAGTGTGATGTGACACTTGTAACTTGGTTGTTGAGGTACCCTCGTATAAAGAAGAAGAGTTTTGTTGGCGTGGGAGGGTTACACGATTTATTTAACTTGTGGAAAACTGTTCCTAATCGGCAACTTTTAAACAGAAAGAAGACGCCTGCAACAGTTTTGCAGTATATGAAAAAAGGACATAGGCTTTTTTCTTTTTATTAATAATTTAGTCACTGACTACTGTGTGTTTTTATTTGTATTTGAAGTATGCGGTCCCGGGAAGATCCTGAATACGAGGTGTGATTTTTAATTTTGCCGGCTTTATGCATCCAACTATCAAAACTTTTTTACCTTGTTGGTACACATGTTCCTTACGGAGTAAGGCAAGAGTTTACGAGTGGTATAAACATTTCAAATATGGTCGAGAAGATGTTGAATGCGACGACATCCCTGGTCGCCGTAACACATCAATTACTGAAAGTAGCGTGAAAGAAGTAATGAGTATAGTTCTGGAAAACCGTCGAACCACAATCAGAGACACTGCTGATAATGACAGAATATCCTTTGGCTCGCGACAAGCTATTTTTTCAGATGTTTTGGGTGTGAAACGTGTAGCAGCAAAGTTTGTACCGAAATTGTTGCATTTAGTCCAAAAACGACGTCGCATATACATCGCTCAGGGATTGCTGAATGAAATCTATAACTATCCAGAACTTCTAAAGAATGTTACAGCAGGGTACGAATCAAGGGTATACAGGAATGACGTGGAAACCAAGGACCATTCGTCAAAAATGGGAAATGCCTTTAGAGCTAAGACCGAAAAAGTTCGACAAGTTCAGTCACAAGTAAAGGCTGTTCTCACTTTTTTCTTCGACTACAATGGGATAGTCGATCATGACTTCCTGGGTTATAGTAGTGTGGTCAATAAGGAATACTACCTGGAAGTTATGCTCCGTTTGCGTGAAGCAATCAGAAGAAAACGACTGGAATTGCGGCAAAACCACTTGCGGAAATTGCATCACGATAACTCTCCCGCATACTCCTCAACCCTTGTTCGCGATATTTTGGCAAAAAACAAAACCGTTATGTCTCATCAGCCACCGTATTCACTGGATATAGACCCCTGCGGCTTCTTTCTGTACACGAGGCTGAGACAACCATGAATGAACGTCGTTTTGCCACCACTTATGAGATAAAACGAATCGCAGAAGGAGCTGAATTTGAGTTCCAGAAGTGCTTCCAAGATTGAAAAAGGCGCTGACATAAATGTATTATACACTCCTGGAAATTGAAATAAGAACACCGTGAATTCATTGTCCCAGGAAGGGGAAACTTTATTGACACATTCCTGGGGTCAGATACATCACATGATCACACTGACAGAACCACAGGCACATAGACACAGGCAACAGAGCATGCACAATGTCGGCACTAGTACAGTGTATATCCACCTTTCGCAGCAATGCAGGCTGCTATTCTCCCATGGAGACAATCGTAGACATGCTGGATGTAGTCCTGTGGAACGGCTTGCCATGCCATTTCCACCTGGCGCCTCAGTTGGACCCGCGTTCGTGCTGGACGTGCAGACCGCGTGAGACGACGCTTCATCCAGTCCCAAACATGCTCAATGGGGGACAGATCCGGAGATCTTGCTGGCCAGGGTAGTTGACTTACACCTTCTAGAGCACGTTGGGTGGCACGGGATACATGCGGACGTGCATTGTCCTGTTGGAACAGCAAGTTCCCTTTCCGGTCTAGGAATGGTAGAACGATGGGTTCGATGACGGTTTGGATGTACCGTGCACTATTCAGTGTCCCCTCGACGATCACCAGTGGTGTACGGCCAGTGTAGGAGATCGCTCCCCACACCATGATGCCGGGTGTTGGCCCTGTGTGCCTCGGTCGTATGCAGTCCTGATTGTGGCGCTCACCTGCACGGCGCCAAACACGCATACGACCATCATTGGCACCAAGGCAGAAGCGACTCTCATCGCTGAAGACGACACGTCTCCATTCGTCCCTTCATTCACGCCTGTCGCGACACCACTGGAGGCGGGCTGCACGATGTTGGGGCGTGAGCGGAAGACGGCCTAACGGTGTGCGGGACCGTAGCCCAGCTTCATGGAGACGGTTGCGAATGGTCCTCGCCGATACCCCAGGAGCAACAATGTCCCTAATTTGCTGGGAAGTGGCGGTGCGGTCCCCTACGGCGCTGCGTAGGATCCTACGGTCTTGGCGTGCATCCGTGCGTCGCTGCGGTCCGGTCCCAGGTCGACGGGCACGTGCACCTTCCGCCGACCACTGGCGACAACATCGATGTACTGTGGAGACCTCACGCCCCACGTGTTGAGCAATTCGGCGGTACGTCCACCCGGCCTCCCGCATGCCCACTATACGCCCTCGCTCAAAGTCCGTCAACTGCACATACGGTTCACGTCCACGCTGTCGCGGCATGCTACCAGTGTTAAAGACTGCGATGGAGCTCCGTATGCCACGGCAAACTGGCTGACACTGACGGCGGCGGTGCACAAATGCTGCGCAGCTAGCGCCATTCGACGGCCAACACCGCGGTTCCTGGTGTGTCCGCTGTGCCGTGCGTGTGATCATTGCTTGTACAGCCCTCTCGCAGTGTCCGGAGCAAGTATGGTGGGTCTGACACACCGGTGTCAATGTGTTCTTTTTTCCATTTCCAGGAGTGTATCTTAGGGGGATTACTTTGAAGGCGGCAAAGTTGATGTTGATGAATAAATAAAGATTCTTGAAGAAAAAACAAAGGTTCCCCTTACTGTTTCATCACACGTCGTACATACGTATAAAGTAAACTGGACTTTTGGCCGCGGTTATGACTCCGGAGAAAGACAAAAGTATCTATTGGTTTACCTGCAGCCGTCGAGTGACTTAGACGAAATAAACAGTTGGAACACTAGCTTTTCGGACTCTCTTCGTGGTCCTGAGGTGCCTTTTCTATTGTGGCACTGTTACTTAAACAACTTCACAAATAATGTCATCCACAAACTTTATCCAGTCTCAGTTAGAGCTTCGCTAGAAATGTAAACGCCGCACATCAGTTTTCTTGCAGCCAGGCATTGCAGCAATGGCGAATCTGGAGACCGTGCTATTACACCGATAGCTTACGTGTGTCTGCATTACAAGTCCAGAAGAGAAGTGGGTTAATGCAGGCGTTAGGTCAGGGCAGCTCAGCCAAAATAGAAGTGGGTCACTGATCTGCCGCGGGACGCACTCTCGGCGGGAGAGTTGGGACGTAACAACGGCGCGAGATGTTGCGAAAATAATGTCTCTGTCGTTGCCAGCACTGCAGTCGCGGGAACGAAAAACAACGGAGCGAGAGGCGAGCGAACGCTCGAGGGGGCTGGCCCGGCCGCGAGATGATGGAGCGGCGCCCGCTGCTCCTCGTCTCTTTCTCCGTCTCCCGTTCTCTGTCTCCCTCTCCCCCTCTCTCTCTGTCTCGTTGGCGGGTCAATCGATTGGCGGCGTGGGATCGACTCGTCCGTCGCGGCGGTCGGCCCGCGACGGCGACGTCGGTAAATAACGCGGCCCGTTACCAGCCGGCCGGGCCATCGCCACTGGCAGCAGTTCGTTTCCGAGAAAAACGGCCCCCTTCTTCAGAGCGCCTCATTGCCGCCTGTAACTAGAGGACTCGCCGCGAATCCACGGCGCTCTCCAGAGACGATGGATGAACGCCGACACGGGACGGCAAACGAATAAGGCCGCGTCGCCGTTATAACTCGGTGCAGCTGGCAGTCGCGATGTTGTAACTTCCAGCGCTTCACAGGAAACCAAAGGGAGGTCTTCCTGAAGTTGTGTTTTCTAACTGTCTCCATCCTTTTTTATACATTAATGGGAATATTTTAACATTTCGTAAACGAGCCAATTTATCGCAAGATTTGTCGACAGATGACATTTGAAAGAGAACCAAAAAGACTTTGTGCCCCACATTTCAAATGTGAAGTACCTTCACCTACCGATATTATTATTAGTATACAGAATGTCGTACCTAACTTTGCCACCTCATTTATTTCCAAAATAAAACAAAGAGTGAAAAGTACGACTGGCCATGGGTGCATCTGTGTCAGGGGCTCTAGCAATACGCAGAAATACACAGTCCCTACAAGTAAACAAACATCGCTTTCAAGGCAAAACTAAGATTTTTAATTTTTTGCTTTTTTTATTTTTATTTCTATTTTTTTAGTGATCCAAATCATATACATTCTGGAACACTTAGACCTTAAGTAATGGAAATGGTGCTCTAGTTTCTACTGTAATGCGTTGCCTGCACTGTCCTGATACCTGTCATAGGCAAACCGTGCTATGTGCATTACGGCAGAAACTGTGGCGCCGTTGCCATCCTTATAAATCGATACTACCTTCAGAAAAGTGAAAACAAGTCTACCGTCGCTGACTGTCATTTGGGTAGAAAAAACGCACATGTGTCATTTAATAAACCGTAACTTTGTGTTGAAAGTGATGTTCGTTTCATTTATGAATGGTGCATTCCTCCTCACGTGTGAGCCCCTGGCCAACTGCATTTTTTACATTTTGTTTCGTTACGGAAATATGCGAGGTGGCAGAGTTAGACGGAACACCCTGTAGATCTGTGTTAGAACACTTTCCAGCGTTGTTCGACAGCCAATTTTCGTAAACGTCTAGCGTCCCATTCATCTTGTCTTAACTCTCTTGATCTCATTGCTTTTACAGTTACCTCTACTTGGGATTTCTCCTGCCTTCAACGTTTCCTTCAGTTCGGTAGTATCCAAAGCATGATCTTCTTAGATAACCTGGACTCATTCATCTGTCAGACATAAACACACCCTGTGTAGGGTGTTCCATATAATTCTGTCACCTCATATATCTCCGAATCGAAACAAAATGTGAAAAATGCAATTTGGGACAGGGATGCACCTTGTCAGGGGCCCACAAGTGAGCTGGAATGCTCTATTCATAATTGTTAATAAAAATTGTTTGTTCCTATTCCATGACAGTTGTTAATGATCCTTTTACACCACCTCGTAACTGAACCTCTTCGTTATGTATTTTTTCTCTTCTGTACATTCCCATGACGGTCTGAACACATCTATTTCTTTGGCCCCGAACTTCATCTTATTTTCTATAAGTCTACATGGCTCTGCCCCATACAACGAGGAACTTTTGATCATAGTTTAATTTATAATCTATGTCCATTTCTTTCCTATTTCGCTACTCCAAAGGATTCCGTTTAAACAAGCGAGCCTCACACATTAGTTTTGAAATTTTGTGACCATCTTTACCTGTCATATCAAATTCTACTTCTAGATGTGTATAACACGTACAAGTTGCAGTTTATTCTCTATAGACTTAGATGCTGGATAGTTCAGTCCCCACAGGAAGAAAGTTTGTTTTCTGTCAGTTAATCTCTAACATCCATCGCTTATCACCTTTCCATTGTTTTCGCGTCATATGTACTAGATCGTCTCTATCGTTGACAATCCTGGACTGGTTATCCTCAAATTGTAGTGTATATAGACATATTTCCCAAATTTCTATACTAATTTCTCTGCATTTCCTTTTCCACTGATTTAGACCTTATATTACACATCTTTAAACAGAATAATGGTTGAGTGACAAACACCTTTCTGAAAAAAATAAAAATAAAAATAAACTTTAGTCCGGTTGGCTCGGCTTGTAGTGCCTTATAACAGTCCTTTCCCAGCGTTAAACTTGAAGTTAAAATGCAGGATGTATATTCCAGAAATGGCCAACAAAGTTCAGGAAGTCACCCGAGCAGCAGAAGGGGTAATATTGGTCTCCTAAGTCCAGAGAGACAGCCAGTGTATAGGAAGACAACCTTGAGCCAAAATCATATCATCCTCAATGTTGTGGGTTGAGGGCTTGACAGGTTCCCTGACACCTGTATAAAAGACTTTTATTACCAGGAAGTCCAATATTTGCCTCGAAGTTCAGACGGGTCACCTACCGCAATACAGGGTATTTAAAGGATTGGTTCATATGGTTCAAATGGCTCTAAGCACTATGGGACATAACATCTGAAGTCACCTGTCCCCTAGACTTAAAACTACTTAAATCTAACTAACCTAAGGACATCACACACATCCATGCCCGAGGCAGGATTCGAACCTGCGATCATAGTAGCAGCGCGGTACCAGACTGAAGCGCCTAGGACCGCTCGGCCATAGCGGCCGGCTTATTTAGAGAAGATTCAATTGGTTTCAGAAGGCTATATCTTCTGCATGAATGACAGATGTTTGGGGTGAATTTTAAGTTACACATAAGACTACGAACACTGTACTTTCAAAAGAAATTTTACGAAGTTTTACATTTAACACGTGTGCTCATATAAAATTGGGATGCTCTTACTATTATGTTTGGAATCAACGTTTAAATTTATCTTTCATATAACTTCAATGTGCTGTTCCCCCCAACCACATCTCCCGATCTTATGACGATAGTCAAACTCCTGTCAGCTTGTCAGGAGTTACTACATTCACTGATGTTGCTATCGGCTGCACAAGCCACCCAATGCTTCTGCAGGTCTTTCATAAATGCCTACCAAATTCAGTCATCAGTCTTCTGCTGGTATGGTGCAGCCCACCACAAATCCCTCTCCTATGTCAACCTTTTCATCTCTGAGTAGCAGTTGCAACATACGTCCCCAATTATTTTTTGGGTGTATTCCAATCTCTGTCTTCCTCTACAGTTCTTATCCTCTACAGCTCCCTCTAGTACCATAGGAGTTATTCCCTTTGTCGGAACACAGGTGCTATCGTCCTGTCAATTGTTCTTGTCAGTGTTTCCACGTGTTTCCTTCTTCCCGTTTCTGAGGGAAAACCTCATTCCCTACCTTATCATCCCATCTACTTCTTGACATCACGTCTCAAAACGCCACATGTAACACACTTCGATTCCCTTCTATTCAAAAAACATTACCTAAGATCGGATCAAGCGACTTTCGAGGCCAATAGTGCAATGTGACTTCCGATCGTCCATTATGGTGTTCACGCTTCTCACTGTTAAGAAATGGTGCAACATTCACAAGACAGTGCCATGGTAGTTCATACTGCTGTTAATTGATATTTTCGTCATTTTCTCGCAATCTCAGAAAAGGAATATATGACATATCCGGGAACTTGATACGTGTAGCCGTCTATTTTAACTACCTCTTCTCTCGATTAACGGCACAAAATACGTGAAGTGTATAAAAGTCTCTACTGCACTCGAATAGGGTTTACGGCTGCTGTGAATCCATGTTTTTACGTTGTGGTGGTTCACTTTTCCAAGTATGGAACCCAGCATCCTCACTAACACTAAAAGTGCAAAGATAGAGTTATCCTTATTTCCGTACTCAGAGTGATTTCGTTAAAGAAAGCATTAGTTGTTGTATCTCAGCAACATGAATTGCTTGTAACAGCTGAGTCCTGAAGCGCCTGATATTGAAAACTCATCCCAAAACGTGCTAGACAGCCACATGAAAAGTAATTCGCGGCAAACATGACGAGAATCTTTTGTCGACTACGCGAAAAACGCTGTTGAATGCGATTTCTTGATTCTGTCTACGACAGTAACCTGTTGATCGCCTCTTACACAAACAACGACTGTCTTGCTATCGGTGGAGCCGGCCGCTGTGGCCGAGCGGTTCTAGGAGCTTCAGTCCGGAACCGCGCTGCTGTTGCGGTCGCAGGTTTGAATCCTGCCTCGGGCATGGATGTGTGTGATGTTCTTAGGTTAGTTGGGTTTAAGTAGTTCTAAGTCTAGGGGACTGGTGACCTCAGATGTTAAGTCCCATAGTGCTCAGAGCCATTTGAACCATTTTTGCTGTCGGTAGCTGCACAGTCGAATGCTTTGAGCTGTACGAAGTGAGGTGCCGCACTCTCGGCGAGAATCACACCGCACAGTTACAGAATAATTATACCTGCTTAAACGATGAACTCTAAACGCCTTTGGAATCCATGTCATCAAAGTATCAACGCTCACTGGGTGATGAACCAGGGAGTGAGCGAGGTAGCTGTTTCTGGGAGACCCTACCGACAGCCATATGAAACCACAACTTACAACTGCAGCCAAAGAAAACTTCTAGATTTGATTAAGTCTGCACAAAATACTAAAATCACTTTTTGAGACATTATTCTTGGCCACCATGTGTAAAGTGTAAACAGTATAAAGACAAAAAAACGACATATATGTAATAATAATGAATGTAGGAATAACGTAGCTCAGTGTTTTAACATGCTATACTTACAGGTACGTGTACATTGTCTCGTAGGCTGCTTTAACGCTTCCGATTATTCTGATGTATTGCCTGCAAACAAACGAGATGCAGATTTAGAAAGGTCCAGTTTCGCTAATTAGCGACTAGGTAATTAAACACAAATATAATTGTCCTTAAAAGTAACATGGAAACCAATAAAATGTCGTAATCGGAAAATAGGTCATACTAGGGAAAGGGACAATGTTTCTGAAGCGTGCTTATTCTATTAACAATTTCACCTATTGAATCATTGATGGCTAGGTATTACAATTATGAACAACTTAAATTGGAAGGAACACATAGAAAATGTTGTGGGGAAGCTAACCAAAAACTGCGTTTTCTTGGCAGGACACTTAGAAAATGTAACAGACCTACTAAGGAGACTGCATACACTACGCTTGTCCGTCCTCTTTTAGAATACTACAGCGCGGTGTGGGATCCTTACCAGATAGGACTGACGGAGTACATCGAAAAAGTTCAAAGAAAGACAGCACGTTTTGTATTATCAAGAAATATGGGAGAGAGTGTCACAGAAATGGTACAGGATTTGGGCTGGACATTATTAAAAGAAAGACGTTTTTCGTTGCGGCGGAATCTTCTCACGAAATTCCAGTCACCAAATTTCTCCTCCGAATGAGAAAATATTTTGTTGACACCGACCTACATAGGGAGGAACGATCACCACGATAAAATAAGGAAAATCAAAGCTCGTACGGAAAGATATAGGTGTTCATTCTTTCCGCGCGCTGTACGAGATTGGAATAATACAGAATTGTGATAGTGGTTCGATGAACCCTCTGCCAGGCACTTAAATGTGATTTTCAGAGTATCCATGTAGTTGTAGATGTAGATGTAGATTGAAAATCTAAACAGATGTCTTAAAATCGAACAATTAATTTTTTACACGGATGTAATAGACTTCCCAAAAACTGAAGTATATTCATGTAACAGGTTTTAACTCTTGCAGTGAAGCGTTCAGAAAACAGAATTGGATGTGCTTAGATATTGAGGGCAAAACACACTTTCTTCAACTTTTTTTCCGTGATGTGTCAGCAGAAGCTGAGCTTCGCAGGAGGCTTAATCAGTTGTGCCGTAAATCACACAAACGCCATTCCAGGTTAATAAGAAGCGTTTCACCAACGAACCATGGACCTTGCGGCAGTGGTATGGCTTATTTGCTGCACTGACTAAGTAATGGTTCCTAAAGAGGGGCACCACCCTCTTCAGTAGTAGCAGGAGGAAAAATCCGTATAACTGCCTGTAAAATTAACCAATATGGGTGTTCCATATGGCTGAAAGCAAAGGAAAACTATAAATATATTTTCCGGGAACATTCGGCTCTTCTGCATTGTCTTTATGGCATGCTCTTGGATGAAAGATCTCCAGAGAGGCACTAGCCAGAAGGATATATTAAAAAAAAAATGGAAAAAAGTACCCGCCCTCTGCGGGGCAACCTGTGAAATTACACCCATTAATCGAGCTAGTAGGTTACAGGATTTATAAACGGATAGATAGAAGTTAGATATAGTGAGAATTAATGAATGTGCGCTGGCGGGGAAACAGGACTTTCATCAGCTGAGTACAGGATTATCAACACAAAATCGAAGCGTTAATGCAAGAGCAGATTTAATAATGAACAAGAAGATAGGTATATGGATAAGCTACTATAACACCTTAATGAACACAATACCGATTTTTCGTTATTTTTTGTGTAATCATTCTTCTGACTGGTTTGATGCGGCTCGCAGCGAATTTCTCTCCAGTGCAAACCTTTTCATCTCAGAGTAGCACTTACAACCTGCGTCCACCTGCAACCTAAGTCCTCAATTACTTGCTGCATGTATTCCAATCTGTGCCTTCCTACACAGTTTTTGCCCTCTACAGCTTCCTCTAATACCATGGAAGTCATTCCCTGACATCTTAACAGATGTCCTACCACACTGCCCCTTCTTCTTTGTCAGTATTTTCCACATACTCTCTTCTTCGCCGATTCGGCGATGTCCCTTCTCATTGCTTACCTTATCAGTCCGACTATTTCTCGACATTCTTGCGTAGTTCCACGCCTAAATTCTTCGATTCTCTTCTGTTCTGGTTTTCCCACAGTCCACTTTTTTCAAACGCATGTTCCCAGAAATTTCTTCCTCTGATTAAGGCCTATATCTCTCGACTACGAAAATCTTTTTTGCCAGTGCTAGTATGTTTATGATGTCCTCCTTGCTCCGTCCGTCATGGGTTATTCTGCTGCCTAGGCAAATGGCTCTGAGCACTATGGGACTTAATATCTTAGGTCATCAGTCCCCTAGAACTTAGAACTACTTAAACCTAACTAACCTAAGGACATCACACACATCCATGCCCGAGACAGGATTCGAACCTGCGACCGTAGCAGTCCCGCGGTTCCGGACTGCAGCGCCTAGAACCGCACGGCCATCGCGGCCGGCTACTGCCTAGGCAGCTGAATGACTTAATTTCATCTACTTCTTGATCATTAATCCTGATGTTTTCTCAATGTTCTCATTTCTGATACTTCTTATATCTTTCGTCTATCTTCGATTTACTCTCAAACCATACCCTGTAATAATTAGACTGTTCAATCCATTCAGCAGATCCTCTAATTCTACTTCAATTTGACTGAGGATACCAATGTCACCAGTGAATTACCATTGATATCTATCCGCCTTGAATTTTAAGTCCACCCTTGAACGTTTCTTTCACTCGTATTTCCATCATGCTTTCCGATGTATAGATTGAACTGAAAGGGGGAAAGACTACATCCCAGTCTTACATAGTATTGGCCTTCCACTCTTACTGTTCCCTCTTGAGTCTTGTATATCTTGTGCATTACCCGTTTTTCCCTATAGCTTACCCCAACGCGAGAATATGGGCTTGGCACTAGGAGCGAGAGGGGAGAGAGACAAATGGAATCCTGCAACAAATTTGAGATGGTAATAGCCAAGACTCTGTTCAAGAATCAGAAGAGGAGGAGGTATACTTGGAAAAGGCCAGGAGATACAGAAAGATTTCAGTTAGATTACATCATGATCAAGCAGAAGTTCAGAAAACAGCTATTGGATTGTATGGCGTACCCAGGAGCAGAAGTAGGCTCAGGTCACAATTTGGTAATGATGAAGTGTAGGCTGAAGTTTAAAAGACAAGTCAGGAAGAATCAATGCGCAAAGACGTGACATACGGATGTACTAAGGAGTGAAGCGATACGCTTCAGTTCTCTGAAGGTATGGCTGCTACGATAAGGAATAGCCTAGCAGGCAGTTCAGTTGAAGAGGAACAGACATCTCTAAAAAAGGAAATCACAGAAGTTGGAGAGAAAAAAAAAGTAGCTAACTGCGAAGGAACCTTAGATATCAGAAGAAACACTTAAATTTATCGATGAAAAAAGGAAGTCCAAAATGTTCAGGAATACATAAATGCAAGTCACTTATAAATGAAATAAATAAGAAGCGCAGGGAAGCAAAGGCGAAATGGCTGCATGAAAAATATGAAGCAAAGGAAAAGGAAATTATTGTCAGACGGACTGACTCAGCATAAAAATAAGTCAAAACAACCTTCGGTGGAATTAAAAGCGAGGGTGGTAACATTAAGAGTACAAATGGGATTCCACTGCTGAAAGAAGAAGAGAGAGGGGATATGTGAAAACAGTACACTGAGGGCCTCTATTATAGGAAGGAATTATCTGACGATGTGATAAAAGAAAAAACAGGAGTCAACAGGTAAGACATAAGGGATCCTGTACTTGAATCAGAATTTAGAAGAGATTTGGAAGAGTAGAAATCAAACAGTGTAGAAGGGATATATAACATTCCATCAGAATTCCTAAAATCATTGGAGGAAGCGCCAACAAAATTATTATTCGTGATGGTGTGTAGAAAGTATGAGACTACCGATACACCATCAGCCTTTCGAAAAAATATCATCCAAATAATTCGCAAGATTACAAGAGCCGATATGTGCGAGAATTATCGCATGATCAGCTTAACAGCTCGTGCCTCCAAGTTGCTGACAAGAAAAATAGCAGAAGAATGGAAAAGGAAACTGAGTATCTGTTATATGACGATCAGTTTGGCTCTAGGAAAGGTAAAGGGACCAGAGAGACACTTCTGATTTGCGGTCGATAAATGAAGCACGAATGAAGAAAAATCATGGCTCTTTCATAGGATTTGCCGTTCTGGAGAAAGCGATCGATAATGTTAAATGGTGCAAAACGTGCGAAATCCCGAGAAAAATAGGAGAAAGCTATAAGGAAAGATGGTACAAGAACCACTAGGGAACAGTAAGAGCTTATAACCAAGAACGAAGTGCAAGATATGTAGTCTTTCTCTAGTGCTATTCATCTATATGTCGAAGAAGAAACGACAGAAATAAAAGGAACGTTCAAGAGTTGGATTAACATTAATGGTGGAAGAATATTAATGTCAAGATTCGCTGATGACATTGCTATCGTCAGTGAAAGTGAAGAAGAATTACAGGATCTGTGAAACGGAATGAAAATTGTAATGAGTACAGAATATAGATTGAGAGTAAGTTGAGGAAAGACAAAAGTAATGAGAAGTATCAGAATGAGAACAGCGAGAAACTCAAGATGAGAATTGGGGATCACGAAGTAGAAAAAGTTAAGAAACTCGACTACCAAGCCAGCAAACACTAATGACAGACGGAGCAAGGAGGACACAAAAAGCAGACTACCACTGCCAAAAGGACATTCCTGGCCAAAAGCAGTCTACTAGTATCAAAAATAGGACTTAATTTGAGGAATAAATTTCTTAGAATATACATTCGGAGCGCAGCATTGTATGGCAGTGAGACGTGTGAGACATGGACTATGAGAAAACCAGAATAGAAGAGAATAGAAGCATTTGATACTACAGAAAAATGTTGAAAATTAGGTGGACTCATAACGTAATGAATGAGGAGGTTCTCTACAGAATCGGCGAGGAAAGGAATATACGAAAAACACTGACAAGAAGAAGGCCCAGAATGGTAGGACATATATTGACACATCAGGGAATAACTTCCGTGATACTAGATGGAGCTGTGGAGGGAGAAACTGTGGAGGAAGACAGAAGTTGGAATACATCCAGGAAACAATTAAGGACTCAAGTTCCCATTGCCACTCTGAGATGAAAAGGCTAGAACAGGAGACGAATTCGTGGCGGGCCACATCAGACCAGTCGAAATACAGATGGCCATAAAAAAATTACAGTGTGAAGATACGTGTAACTAATGCAATGCTAATTTTTATCTGTGGTGGACTTTATAGGATTCATGTTCAGAAAAAATTAAATATTGTGACAATTATTGAGCGGCTGCAGGTAATACACTCCTGGAAATTGAAATAAGAACATCGTGAATTCATTGTCCCAGGAAGGGGAAACTTTATTGACACATTCCTGGGGTCAGATACATCACATGATCACACTGACAGAACCACAGGCACATAGACACAGGCAACAGAGCATGCACAATGTCGGCACTAGTACAGTGTATATCCACCTTTCGCAGCAATGCAGGCTGCTATTCTCCCATGGAGACGATCGTAGAGATGCTGGATGTAGTCCTGTGGAACGGCTTGCCATGCCATTTCCACCTGGCGCCTCAGTTGGACCAGCGTTCGTGCCGGACGTGCAGACCGCGTGAGACGACGCTTCATCCAGTCCCAAACATGCTCAATGGGGGACAGATCCGGAGATCTTGCTGGCCAGGGTAGTTGACTTACACCTTCTAGAGCACGTTGGGTGGCACGGGATACATGCGGACGTGCATTGTCCTGTTGGAACAGCAAGTTCCCTTTCCGGTCTAGGAATGGTAGAACGATGGGTTCGATGACGGTTTGGATGTACCGTGCACTATTCAGTGTCCCCTCGACGATCACCATTGGTGTACGGCCAGTGTAGGAGATCGCTCCCCACACCATGATGCCGGGTGTTGGCCCTGTGTGCCTCGGTCGTATGCAGTCCTGATTGTGGCGCTCACCTGCACGGCGCCAAACACGCATACGACCATCATTGGCACCAAGGCAGAAGCGACTCTCATCGCTGAAGATGACACGTCTCCATTCGTCCCTCCATTCACGCCTGTCGCGACACCACTGGAGGCGGGCTGCACGATGTTGGGGCGTGAGCGGAAGACGGCCTAACGGTGTGCGGGACCGTAGCCCAGCTTCATGGAGACGGTTGCGAATGGTCCTCGCCGATACCCCAGGAGCAACAGTGTCCCTAATTTGCTGGGAAGTGGCAGTGCGGTCACCTACGGCACTGCGTAGGATCCTACGGTCTTGGCGTGCATCCGTGCGCCGCTGCGGTCCGGTCCCAGGTCGACGGGCACGTGCACCTTCCGCCGAACACTGGCGACAACATCGATGTACTGTGGAGACCTTACGCCCCACGTGTTGAGCAATTCGGCGGTACGTCCACCCGGCCTCCCGCATGCCCACTATACGCCCTCGCTCAAAGTCCGTCAACTGCACATACGGTTCACGTCCACGCTGTCGCGGCATGCTACCAGTGTTAAAGACTGCGATGGAGCTCCGTATGCCACGGCAAAGTGGCTGACACTGACGGCGGCGGTGCACAAATGCTGCGCAGCTAGCGCCATTCGACGGCCAACACCGCGGTTCCTGGTGGTTCCGCTGTGCCGTGCGTGTGATCATTGCTTGTACAGCCCTCTCGCAGTGTCCGGAGCAAGTATGGTGGGTCTGACACACTGGTGTCAATGTGTTCTTTTTTCCATTTCCAGGAGTGTAGAAGTGAAGAGAGCTGCAGAAATTGGTAAAGAGGAGGCTAGTGCACTTAAAAGAACGAAGAGAAAGGGTTCAAAGGATCAAGAAACAGATGACCAACAGGAATATGCACCTTTCATGTTCTAAAACTACATAGTGGTAAGCTAATAATTTCATGAACTTTGATTTGCGGTTTACGGGAAACCTGAAATTTTATGTTTCTGTTACACTTTTCTCCTAAATGGCTGAAGTGAATTTCACCAAAATCGGCACATATAATTAGTAGGACATTCTCTACCCTCCTTGTCTACTATTTTCAGAAAACTCTGAAATAAGATGATGAATTTGATCTAAATTTTTAAATATATTACTCACAGGAAAACAGATTTTGTAGATTTTTCGCAGATAAACGTCAGAGGAAGAAATTTGAGGCATAACGTACTTCGCTGAATATTGTCTGTAGTCTGACTGCTTGTCTAAGCTGTTCAGCCAGTGCTTCCAAAGGAAATGGTGCCACCGTTTAACAGTATTTTATAAATATTGTTGTCAACATTCAATGTAAGAAATACCTATCTGATTTTCCCAGAAACGCTTTGACTAATAAACTTTATTGCCTGCACAGTTTTTGAGCTACTTCTGCTTAACAGGTCAGTGACTCTGTGTGGGGAAGAGAATGCTAAAAACACAACCTTTTACGGAACAGGGCCCCTGAAAAGATGACGTGGTGCCACTGTTATGTCCAGTGTTGCCGTTGCGTTCATCATTGTCGGCACCTCACTATCTGCTGCCACGTCAAGAGAAGCCGAAACAATACTTGCTGTGCAGAGAAGCTGTGGTGTTCTAGATATCGTTGTTCTGCTCAAGGAGATGCTTGTCTTACTGCACATGACGTGACTGATTAGATTAGATTAGATTAGATTAGATTAGATTAATACTAGTTCCATGGATCATGAATACGATATTTCGTAATGATGTGGAACGAGTCAATTTTCCAATACATGACATAATTAAGTTAATTAACAACTTGTTAATTTTTTGTATTTTTTATCTTTTATTTTTTAATATTTTTTCTTTTTTTCTTAATTTATATCTAAAAATTCCTCTATGGAGTAGAAGGAGTTGTCATTCAGAAATTCTTTTAATTTCTTCTTAAATACTTGTTGGTTATCTGTCAGACTTTTGATACTGTTTGGTAAGTGACCAAAGACTTTAGTGCCAGTATAATTCACCCCTTTCTGTGCCAAAGTTAGATTTAATCTTGAATAATGAAGATCATCCTTTCTCCTAGTATTGTAGTTATGCACACTACTATTACTTTTGAATTGGGTTTGGTTGTTAATAACAAATTTCATAAGAGAGTATATATACCGAGAAGCTACTGTGAATATCCCTAGATCCTTAAATAAATGTCTGCAGGATGATCTTGGGTGGACTCCAGCTATTATTCTGATTACACACTTTTGTGCAATAAATACTTTATTCCTCAGTGGTGAATTACCCCAAAATATGATGCCATATGAAAGCACTGAGTGAAAATAGGCGTAGTAATCCAATTTATTAAGATGTTTATCACCAAATTTTGCAATAACCCTAATAGCATAAGTAGCTGAACTCAAACGTTTCAGCAGATCATCAATGTGTTTCTTCCAATTTAATCTCTCATCAATGGACACACCTAAAAATTTGGAATATTCTACCTTAGCTATATGCTTCTGATTAAGTTCTATATTTATTAATGGCGTCATACCATTCACTGTACGGAACTGTATGTACTGTGTCTTATCAAAATTCAGTGAGAGTCCGTTTACAAGAAACCACTTAGTAATTTTCTGAAAGACAGTATTGACAATTTCATCAGTTAATTCTTGTTTGTCAGGTGTGATTATTATAGTTGTATCATCAGCAAAGAGAACTAACTTTGCCTCTTCATGAATATAGAATGGCAAGTCATTAATATATATTAAGAACAACAAAGGACCCAAGACTGACCCTTGTGGAACCCCATTCTTGATAGTTCCCCAGTTTGAGGAATGTGCTGATCTTTGCATGTTATGAGTACTACTTATTTCAAATTTCTGCACTTTTCCAGTTAGGTATGAATTAAACCATTTGTGCACTGTCCCACTCATGCCACAATACTTGAGCTTGTCTAGCAGAATTTCATGATATACACAATCAAAAGCCTTTGAGAGATCACAAAAAATCCCAATGGGTGGTGTTCGGTTATTCAGATCATTCAAAATTTGATTGGTGAAAGCATATATGGCATTTTCTGTTGAAAAACCTTTCTGGAAACCAAACTGACATTTTGTTAGTACTTCATTTTTACAGATATGTGAAGCTACTCTTGAATACATTACTTTCTCAAAAATATTGGATAAAGCTGTTAGAAGGGAGATTGGACGGTAATTGTTGACATCAGATCTATCCCCCTTTTTATGCAAGGTATAACAATAGCATATTTGAGTCTATCAGGGAAAATACCCTGTTCCAGAGAGCTATTACACAGGTGGCTGAGAATCTTACTTATCTGTTGAGAACAAGCTTTTAGTATTTTGCTGGAAATGCCATCAATTCCATGTGAGTTTTTGCTTTTAAGCAGGTTTATTATTTTCCTAATTTCAGAGGGAGAAGTGGGTGAGATTTCAATTGTATCAAATTGCATAGGTATGGCCTCTTCCATTAACAGCCTAGCATCTTCTAATGAACACCTGGATCCTACTATATCCACAACATTTAGAAAATGATTATTAAAAATATTTTCAACTTCTGACTTTTTGTCCATAAAGTTTTCATTAAATTTTATGGTAATACTGTCTTCCTCTGCTCTTGGTTGACCTGTTTCTCTTTTAATAATATTCCAAATTGTTTTAATTTTATTATCAGAGTTGCTGATTTCAGACATGATACACATATTCCTAGATTTTTTAATAACTTTTCTTAATATAACACAGTAGTTTTTATAATGTTTGATAGTTTCTGGGTCAATACTCATTCTTGCTGTCAAATACATTTCCCTTTTCCGGTTACAAGATATTTTTATACCCTTTGTAAGCCATGGTTTGTTACAAGGTTTCTTACGAGTATATTTAACTATTTTCTTGGGGAAGCAGTCTTCAAATGCATTTACAAAAATGTCATGAAATAAATTATATTTTAAATTGGCATCAGGTTCACGGTACACCTCATCCCAGTGTAACTGCTGTAGGCTTTCCCTGAAATTTGCAATTGTTAAATCGTTGACTGAACGTACTACTTTGGAGGACTGTTCAGTATTGCTGAATGGAGCTATGTCATATATTGTAACTAGCTGTGCATCATGATCAGAAAGACCATTCTCAACAGGCTGAGCATTTATCTGGTTAAACTTATCTTGGTCTATAAAGAAGTTATCTATCAGTGAGCTGCAATCCTTTACCACCCGAGTAGGAAAATCAATAACGGGTGTCAAATTGGAAGAACCAAGTAATACTTCAAGGTCATTTTTCCTATTACCCTCTTTCAGAGAATCTACATTGAAGTCCCCACAAATAATAATTTGCTTCCCCCTGTCTGACAGATAGCACAACAAGGAGTCCAAATTTTTCAGAAATAGATGAAAATTTCCTGATGGGGACCTATATCCAGTTACAATTATAAATGTGCCTTTATTTAATTTAAGTTCACAGGCACATGCTTCTATATGTTTCTCTACACAAAACTTTTTTGTTTCTATACTTTTTGCACAATGATAACTTTCTCCATATTTTCTCTCATTACATGTGCAGAGAGCTTATATCCACTTACATTTACCTTATCCATATCAGTAACAATGTGATGCTCAGACAGGCATAGTATATCTATTTCATCCTCAGCTTCTAAATCTTCTAAACAAACGAGAAGCTCATCTATTTTATTCTTTAAACTCCCAATATTTTGATGAAATATACTTACATTATTTTTAATTATACTTTTATGAGAACCTTTCCATATTCTAACATTTGCAGTACCCTCCTGTCTGAGTTTCTCATTGTGCTTAGGCCTAGTTCCTATACCAGTGGTCACATGGTGTTCAGAGAGGCAGATTATGTCAACTGGGTTGGGTGACTTTAATTCATCAATGCAATTACCTAGGTCTGAGATACAACTTGGTGGAGATAAAATTTCTGGTGATTGGTGAAAATTTATAATTGACAGCTGTGATTGGTGATCCAATGTGCTAGAATTGTGCTGTTTAATTTCTTTCCTAAACTGAAGATTTGTTTCAATCCTGACCACTCGTAGAACTTGACATCTTTCTGTCTTACCTATCCTAAAAAGGTTCTGCTCCAACACCTGTAACCACTGGTATTTTACCATTCATGGCAGTGCCTCCCCCTCCCCTTAAATTTCCTGCTATTACCCCAGCCAGTTTCCCCTTAACTTTCCTGTTGAGATGTAGGCCGTGCCTGGTATAGTCCCACCTACTGAGAGAATCAACAGGAACAGTTCTGTATCGCCAAGCGAACAATAGTTGGTTAGTTACATGTTACATAGATCATATGAAAGGCTCTATTGTCGAAGTGATGCGAACGAGACAGTTTACGATCAGGACGTGTTTACATGATTAATGTTAACATTAATGAACACATTATTTCATGCAAACACACTTGAAAGAAAGTTTTTTTTATCCTGACTACGAGTTTGTAAACAGAAATTCGTCTATGGAGTAGATGGATGTGTCCAAGAGATATGATTTTAGGTTAGATTTAATATTCGCTTTGCTATTTGTCATACATTTTATGTTACTCGGAAAATTATCAAAGATTTTTTTGTTGCTACATGTTGTGCTCATTTCTTACACGCTAACAGCTTTAATAGTGGGTCATAATGGTCGTTTTTTCCCTCTAGTGTTGTGGGTGTCTACCTCACTGTTTTCTCAAATTGTGATTATTTATGACGAATTTCAAAAAAGTAGCTCTGAGCACTATGGGACTTAACCTCTGAAGTCATCAGTCCCCTAGACATATAACTACTTAAACCTAACTAACCTAAGGACATCACACACATCCATGCCCGAGGCAGGATTCGAGCCTGCGACTTCATCCCAGTGTACAAATATGAAAGTTATTGATTTTCAGTATCATTAATTATGTTTTATTGTGAGCGGTCATGACATACAAGCAGAGAGGTAACAATCGTAATAAGGTGAGTGTATAGTGCTCAATATTTGAGTTCATAGTCTGATGTTTTCCTTGATCATTGGTTTGATAAGTGAAAATTTACGTCTCAGATATTGCAGGGACAAATTCATCTTTTTAATTAATGCATCCAGTTCAAAAATACCACCTGCTCAGTATTCGAGAAATCAAACTGCGTAATCTTACAATACCTTTATTTTATCAACGTTTTGTAGAGTGTGTATTTTTGCGCAGAGATTGCTAATTTAATATCTGAATGATATTTCCGCCATTTAACGGAATTACTTCTTTATTTTACATTACTATCATGATTTTGGCCAATATCAAGTACAACAATGTTGAGTGTAATTAGACATTGTTACAGGAATTTACAACAAGAAAATAAGTAATTTTAGATACTGCAAAGTATCTGAAATCACTCTTACTAAAGATGAAACAAGATTAATTAAAGATAAATTTGCTTGAATACCATGGAAGAGCACCATTTCTGATAAAATATTCAGAGTTCTTTGTAAAACCCATATACTCATTACATTCCTTACAAACAACGATTTAGGGCTACAAACATGACAGGAGGATCTAATGAATGGATTAAAATATGTAGGATAAGTTGTGCCATTTGTGAAAAATGTTACATGGAGCACACTGGATGGGCTTTTCTAGACATGTTTAAAGAACATAGAAGGAAAACAGAATGTAACACCTTCACATTCAGCAAACACTTAAGGGAAAATGACCAAAATGCTGAAGGTATTAAGAAGGCTATAGATATAGATATTTTACATAGTCTGCCAAAAGGCAAAAAGATGAACATACTTGAGGAAATAGAAATTTACAGTGAACTAATTACTACCCTCGACAGATCATTAAATGTCCAATTGGAATTACAGAACAAGAAATTTTTGGATAATTTTAGTTTTGTATTATCACATTTTGTTACAGCCTAGCTGCAAATCACAGTTACATTAACGTCCATTCTATTTTATAACATTACATATACATATTTAAAATGTAGTGAAAATATCATGAGGATATCCAGCCCCGGTAGCTGAGTGGTCAGCGCGACGGGCTGTCAATCCTAAGGGCCCGGGTTCGATTGCCGGCTGGGTCGGAGATTTTTCTCCGCTCAGGGACTGGGTGTTGTGTGTCCTAATCATCATCATTTCATTCGCATCGACTCGCAAGCCGCCGAAGTGGCGTCACATCGAAAAACTTGCACCAGGTGAGCGGTCTACCCGACGGGAGGCCCTCGTCACACGCCATTATTATTATCATGAGAGTCAACGGCAACAAATATGTAACGGGTGAGATGTAATAGCAAACAGAGTTGGCTCGTCAGGGTATCGGTCGTAGGCCATACAACAGACTCTTATGGCCAACAGTCTATCTATAGCCAGCGTTGTTGCACTTGTTGACGGCTAAAGGCCGAAATCATGGTAGTAATATAATATAAAGAAGTTGTACAGTTGTACGGCGGACATATCATTCAAACGCTGTTACATGATTGTGAGCCAAAAATAATAAAAAAACTTTTAATTTAATATTTGTATGGCACTTGTAGTTCTCTGTAACCCTTTTCCAGATGGATAAACTTCATGTGAAATCACTCCCAGACAGTCACGTGTGTCTGTCGAATTGTAGAAACTGTGGAATTTACACCGGAGTAATAGCCGGCGGGGATTTTAAAACGGCACGTAGAGCTACCCGGAGGTGTCTTCGCAGTCGGAGTCTGCCGCCAAGAGGTGGCACGTGCAGCTCGTTGCTCACGTTCCCCGAGTGCGGCGCAGCCAGCGCCGTTTCCCCTCCCCCTTCCCGCCTCGCCATCCAGTGTATGTGTGTGTGTGTGTGTGTGTGTGTGTGTGTGTGTGTGAGAGAGAGAGAGAGAGAGAGAGAGAGAGACAGGGAAGAGTCCGTGCAGTGCGGGCAGGTATTCAGCTGCGGAGGGGATCCGCCCCTGCGGTCACACTGGCGCTGTCACCCCTCGGGGACAAATTTCAGGACTAATTACGTCCCTCACTGCTAACAAGGGCGTCACTGCACGGTGAAAACGTGAGCGTTCAGTTGTAAGCGTACCAGACGAGCAACTAAACACCCACGGCAGTGGAAGTGGTCAAAAAAGAATAGGATTAACGTCCTGTCGACAGCGCGGTTATTAGCGACTGAGCACAAGCTGGGATTACGCAAGGACGAGGAAAGGACATTAGCCGTGCCCTTTTCAAAGAAACCGTCCCGTCATTTGCCTGGTGCGATTTAGGGAAATCACGGAACTCCTAAATCTGGGTGGACGGACGCGGATTTCAAGCATAGTTCTCCGAATGCGAGTCCTGTGTGCTACCAACTGCGCCACCTCACTCGGTGGAAATGGGTCACGGGATGAAAAAGACGGCAGTAATCCTCTTATCCTACTGCTTCTTGCAGAATAGAAACAGAAAGTAGACACGAAATCTCGGCGGTTGTTTACCCCATATAAGTTCAAATGATTCTGAGCACTATGGGACTTAACTTCTGAGGTCATCAGTCCACTAGAACTTAGAACTACTTAAACCTAACCAACCTAAGGACATCACACACATCCATGCCCGAGGCAGGATTCGAACCTGCGACCGTAGCGGTCGCGCAGTTCCAGACTTTAGCGCCTAGAACAGCTCCGCCACTCTGGACGGCCCATATAAGTAATTATGGTGGAATCTTTATAGTACTATATTCTATTTGCTATCAACTTACGCTTTTCAGTTCGTTTACAATCATTACACTATTTTGTAGGTCTTAATCTTAAGTCTTGGTCCACGGAAGAGCAACACTGAGTGAAAAGCCTTAAGTGGCAAACGCATGAAGATGGATAACCATCTCGTGAAAGCCTGCTTACGAAGTTTCGACAAGTAGAGAGAGGTCGGGAATCTTTGAGTATGCAATAATTCCCTGTACTTATAATCGAAACTTCTACTTCAGTTATACAAATCCGGCCGTGATGGCCGAGCGGTTCTAGGCACTACAGTCTGGAACCGCGCGACCGCTACGGTCGCAGGTTCGAATTCTGCCTCGGGCATGGATGTGTGTGATGTCCTTAGGTTAGTTAGGTTTAATTAGTTCTAAGTTCTAGCTGACTGATGATCTTAGAAGTTAAGTCCCATAGTGCTCAGAGCGATTTGAAACCTTTTTTTGAGTTATACAAAATTTTTATAACTGAAGTGTTACAAACCCGGTATGCAAGTCTCGGCCGCATCTACAGTTGCAACTGTATAATAATGTAACCACATTTCTGAACAGTAAAAGAGAGTGGTGTGGTGACCGTTGTTGTAGGAAAGCTGAACAGGAGCAGAAATGATTAGCGAACAAGTTACACTGTAATCAGAAGATTTACTTAACCTGCATTTCTCCAAGCGTACGTAGAGTCATTATAAATAACGCAGCAAGAAACAGAGTCCAGCTATCTGAGTCTGAAAAAGGATGATACTCCCTGTACTAAAGCACAAACTAAAGAGATGGAATCGCTACTAGGTGGCGTCAGCGTAGTATCCGGTAGTCAAGAGGCTCCAAGTTTGAGTGGGATGAGTCGCTTTGGCTTCTTCGGCTTCGACATTACCAAACGACCAACCAGAGCTCGATGTTGAGCAGGATAAGCGAAACGGTGTCGCTGTGCCTGCAGGCCCTCAGGGGGACAAAAAATGAGGTGACTCAGGGGGTGGATGGACCTGGTGGACGCTAGGCGTCCAGGAGTATAGGAGATTTCCTAAGAAATTCGAAGATCATTTCAGACGGCTGGGGATGGAGCGGGTCTGACGTGGACAGGAACTGGACACCTGGCTGAAACCACAAAAATGTGTTCCCAGTCAGAGGCCTTGAAGACAGGGTGGCTATTGATGAGCTTGATATCCTCCTCGACACTAAGGTGCGTAGGATCTGGTGATGCCGAACGGTATCGTACAGCTCATGAGGGGATGGAACTTAGTCTGGGTGGGAGGGGTAGAAGGATACGTATTATCTGTGTGGGGGGTAAGACCCATTACGGGGAGATGCAGCAAACATGTGCAACGCAGGTTGAAGGCTGCACTGATCAGGCAGCAACAAGCATTCATTCAGAGCGGGCTCAGACACCGCCTCAAGAAGAGGGGGCGTCGCCATGGGCGTCTCGACGACATGCGTCTGCTGGCCACCTGTCCTGTCGGGAGGGAGAGCAGGTGTATCCATATCCAGCGTTGGTGATGGGGCCTCCCGCGCTTGAGCGGGGGCGGGGCTGGGTCCATCTGAGTAGAGGCGTCCATCCCCACCGGGTGCCCCACAGTGGGGGCAGACGACTTCCGTAGAGCCCATAGCCCGTCGCGTAGCTGGACTGTGGCTGCCACCAGAGGCAGAGGGCGCTCATGGTGTGGGGTCACTGCTGGTGTGGCTTAGTGGGCGTGCTTTATTGTGTCCACCGAATCCCACACAACCGCTGTTCGCGTGTGATGGAAACTTGAAATTCTGTTGCCAGCTTAAAGTGATACTAAATATTCATTGTTTTCTATGTGTTTTTGACCTCATTTGCTTTTGTACTACTGACAGCTTTTTCATTGGTCTTAATGTACAGATATATGGTTTCCTTAGCAATTTACATTCGAACCTGAAGATGCGCCTGAGACCTGGAAACCAGGTTGTGTAAGACTTCAGGAATAATAATTTTGTATAACCGTAGGGGAAGTGTCACCTATGAACTATTTACATACAGTTGTAGACCCTCCTCTAACATATATTTATGTAAAATCCTCACGAATCGCCAAGATAGGACTAATTACAGCGTGCACACAGGGATTTAAGTAGTCATTCCTCTCGCGCCACATACGTGAATGAAATAAGACATACACTTCACTATGGTTTACAGAGTACAAATGTAGACGTAGTAAGAAAAATACACAAATGACCCCAAAACATCTGAATCAAATGCAGATGCTGTGTCGGTGAGGATTCTCCCGTCGCCACGCCAAATGGAGTAATGAGGTGAGTCAAGTAGCAGATATCGTCTTACCTTTTACTGATCTTGGCATAATAATGATCCGTAGGAAGGGTAGGCTATGTGATATGAAAGCATGTGATAGCGGTTAGGTCATAGTAGCCCACTGCATGATACATTCCTCCTCCAAGTTGGCCCAGATTCTGGGCATTTCGCTAACATATCACGGGTGTATAATTCAATTTGCGGAAAACCGCCGCTGTTAGAGTCAAATGAAATTGGTAATTGCGCTAAAATGATTGTCCTCCAAATCAACCGCCGAAAGCTGTAAGGCAGTGGAACGAGTCACTCTCCGATGCAAAGCCGGATGCAACAAAAAAAATGGTTCAAATGGCTCTGAGCACTATGGGACTCAACTGCTGTGGTCATAAGTCCCCTAGAACCTAGAACTACTTAAACCTAACTAACCTAAGGACAGCACACAACACCCAGCCATCACGAGGCAGAGAAAATCCCCGACCCCGCCGGGAATCGAACCCGGGAAGCGAGAACGCTACCGCACGACCACGAGATGCGGGCGGATGGCAACAGTTCTCATGTATTTCATCAGCGTCAGTGAGGCAAAAGTTACATAGAACAACCAACAAGAACGGTGCACTGTACGCCAGCGATACTCACTCTGTAAGGTGTCCACATTTTCGGGCCTTACATAAGCTGCACAACGACTATAGCGAATAAAATCCCCAGCACACAACGATATTATTGACAACAGGAAACAATTAGCGCTATCTCATGTACGGAATAACAAACGATTTACACTTTTATCGACAGGGGCATGACAATATAACAAAGTGAACGCAACTTGCAAACGGACAGGACAGGTGGCTAATGACATTGGAACGACTCAATTACTTTTAACAAAAGAAAGCCCAGGTGCACTGTAGAAAGAAATAAGGGAAAATGAATATAACACCTATCAGAATAAACACGGCGGAGACGCAAGTAAGTGGCCAGAGTACATGAACGAGTGGAGACCCGGGCAAGAAAAATAAGAATTTGACTTTAACGCGGGAGCGGTCGGCTGAAGCCAGACGTGTGACGTAGTAGAATCAGGGTGGGGATGATAACGTCATATAAAAGCACTTTGAGAAATCAATTCAGACACAGAGACAGAGAGAGCGGGCGCTCACTTCTAGCGGCGGGCCACACACCTGCGTGTGGTAAAGACGCGGCTCTGACTCCACATTTGCGAAGTGAGGCCTTCACGTATCGTGGAGACAAACGTAAAGCGATAGTTAAATATTCCTGCGGGAATCTCTTCTGGCTGAATTTTGCGCACGTCGCTTCAACCCAGAGCGAGTGTGCAATTACCATTAATTTCGACTAGGGAATTTTGAACTTTCGACGGAACGGATAGCCTTTGTGACTGACTACTTTGAGTCAAGGCCAGAATAGGGAATTAGCGATTTCAGATCCAACACGAAGAAAACGCCGCCGCAGTTGCCGTTTGGTAATGTACGAAGCACTTTTGGGAAATTAAATGTTGAGTCCAATTTTGCGAGAGTTTCATACTCCAACATGCATATGCTTTGAATAGAGAAGTTCAAGAGCTAATTACTAACCTACCCTCCAATGAGTATATGAGAATAGATTAGATAAAGTCATCCTCCCCCAACGTAGTTCAATGTACAGCTACGATGCAAGTGTAATTTTCACTGCTAAAGATTTGTTTCAGTTGATAACATTTTCATATATAGAGATATAGTTTGATTAATTACATATTCAATGTATAAAAATTAATTTATTTATTGAGAGAAGACGTAATTAAACTTGATTATTGATTATAACTTGATTCTTGAGAGCTTTGGTAAATTAAATGTAATATGGGAAAGGGAGAGACTGTGTTATCATTTTAGATTAAATCCTAATCTTGCCATTAATACCAATTTATGTATTCTTGGAATGTCACAGTAGCATTTTTGATTACTTTGAGATAGGGCCAGAATTAGTATCTATGTGGAATGTCTGTTTACCACCATGGGCTTGAGGAGACAGTCAGACCGTTATCCTTTGCCTCATTCAAAATTAACAAATCCAACGACACATTACAACTCCTTCTGCAGTCACTGAATATTGTATTTCCTTTAGTCATGCCATAGATTACAGAAATGTGAAGATACCGTTGGGCCATCCTGTTCGGATTCAGTGGTCAAGAAGGCTGTGAAATACAAATAGCAGACAACCTGTTGAACTGAGGCGCGAGTTTCCAGCTCGACCATTCATTTCACACCTGCTCTCTCAGAGGAATCAATGTTGTGAACCTTCTTTTCTTGGAATCCCACCAGATACCCTCCATTTTATTTATTAACCACACAATTCCTAAGGACTGTGTGTTTTCTGACTCGATGCCAGTAATGCTGCAGTCCTCGCAGCATAAAGTTTTACATATGAATAACGCTCTTGTGACGATTATGTTCTTCTTCACCCAAGCGCATTTACTCCACAGTACAAATGCATCAAGTGATTTTAGCTCAGTCATCGACTCACCTTGAAGCCGTTTACCGGTCATCAGCTTAAATATTGGAAGAAGGAATAATTTTTTCCGAAGTGCACGCCTGAAAGACAATGAAATATTCCATCAGCTGGGAAAATTTCGAGGAATAGTGGCAACACCATTAGGACCATATGCAGCTGTCGATCGTAAAGCCACTGATGTACGGGTGATACGCTCACCAAAAGTCGTAAGGTTCAGAGTTGATCTCCGACGTAGGTTAGCGACAATTATAAAATCGGAGTTTAGAAAAGAAACTGCCGAATCTTCTCTAATCACTGGAAGAACTTTGGTGGCATGCGTTAAACTAAAAGAGAAACGTATCGAAAAAAAGTAATTTTGGTTTCCTCTTTTATATTGACAATGAGAAATGTTTCCTCGTCCTCATAATTCTTTTATTGCTATGACAGAAGAACTAGCGGTAGATTTAACTTTTCAGAATTTATATGCAAGGTGAAGATGAAGCAATGGAGACGGCTAATATTGATGCAGCACGAAGTGCTGGTAACAGGAGGAAAAAAAAAAAGTTGTAGTACGTGTCTAACGTGGCAGAGTATTAGCTAATGGAAAAACTATCATCACTACGATTTGTCATCAGTGGAACAGATGGAGGGAGTAGTCTTCTTAAATGAGTGGCGGAGTGGACAGAAGATATCAGAAACTGCGTTCAAGTTATGAAAACGTTTATTAATTCATGGAGAAATAACAGAAACTAGTGCAATGATTTGTTCCAGAAAATCTGTAAATCAACTGGACGATTTCAGGAACCTCGAGAGCGCACGTATTATTGCTTCGCAGATGTGCTGGAACTGCTTTTGCTCGGGACTAAGCGAAGAGCTTTCTGAGAAAATAGGAATTCCATCAATATTAGTTACAGAATTCGGCTAAATGATGTAGAGAAGACAAACATTTCTAAAAATGTGCAGAAAATTGATAAACGAGACTGGAACACTCATCTCCAAATACTTTTCACCATGCACATCGCACATGTCATAACAGAAATGGTACAGTTCGGACGTAAACGAGTCAAACCTGAGTAATCCTTGAAATTCACGCATCCTGTTCATGGACGTCGTTTTGTTTCGAGTTCAGAGTTTCCGCCACCATTACCAGTGTACTAATAGAGACATATAAATGTTGTCTTCGATGAAATTCCCGGATGTTATGATTCTTTTATTGAGAAGTAGTGAGACATAACGAAGCAATATAAGAAGAAACAGCTGAATAAAAATCATGTAAGTAAATATTACTTCTGAAGTGACTCTTGTATTTCGGTATTCGGGAGCCCGTAAAAAATAGCTCAATGAGTATACATAACACGTCGTCACAAAATGCTATAGTCGCTTATGGGAATGACGCGTAATTTGTTTCGGTTACCAGGTTATTTTATACGATGAGTGCTTAGCGACAAGAACTAAAATAATATAACTATTCTATGATTATCTCAACTCGTAATGATGCCATTCGTATTTTCTTGACATCTTGTTCTCTTCACTCTGATCATAACAGCACTAAGATCATTCGAAATCGGGATAGATACATCTAGATCCTTATATGATTAGAAAATAACAGTTAACCAGTAGCAGATTTAAAGCTTTATCAACCCTTTGCCATGGTTTCGACAAATATAAATTCGTCTTCTTCAGGAGGAAAATGGTCTGGTAAAATCACATATTGACATGAACGAATGTCGAACCCATAAGGCACTTGTCTAAAACGATGTGCGTGTCACCAACATATATTAACAATGCGGGTGACACGCATATTGTACTAGACAAGAGCCTTATGTATTCAACATCCGTTCATTTCAATATGTGACTTTTCAAGTCCATATTCATTCTGAAGAAGACAAATTTAATTCGTCGAAACCATGGTAAATGGTTTATAAACCTTTAATTCTGCAACAGGTTGGTTGTTATTTTCCAGTCCTATCAAATTTATACGTGCACCGTTGCTGAAGCGTAGTCATGTTTAAAATTTTAACTTCTAGTTTCAGTTATTATGTAAAGATAGGTTCTCCTAATGAATAATACCTCAGCTCGTTTCTTGTTACATAAAGCTGCTGGGCTAGTTCTATTTTAGTCAAAGTGTATACATTTCGTAAAAAGGTTGTATATTATTAAAAGTAACCTCTCATTGACTTCTCGCACTTATTACCCTCATTATATCGTAAGTTATTTTATATTTGCAATTTTATATATTTCGGCAACCAAATGGGAAGAGTCACTATATTGACTCCTCTTCAGTCTCTTTCTCCGATGTTTCGTGCAAATTATTTGCCTCCTACAGTGTTCAGCTGTTGTAACTAGTTTAAGTTCAGCATGACACTTATCCATTTCTATCGATTCTGATCCCCCGTCTTCCCTCAGGGATTCGGATCAGTTTTCTTCTGTGTCTTGTGATATGCAGATGTAATGTGCAATGTAACGGGTTGATATCCTAACGATTATTATGGCAAAAGGGAGCCGCGAGTTAAAGACTGTTGTGAAATACAGCGAGACACCATGAGGGACGTGCGTGGTCACACAGTACAGTACAGCTTGCCTATGTTTCTGCGGTACTTGTCTTGAAAGCATACATGTCGAGGCCACATCCCATATATCAGATATTAGTAAAGATTCCGCAAAAGATATCGGACATAATTAATCTTTTGTCTCGAACATTGTGGACTATATTCCAAAAGGAAAGCCGGCCTGAGTGACCGAGCGGTTCTAGGCGCTACAGTCTGGAGCCGCGCGACCGCTACGATCGCAGGTTCAGTCCTGCCTCGGACATGGATGTGTGTGATGTCCTTAGGTTAGTTAGGTTTAAGTAGTTCTAAGTTCTAGGGGACTGATGACCTCAGAAGTTAAGTCCCATAGAGCTCAGAGCCATTTCAACCGAAAGGAAATTTCTTACTATTCATTACGAAGAGAAAAACAATGTGTAAGCAGTAAAGGTTAGAGGACAAATGCAAGACTGTGCAGGCATGCACTATTCTATAATTATTTCGTTTTCAATGTCCAATTCCGACTAACGTATACAAAATGACTTAACGCTGGCATCTGTGCTACGAAATGTCCACTTCTCTTCAGAGTAACTCATACTCAAGTACAAGTAGAGCATACAGTAGAATAATTTCACGAAACAAAGTATATATCAACCACACTTTGTGAATAGCGTTGTGCACCAGTGGGGCATGTGGATCGAGGTCTTGGTGAATAATTTGCGGAATGACAATTTCAAACATTTATTAATTAAAACTTACATTTGATAAAAGAAAATAATTGTAATATGAATTTTATCTGGCCCTATACCAGCACAAAATCTGTACAATTGCAAAACAATACAAATATTAATAATGATTTTAGGAATGGAATGAAACTGATTTTAAGAATCAACCACTGTTTGTCAGTTTAAGAAAATACAGTTAGTCAGTAAAACAATCTTTAGCAACCAGGTTGAGTGACCCAACGAAAGTAGAATAGTCTATCGCACACTATCATGCTAAAACAAATTGTGCTGGGAAATGGACGCAGTGAGTACACCGGAAACCAGATTCAATGCATTATTTTCTCATTGCCGTGATAAGAGATACGTACGAGAATAACTTCGATTGTCAAAAAAGTAACAATTATTCGCCTTCATGAAACAACCATTACATGCAATATTGCACCACTCTGGACATGTGTTATCATTCCTGCAGTGTGTGGAAAAAGACTAGTTATAATAAACCAGTGACACGCAAAACCACTCTCCAAATTGCGATAAGGTATTTTAAATAAATTCTTCAATATTGTTTTCACACACTAGACGATGTGTACCACTAGGCAGGTTAATTTTTTTTAATTCGTAGAACAAACAATTTACAACTGTACCCCATAAAGCTAGTGTCGAAGGGAATTGCGTCGATCTTTCAAAAGAACTCGGCATCCGTCACAAGGAAATCACAATATTCAAACAGTAACGACTGGAAGCCACCTTTTAACATAAAACGTCACTGGTTGCACTAAACGTTAAGTTAAAATTACGAAGGTTAATGCCTTATCAGACTTTACGACTTGTAAATTTATGCCAACTACACATGGTGACAAAACGTTCTTAAATATAAGCCCCAATAACTACCAATGACAACTGCTGCTTCTGTGCACTGTATTAAAACTGTTCAACGGAGCGGTAGTATTTGTCAAGACGGTTCATGCGCAGTTACTGAAATCAGGCCAGCCAGCAGTCAAATACAATTTTGCTGAGCAAAGCAGTTTAAGTTTCAGAGGAGTCGTACAGGTATATTTAACGTTCCTTGTAGTGGCAAGACTCAGTAACGAACCAACTTTCCTCCGGTAAGTTTAGCTCTGCCGATGAGATCCACCACGGTATCGTAGTCAAACCCACTTCAGTCACTACTAGCCGATAATGCCAACTCTGATACCAATACTATTCAACTACTAAGTTGCGATACAGCAAGCATGGCCCAGCTCAACCATAACACTTATATAGCTGCCTCGGCTAACCACGACCTCCAATGCAAGTGGTTAGTGGAACACGCTGCTTCAGGCGTCATCACACACACACACAACACACACACACACACACACACACACACACACACACACACGAACGCCGGTTTCTGAGATAACCGATTTTCGATTTTCATTCCTATTATTTCCTGCAATAAACGCGTAAAACGAACAAAGATTGAAAAATTTTGACTCTCCCAGTTTCAAGATACGCAGAATTAAAACTTTATACAACTTAGTCAGCCCACCGTTCGCTGCTTATTTTGAAAAGTATTAAGACGCTGAACACTACAAAAAATCACCAGTATTTTCCTGTTGATACTAATTTTTTGAACGTATGCTCAAAAATCGTGTTGTAATCGGAGACCATATCACTATTTGGGCTTAGCGAATAGTCAGTGCTAAAGGATGGAAAATGAGGCTGCAGAATTGCGTTTTTCGTGTTAATTTGTCCGTTTTCAATGGCCACTAGCTGATAAAGGCATATTATGAAGAAACAGGCTGCACATCAGCTACTTTCTGTTTTTATTTATACTATGAATTAATTGTTGTTAAGTTTTTAATTTATATTGTTACCATAATTTCCTTCCCCTCTTATTATTTCATAGAGATGGCAGCCAAACCTGATTTTTTTTAAAGCAGATGAAGCATTGAACTTGACTGCTAAGTCACCTCGAAAAGTACGTTTCCAGATTAAGGTTGGAGCCATTCTGCAATACTACGAGTGTCCGTCGACGATCAGGTGGGGGCCAATTCTTGCACACCGCAGTTACACCCCTATACGCGTACAAGGCTAAGCGCAAATTGATACGCTTGTAGCACGTGTGACGTGATATGACACTACAGCGCGAGGCACGCGTTCGGCACATGCCGCGCGGGTACAGCGCATATTGAGACGCTTACTCATACTTCTAACGCACCGATTGGCGACGCTCAGCGCTGACAGAATCAAAGCGCGCGCACGCTATGATCTTTCTCTAAGGATTTTACATGAACTACTCAGTAAAAATATTTGATCTTTGCCTTACTTGTAGCGTTATATGTCAGCTTCGTGACGAAGTGCTCATCATCTTGGCAATGGTCATACTTATTGTGGTATACACATTTTATTAAGACACTCCGCAAAATTCGAAAACTTTGCAATGAAAAATAGGGGTCGCCATAATTTTGCGTTTGACGCGTATTACACGATATGTTGCTGCGTATGAAATTTAGCTAACATACTGAATTTTTCTTTAGGCTTGTGAGGAGATCTCTATTTGTCTCTGATCTCGAGAAAATGAATCCTATGTAGCGCGTTCACTCCCGATCTCACGGTCTTCAGAATGAAATATTCACAACATCTCTGTCATCGCCTAAACCTCTCGAGACATCAAAACGAGATTTTGGTAAATGATGGAGGAGAGTATTCTGTCAGTTCGTAAACACACTGAACTTTCTCATCTGTGGCGATATATCAGAAGTTATACTTTCTATTCAATTTTTTTTCCTCCAGTGACCGCAGCTTTTTATGAGTTATGGACAGCCAGTGAAACACGAGTTTCCTAGTATGAAAATGAGCATGATATTTCTTCTTTTATGCTACCGCAAACCGATACAACGGGGTTTTTCGTAAGCTATTGAACTCTCTGGTCGTCAATTGCTTGTTTCATGGGACACTATGTTTCAGAATTCTGTCACAATAGCTACCGCAAAAATTAGCTTGTGCAAACTATACTGTGGTTTGGCAAAAGAAGTACAATTAATCTGTCAGCAAGAGAAACGTTGCCGATTCTCGTAAATGGTGATGCTTCTTCGGTCGAAACAATTTTAACAATTCACACAAAAATAAATCGCCAGTTCTGTTGGTAATTTGGTTGAATCCCCATAACCCATCCTATTTTAAAACTTAACTACTGGAATGGAAACTTACCAAAGGATTTTATTCCTTTGTATCATCTGATCAGTATTAAAACAATGATGAGCTTACTCTTCAGGCGGAATGATAGGCACAAGCCAGATGCTGGTTACTCATCTACGGCTTGCCATACTGAACATGTGTGATTCGCGAATAAAATAGCTGTGATTCAGAAAAGTAAACAATACGTCGCACAACACAGCGGCCAGTGTATCAGCATCTGCGAATAATGCGCGCGAGAGGAATTCGGAAGCTAGCCAAATGTGCTTTGTGAGAGGAAGAGTTGCCGGACGCTGTGACCGAGCGGTTCTAGGCGCTTCAGTGCTGCTGCTACGATCGCAGGTTAGAATCCTGCCTCAGGCATGGATGTGTGTGATGTCCTTAGGTTAGTTAGGTTTAAGTAGTTCTAAGTCTAGGGGACTGATGACATCAGATGTTAAGTCCCATAGTGCTTAGATCCATTTTAAGAGGAAGAGTTCACATCGTTCGAAAACATTGTAATGAAAGTAGATCTGTCTTTGTCAGCAACACATTTCGACATATTAAATATATCACTACACCCTTTCGTGTTACTATTACTTTCGGAATAATACCGAGCCTGCTTTATTTGTGTAGCTTGTTGTATAATTAGTTTATTAATGGTGATAGTTTGTATGCAACCACTGAAATGCTTTTTCGAGGCAATTAAAACATTGTTATTCGATGATGATGATGATTATTATTAGTGTTTTAGGGCGCACAACAGCGAGGTTATCAGCGCCCGTTCCCAAAAGTTCAATTCAGAGCCGAATTGTGAGAGAATGGGTATTGTTCAAATTGCAAGATTGGACACAGCACATCAAAACAGGGAGATAAAACTAAAAATAAAATAGCAGTACAAACAGGTAAAAATAATTAACGGTGGCTGAGTGACCACTTACAAATAATGGGTGACCAAACCACTGGACAGCACATTAAGACTTCAATCCCAATATTTTGGGAAGAAGGCCAGACATCACACAAAAACGTAAAACTCTAGCGACAATCGCCTCATTATTAGTTAAAAGAGAGGGTAGGTCTGGTGGGAAACTGAAATCTTCCCTCAAACCCGCATATAAAACACACTCAGTTAAAATATGTCGTATCGACAGCTGTGTCCCACATGTCTGACATGTTGGTGGTTCCTCACGACGTAACAGAAAACCATGTGTCAAAGGACAATGTCCTATTCTAAGCCGTGTAAGGGCTACTTCCTCAGCGCGTCGTTGTCGGAAGGAGGTGAGCCACGGTCGGACAGAATCCTTCACCGCTCGCAACTTATTATCCCTCACGTCCAGCCACTGAGCCTCCCACCAACGCATGACCTTCCGAGTCACGAAAGACGTAATGGCCTGCAGGGGGACGGAACAGCGAGCAGGAGGTGGGATGGAGCAAGCCTCCTTGGCAGCCGCATCTGCAAGTTCATTTCCAGGAATCCCTATGTGCCCTGGAACCCAGCAGAAAATTACATCCTTACCCTGCTGTTGCAAGAGCAGGAGTGCGTCCTGCATCTCTTGCACCATCCGATCTGCTGGGTACATCTGTTCAACAGCGTGTAGAGCACTTTGGGAATCGGAGCAGATGATGAATTTCGTGCCACGATGTCGGCGCATATGCTCTAATGCTTGCAGAATGGCAAACAGTTCTGCATAGTAAACTGAGAACTGCTCTGGGAGCCCTATCCGATGGACAGTATCGGGAAACACAGCAGAGCAGCCCATAAAATCCCCCTGTTTAGACCCATCCGTGTAAACAGTAATAAAATCGGAATGACGTTCTAAAATCTCAGTAAGTTATTCGAGAGGGCTTCTCGACTGTTTCTAGTTTGCAGTGGAAATGTGATGTCCACATATGTGATGTCCAGACATAGTATATTGTCAATACGTGCCTATTCAAGTAATGATAGTGAAACTTATGAACTTCATATCTTGGACGCTTTTTGCCGGCAGCACAAAGGGGTCATACCTGTGGGGATTACGCCTTTTCGACGCTTTGTAACAGATCGTAGAAATAGCACAGTGGCTAACGGCTCACCAGTTATTGAACTGTACAGTGTTCTTGACAAAACACTACACAAAACAAAAAGTATTCAGATATATGTAACTGAAAACTATTATGTACTAACGAAAAGAAATTGAGCCCTTAAACGGCGAAAAATAAACCACTACTCAGTGACAATAAGATTCATTATACTGTTAAGGCTCTAGTTTTCGGATGGGCAATACTTACACTGCCCAGATGCGCCATGCCGAAGTGAGCATATGGCAGCAGTGCCTAAGCTTTCTGCTTCTCCCCTCACGCAGTGCTCACGTGACGCGCAGCGTGGGAAACTGTGCCGCAACCACAGCGCCGCGCGACCTGGCGCAGGTGTGTCTCGCGTCCCAGTCGCATAGCGTCGCAATTTGCGCGGTCCCATTTGAAATAGTGCAGCTACAAAAAAGCGCGCTGAGTTGCGCCGCTCCACACGCGCTTTACACGTCTCACTTTGCGCCTAGCTTCCGGGACATATAACAACAGGGACGTTTGTCTTAGCAATTCTGTAGCAATTCTTACCCCATGTATCTGTTGCTCTTTTCTTTCGGCATTGTTATTAAAATAGCAAATACTATTCCCATTTTCTATAATAATGCAACATTTCCAGCCAACGCAAATGTTACGAATAAAATGTTATGAATTAAAATTACTCCTTTTTTAAAAAGGGATTAGTTAAAAACGAAAAATTTTAGCACTGCTGATATAGTTAGTTGACGTTTTCATTTTTACTAGTTTATTAGTAAAAGATAAAGAAAACACCTGTTAGAACCGAGACCAAAACAATACCGAAGAATACGGGTTATTCAGAGCTAAAATACCGGTATCGGTTTTTCCAATCCCTATCTACAAGTGGCGCAACCGCCGCAGGCAAAAGATCTTCACTGCAATTGGAATGTGGCTAGAGTCGTCAGTTGGTTGACAACTCAAGTGAAAGGGGGTGGGGAGACGGCGGGAGAGGGGGAGGGGGGAAGAACTGAAGGGAACTCAGTCGCGTAGAGATGAAGCGCAAATAGCCGAGATTGAACCTCTTGCCTGGTTCAAAATGGCTCCGAGCACTATGGGACTTAATTTCTGAGGACATCAGTCCCCTAGAACTACTTAAACCTAACTAACCAAAGGACATCACACACATCCATGCCCGAGGCAGGATTCGAACCTGCGACCGTAGCGGTCGCGCTGTTCCAGACGGTAGCGCCTAGAACCGCTCGGCCACACCGGCCGGCCGGCAGAACCTCTTAGCTCCTGGACGAGTTATCACAGCCATAACATGCATTACCAGCCTCTGTAGCTGATGCGAGCGAGGCAGCGCGTTCTGGAGGACGACGGCTCCAGTTCCCGTCCAGCCACCCACATTTAGGTTGAGCACGGCCGATTTCCTTCCCCATCCTTCCCTTGTGCTCCGTCTCTAATGATCTCGTTATCGACGAGACGTTACAAACTAATACTCCTCCCTGTTATAGTGGGACCTGCTGATTACTGGTAGCGTATTTTACTGACGATATGGCTTGAATTGAACAGATATTCGTGTACCTCCCCTATGTACGCAAACATATCTTATTTTTTTAAAGCTAGAAGTGTGAATAACGAAGTTGTTGTAGATGTTCAACTTAATTCTTTCCTCGACAGACGAACTGATGGCTGTTTCTACGAAAAATGTAAATAGGCTACCTCATACGACGCTAACTTTTGACCCGTAGCGGAGTAAAAGTGTAATGGACCGTACAATGGCAGAATCCAGCAGAATTAAAGACTCCCCTGTCCTGTCTGAGCCTGCTAAATTTGTGTTCGGGGTGCGTTGTGAATGTGTGCAACACAGCCGTGGCGGTATTTGAATGCAGTGGTGCCTTCCGTGACTCACGGAAATCGCATTAATCCACCAAAATTACGGGTTTATTGGCTGGCACCGCACCGGGCGCTCCGGCGCCACATAAAATCAACCGATGGCCGCCCTACAGCTACGGCGGTAACAGCGCCCTGGCCAGCGTAACGCCGCCCGCCTAATTTTATGTCGGCGAGCACTGCACGCGAGGCCGCCGAAAGCTCTTAATGGCTTTCTCGTTCAGTGCTCCACATTACGCGATGTTTTCTGTGATATAGCGTGATTGCAAATCGCGTTGTGGTCTGATATAGATTGGAAAAATCGATTAGGTTTTACATTGTGTGTAACACGGAACGTTAAACATATAGCTTCAATATTTTTACCCTACTCGCTGAGTCAATAAATGTAAGCAAAGTCATTTCTACTTTATAGCCTTAGGTTTCTACATAAAAATTCACAACCATATATAAAAACACGAAAGACAAACCAGAGTCTAACATGGACCTTCCAAACACTGCCATTCCAGGAAAACCCTGTATGAAAGTCTAACTGACCGAACATCTCGATTTATTCCCACAGTCAAATTCCACACATACATATCCCTCACCCATGTCGTACTCAAATATGTAATTGGCATAACTATGTGGGCTTCCAGTGTCATGATAATTAAAATTCTTCTTGATGTTTTATCGCGTCATTCTACAAAATGCTGTAAAATCAACGTTTAGACCGTGTTAGAACGGCCTTCCCCAGCGCACGACTGGTCTTAGTGGAGGAAGGGTGGCTGTATTCATCGGTGTCAATTCGTCGTATTTTTGAAACTTTTTTGGCCCTAGGATATAAAAGATTAGTCATTACGGAGCGGGAGGGTAGGAAAGAAGCTATTCGTGGTCTGTTTGTAGCCGTCCTTTGTAATGATGTTGTCAAGTTGCTTAATAACTTCAGTCGCATCTCGAATTTTTCGTTGGCGCGCCCACAACTCATTCGCCTGCTCGCGGGCTTCCTGGAACAAGATAGGCTATCCGCAGCACGACGGTATTCCGCTATCGCCATTTTAGTAAGCTATACTAACCGTTGACGCTATGGCCTGCGTGGTCTGGTATTCGTGTGCTAACCAGTCTCCCTACCTCCCCTATGTAGGCAGCTCCGCTCTTACAACGTAGTTCTTATACTACTGTAGTATGTAGTATGTTGACTGTTACCAGAAAGAAAACGTGCCCACTAGAAGCCAAACGATGATTTGCAGGCTGTTGACACTCACTGAAAAGCCTGCTAGCCTACGAATAGCTTCTTTCCTACCCTCCCCATTTCTTCATGACTACATTATTATATTCTAAAGCCAATAAAGTTTTAAAAATTTAACGCATTGGCACCAATCGTCTGTAATAAATAGAGCAACCTTTCCTCCACCAAAACTAGTCTTACTCTGAGAGAGGCCGTTGTAATACGATCGAAACGTTGGTTTTACAGTTTATAATGATAGTGTTTCATAAAATCAAACGATAAAACACCCAAGAGAATTTTAACCATCGTCATTATATAATTGTTGAACTGACTAGGGTACCTCCCAACTTTCACTATTCACTCCAAGTCTCAGAATGGCACGCACTCCACCTCGCACTTCGTACTTGATTGTTCTTTCGAATTAGCAGCTGTTATTAGCTCAAAAATACACATAAACAATTCACGCACATAGAACATTTTTCCTGTAAACATCTCCCGTACCCTTGATTATCAGGGCAGGATAGTTGCTGCCATGCTTCTGTCGACGTATCACTCTTTATTGCATCTTCAAATGCTTTGATTCCCACCCCGGGGCAATTGTAATCGCCTCTTACCCACAGACAAAGGCATGTCTTCGATGTTATTAACCTTGACAATCAACGTAAACCAATTTTGTGATGAAACGAAGACGATGTGTCCACGTCTGTCACTATAGGTGCACTTGAGAATGGGTAGTGCCCGAAACTAGTAATACAAACAAAATAATTTCAAACACAGCCTGGTAGAATAACGGCGTTCTTTAGAGTTATTGAGATTGTGGGGCACACCCAGAAGAAGCTGATCGCTTTAACGTAAACTACGCTAACTAATCTAAAACGAGAGCTACAACTTCGAATTTCATAAGTAGATGGGAACAGTACCCATATATAAGAATTTACATCCATCGCAATACGCACACACATACAAAACCCACACAATTTTTCACAGTTCCCTTCGCAATATTCGCTCGGAAACTGGTTCAGAGGGACCTGCGTTCAACAGCATCAATACTGGTCAAATTTGAAACTCATCGCCATTGACTGAGCGTGAAAACCGCGTCCTGTTCATGTCGATTAGGAATTTATACTGTCATTGTTCATACGCCATGTTACATGGCTGCATGTAACAAACCATTCCTTGTGGACAGATCGGACAATGCGGCAACAATTCACGCAACTCCATCCAGAAGATTGGACAATCCGGTGATAACCACGTCCAAACACGATATCTCATTTCTGCCAATCTATCAGTGCTGGCCGTCGACCCATGTTACTGCTATGATTCTGTACAACTGATCGGCACATACACACCACTTTGCTACCATGATTCCTGTCAGTGGTGGAAGGTCCCGGGAGCGAAAGTGTCAATTCTACACCACAGGAGACTGACAAAAATAAGGAGACCAGCGAGAAATCCAAGCTTGAACATAAATACAGATACTAACCAGGCCTGCAGCTTGCACTGTCCTGTTTGACTTCGGACGGCACCTGTGTAATGTCCTCAACATTTTGGAAGTATCAATCGAGATCAGAATTGTGTTCCGTGTAACTATTATAGCGTTACGTCGGAGGCAAGTGAATTCGAATGTGGACAAGTTGTTGATGCTCGTGTGGTGGGCGCTTCCGTATCAAGTTAGCAGAAGTTGGTTCAAATGGCTCTGAGCACCATGGGACTTAACCACGGACGTCATCAGTCCCCTAAAACTTAGAACTACTTAAACCTAACCAACCTAAGGACATCACACACATCCATGCCCGAGGCAGGATTCGAACCTGCGACCGGAGCGGTCACGCGGTTCCAGACTGTAGCGCCTAGAGCCGCTCGGCCACCTCGGCCGGTTTAGCCAAAGTTTTTGGATCTTCAACTGACCCCGCATCATCGATTTATACGGCGCACGTGGAATGCGGTAAAATAAATTCATGCTCTGTCACAACGTGGTCGAAAATGTGTGTTGAGTGATCGTGACAGACTATAACTGAAGGGAATTGTTACGAAAAAGAAGTCACTGCAACAGTCACTGCAGAACTGACTGTCGCACTCGCGGATCCTGTCTGAGCCAAAATAACAAGAAGGAAGCTCCAGAAGCCATGGGCTCCATGGGTCGCGTAACTGCCAGGGATAAAGTGACCATTTTGGCTGATGAGGTCCATCCGTTCGAAGGTTCTTTGTTCCGTAATCGTGATGCTGTGTTCCAAGACGACACGGCCCCTCTTCACACAGCTCGCATCATCCAGGACAGGTTTCTTGAGCACGAGGACGAACTGTGTGCATCTTCCCTGGGGACCACAGTCACCAGAGCCCAGTATCATAGAACGTTTGTGATCTACTTTGGAGAGAATGGTGCGTGATCGCTTTAGTCCTCCATCACAGTTACCTGAACTTGTCATTATTCTGCTGGACGAATGGCGTAAGATTGCCTTGAAAACCATATAGGCGCTGTATTTATTCATTCCGATACGACTGCAAGTTGTTTTTAATGTCAATCGTTTTCCTACATCGTATTAGTCATGAAAATGAGTTGTATTTTTGTGTTTTCATATTTGTCCACCACTGTATCTAAGACGTCCCAAGGAGGTTCAAAAGGCTCTGAGCACTATGGGACTTACCATCTGAGGTCATCAATCCCCTAGAACTTAGAACTACTTAAACCTAACTAACCTAAGGACATCACACACATCCATCCCCTAGGCAGGATTCGAACTTGCGACCGTAGCGGTCGCGCGGTTTCAGACTGAAGCGCCTAGAACCGCTCGGACACACACGCCGGCTCCCAAGGAGGCCAGCGAGCTATGAGGGTGATTAGTAATGCGTTCCGTCAGCTTAGGCTACAGTTTTTCTGGTTGCTATATGTGTCCACAAGAGTCTCAGGTCGAATGCCTCGTGCTGCTTGGCAGCACGTGCGTTAATTCTCGTTTTTTTCCGCTTAACCGTGGCGCAGCAGGATTCTGCTCAACGGATAATCGTGGCTGCAGTCGAGCCTTTTATCCCAGCTGCCCTCCTGCGGGGTATGCGCTGTCGAGAGCCTTCCAATTACAATGGACGTCGGCGCTCTAATTTCCGGGTGCCAGCACGGGGCGCGCTGGAGCTAGGGGCGGACTTCGACTGCCGGCTCTCCTGCACGTGACATCGCTCTGCTCTCCCACGTGGCGGCTCTGGGATGGGTGCGCTGCACTCTCTGTACCGACGCCACCGTCAGACGTAACAGAGGTGGACGTTTTCTTTTCCGTTAGCAGAGTAGCGCTCCAGTAATATTCGATTCTTTTACTCCCCCTGGAAATATACTGACGGAAGAAAATCGCATCGCCAAAGAATAATTAATGTACTGTAAAGAAATTTTCGGAATACATTCGTTGATGTAACATATTTAAGTGATTAACACTGCAAGATCACAGGTTAATGTTCGCGCGAGATAAGCTATTGCAAATGTGAAATGCTGGCACTGTTGCACTGGCTTGGTCAGCACAGCTGAACCGTTGCGCGATCGATGCTCGCACGTCTCTTGGGGCACACAATGTTTGGTGTGAAAGGAAGTGGTGAGGATGGCACGTTTGCCCCGAGTGGTGTTGAGGGCGTGATTCCGGAGACGCAGTCGGTGAAGCAGCACGAATAGCGCAGGTCTCTGAGGCAATGGGCCAGCCGTTTGGTTCTACCGCATGTCTGACTTCCAAGTTGGTCTGACTGAGCATTTTACGGGCACGAGGGACGTGCGCTGGAAACGGTAGTGGGTGCATTAATCCTTTGGCATAACAGTTGGGTTGTCACCCACACATAGCGGCTTTTTATGATGGGTGAGCTACTTTTAGTTCGTTTCTTCGGTAACTAGTCCACGGATTCGCGAAAACTGATGTGAGGGCGATAATTGTGACCGGTTCACATCTTGCGCGTGTTTGTGCCCTGCTGCCTCTATATCGGACTCGGTTCAGCCTCCTGCTGTTATTGTTCCCTGTTCCTGTGACTGGCCAGGTGATTTGAGGAGCTTGTCACTCGGATCAAAACACAGCAGCTTCCATTTGGTAGTTGTCATAGAGTTGTGATATGATTGACCCGCCAGGTTAGCCGAGAGCGCTAATGCGCTGCTTTCTGGACTCGGGTAGGCGCACCGGCCCCGGATCGAATCCGCCCGGCGGATTACCGTCATCGGTCGGTGTGCCGGCCAGCCTGGATGTGGTTTTTAGGCGGTTTTCCACATCCCGCTAGGTGAATACCGGGATGGTCCCCACTTTCCGCCTCAGTTACACGACTCGCAGACATCTCAACACGCTTGCACTATTCCATTAATTACACTCGATGCAGACAGCAGGGGTACACTAATTCCGTCCCGGGGGGTATGGGGTGGCGGCAGGAAGGGCATCCGGCCACTCCTTTCCACTAACCTTGCCAAATCCGTTCCTAACAATGCCGACCCTGCATCAACGCGGGGCATGGCACCAATGACAGAAAGAAAGAAAGATAGAGTTGTGATTTGACTGTGTGCTTCATACGTAGTGCAGTAAATCGCCAAGTAACTTTCTTTAGTTATAAGGATCCCAGAAGCTTATGCACTTCACCGGGGCAAATATTATTGTAAGCATTTTGGTGGGTTCAAATGGCTCTGAGCACTATGGGACTCAACTGCTGTGGTCATAAGTCCCCTAGAACTTAGAACTACTTAAACCTAACCTAAGGACAGCACACAACACCCAGCCGTCACGAGGCAGAGAAAATCCCTGACCCCGCCGGGAATCGAACCCGGGAACCCGGGCGTGGGAAGCGAAACGCTACCGCACGACCACGAGATGCGGGCATTTTGGTGGGTTACACTTCCAAGCCAAGCCCGTGTTAATGTCATCAGGCAACCGTTCACGCCTTCCTTCCGCCTATGTTTTTGGTCCCGAAAGACGGTTAAGGATTCACCGTTTCAGCTTCGTGGCGTGATTTGAAGGTGAATCTTGGGTTTGCCGCCGAACTTCTTTACTGTCAGGTAGTTGCCTTTGCCAGTTACCTTATCGCATTTAGCGATTTTTCTCAACTGTTTTCCTGCGGTACGAGCGTGCAATCTGCTCACTCAAGTTTTTATTCATGTTACTTTAAACTATTCATGTTACTTAACTGAAGTGCCAAAGAAACTGGTACATGCAGGCGTATTCAAATACAGAGCCATGTAAAATGGCAGAATACGGCGCTGCGGTCGGCAACGCCTATATAAGGCAACAAGTGTCTGGCGCAGTTGTTGGATCGGTTATTGCTGCTAAAATGGCAGGTTATCAAGATTTAAGTGAGTTTGAACGTGGTGTTGTAGTCGGCGCACGAGCTATGGGACGTTGCATCTCCGAGGTAGCGATGAAGTGGGGAATTTCCCGTAAGACCATGTCACGAGTGCACCACGTATATCAGGAATCCCAAAAACATCAAAAGTCCGACACTGCTGCGGCCGGAAAAAAAAATCCTGCAGGAACAGGACCAATGACGACTGAAGAGAATCGTTCAACGTGACAGAAATGCTACCTTTCTGCAGATTGCTGCAGATTTCAATGCTGGGCCATCAACAAGTGTCAGCGTGCAAACCATTCAACGAAACATCATCGATATGGGCTTTCCGAGCCGAAGGCCCACTCGTGTACCTTTGATGACTCCACGACACAAAGCTTTACACCTCGGCTGGGCCCGTCAACCACAACAATGGACTGTTGATAACTGGAAACGTGTTGCCTGGTCGGACGAGTCTCGTTTCAAATTGTATCGAGCGGATGGACTTGTACGGTTATGGAGACAACCTCATGAATCCATCAACCCTACATGTCCGCAGGGGACTGTTAAAGCTGGTGAAGGCTCTGTAATGGTGTGTGGCGGGCGCAGTTGGAGTGACATGGATCCCCTGATATGTCTAGATACGACTGTGACTGACGACACGTACGTAAGCATCCTGTCTGATCACCTGCATCCAATCATGTCCATTGTACTTTCCGACGGACTTAGGCAGCTCCAGCAGGAAAATTCGACACCACAAACGTCCAGAATTGCTACAGATTGGCTCCAGGAACACTCTTATGACTTTAAGCACTTCCGCTGGTCAACAGATTCCCCAGACACGAACATTATTGAGCATATTTGGGATGCCTTGCAACGTGCTGTTCAGAGGAGATCTCCAACCCCTCGTTCTCTTACCGATTTATGGACAGCCCTGCAGGATTCATGGTGTCAGTTCCCTCCAGCAGTACTTCAGACATTAGTCGAGTCTATGTCACGTAGTGTTGCTGCATTTCTGCGTACACACTGTGGCCCTACATGATATTAGGCAGATGTAGCAGTTTCTTTGGCTCTTCAGTGCACATCTCTTTTCATCAGGCTATCATTGTATGTTTGAGCCTTGGGGCGTGTTTCCACCGGCTGCTTAGAAAAGGAGGTGTCTGGCGAGCAATGTATCTGGTCAGTCCTAAGCAATTTCGGGACCATTCGTCCGGACCGCATTGCCCGAAGCTTAACGGTTTCATGTCAAGAAGCTTTAATTGTTTTTGTTTCATTTTAATGAACTCCCTTTTAGCTAAACCTGAATTATTGGTTTTATGTGCTGGAGCCGTACAGCAGTCTTCCCTCTCGATTGTGTCAAGTGGATATCCGGAGTTTGGTCTCCTTGTGACCACACATTCTCGTGACCACTGCTGCCAGCAGAGACGTACAGTGGCTACATTCTTGACAACTCCTTCTGTAGTATCGCAGAAGAGACATGAAGTTCCTCGGAACCCCACTACACGACCTTTTTGATAATGGCGTCTTTTTCGCCTAAAAGTGATTCTTGACGAACAATAACTCATAGCTAACTAACGCTCACGAACTTTACGGCAGTGTATTTAAAGCAAGCCTGATTTGCATCCTCACAGTGGCGCTACTAGATCCACTCTTATGCGACTGCCATGTAATCTGTATAGACATCAACTTTCAGATGTAGAAACACGCCTACTTACTTTCGTTTGTCGCAAACTTCCTTTTTGGTGTTCCCATTTTGTTTTTTCGTCAGTGTAATTCAAACGAAACAAGGTATATAAAAAACGGATTCGTTGATGAGTAATAGTAAAAGAGGAACAGTCGGGGATGTACCTTTTATTAGTCTGAGGGACCAGACCCAGACATGTTTCATGTTAATGGCAGCTAAAGGCCGTCTGAGCCGTCAACCAGGATCTCACACCGGAGGACTGAATATCCAGAAGAGTGATAGAGTGATGTGCATGCTACGGAGAACAGGCACAGAATACGATGAGACAAACTCCACAACCAGCAGCTATATTTCCAGAAAGGGTACTAATAAAGTCGGTCGTTGTTTAATATTCTAATTGGTCTGATGGATTTTGGTTTCGCCAGGCAACAACTATATTGATTTACTGCTTTACATTATGAAGGTTATGACATAAAATGTGGTCAGGAACACGTCTGGAAGGCTTGTAAACGTGTCGCAGGGCAGGTTGTGATGTGAAACAATTGCTAAGAAAAACATCAATACCTTACCCTGTTTCCGAGGCAATTAGTATTGAACTTCGCTAATCACGCTGTTTCGCGCCAAATTGAAAAGGAACACTAGATATAATTAGTGTCACTTGATCTCATAGCGTAGAGCATAGCACACCCGACTGCTCAGCCTCTGTCTCGTTTACGATCATTACTACCGTCCCACGTCCATTTTTCTTTTCATCGCTCTTGTTCGGTTTTGGTCAACGAAGCAGAGAACGCGTTTAGCAACACCGGCTCTCGCGGGCAGCCTGAATTTGTCTCGCAATTGTCTGACTGACTAACTTGAACCATAATCAATTGGAAAACGGGACAGCTTATCGAATGTTTTGGCGAACAATCATTTCTCACCACAATCTACCGTGCATCAGCTTCACGAGCATTTCGGTCTGTTTCTGACCGTCTTGTATATCAAGGCACAGTATAATGTTTATCTTCAAACTGTCCTCGTGTTTTAAGGAGTATGAGTGAAATGTAAAAAATGGGTGCTATGTGCATTCATGATTGGATTTAAAAATTTCGTAACTATCTGAAATTTATGATACAGGATGTGTGTAACTGAAGACGTCTACACTCCTAATTTCGTCCTCCTTATCTCAAAAGGTTAAGACTTCTTAGCTGGGCACGACCAAGATTGCATAGCCTTTCTAAAATTCATGAAGGAGGTCCTCATAAATGGCTAATATTAAGCAACATTGGTGCCCCTACATATGACTTAGTCAAGGCTGAGACCACTGATGGGGAAGTTCCCAAACCATTTGTGGCTCTCAGCTGATTTTATGAACGGACTGAGGCCTCTCCCTCTAAGTACTGTTTTTCGTAGCTTTGATGTAGTATCTCTTTGATGAAGGCCTGTCACGCAAATTCATTTGCATTAATTGGTAATAAGATTCAAGTGGACATTACTGCTGTAAATCTCTTGCCTTCAGTTATTTTAAATTAATTTTTGCGGCTATTGGCCTCAAGTATGGGGGCTTTAAATAGAGAACAGGCTTCGCTACTAAATAGACCTACCACGTTCTAATGCGAACATGTGTCTTTCACACTTCTCAAATATTGAAGTTATTCAGTTTAAAAATGGAGAATGTCACACTGAAACAATAGTAGTATAAGTCATATTACTTTGTTTCATTGTCTCTGTGTTAGCACATAACTCACTTCCCTAACAATGCCCAAAATCATCCTGTCTTGTGTTAATTGTTAAGCTTGTTTCACATCTGGGCTGAAATAGCCATTGCTGCGTTGCGTACCCACATTAATTAAACAAGTGGTTACTGATCACGGAAGCCTTTTAATTTAAGTTGTCCTATCAAAAGTTATTAACAAAAGTTGTCAATAAAAACGAAGCTGTTTGAACCATAAATCTCACAACTAATACCGCTCTCCTTTTCGCGAAGTGACTGAATTACTCAAACACTTTTCTCTTACGAAGCGACGTATCACTTTCAAATCTTAATTATACTTTGCACCATTTTCTTCATGAGCAACGGCCTTGCTGCGGTGGATACACCGGTTCCCGTGAGATCACCGAAGTTAAGCGCTGTCGGGCGTGGTCGGCACTTGGATGGGTGACCATCCGGCCGCCAAGGGCTGTTGCCACTTTTCGGGGTGCACTCAGCCTCGTGATGCCAATTGAGGAGCTACTCGACCGAATAGTAGCGGCTCCGGTCAAAGAAAACCATCATAACGACCGGGAGAGCGGTGTGCTGACCACATGCCCCTCCTATCCGCATCCTCAACTGAGGATGACACGGCGGTCGGATGGTCCCAATGGGCCGCTTGTGGCCTGAAGACGGAGTGGAGTGCGTGCATTTTCTTCATGCTACTTGATGCGACTACGTGCGAACGCTCTGTACAGCGCCCCAACAATGACACTCCTTGCGCTAACTCGGCACGTGTTGATATCATACGCGAGACCATAGTGCTCCTTCCAGAGAAAAGGTGCGCTCAGCTCCGAAAATTCCAGAAGGCAGCAATGCGTAAGGGGTACAATATCGTTACATCACGACATTAGTGATAACAGTACTGCTTACACGCTTACACCGCTTCGTTTCAGGACGCTCTTTGTTCAACCTGTTTTATGCCCAACCACGAATATGCTGAAGAAACTGTCAGCGTTGCCATGGGTAGCCCTTTGTCTCGTCTGGTGGCCAACCATTTTCTGGAGGACTTCGAGGAGAAAGCGCTTAAGTCAGCGGCCCTTAAACCGACAATGCTTTGGAATTATGTGGACGATATCTTCATAGTGTGGCCTCATGGAGAAGATAAATTAAATTTTTTTTCTTGACCTCATCTCCATTCATATTTTTTTGGGATTCACTATGGGCTTATAGAAAGATGGTTGTCTGCTGCGAGCGTGCTTAAAACAACTGTACAAAGGGATCATACCGTCTCCAACGCAAATACTTTGCCTAAATATATCGCTTACCTAAAACAGTTTTCAGGGAAAGTTCGTATTCTACCTGGCATACCGACAAGGCATTATCAGTTAAACTAAGAACCAGGAAGTGGATAACGAAGACAGTACGCTTTCAAAACCTATAGCTTGTCTTTCCTTTGTCGGCAATATTTCGTTAAAAATATGTAAGTCACAAAATGTTCTCCAACACGTTGCTAAGGTTGCAGAAGTTTCGCTGGGGAACGCTTAGCCATCCTCCATATACGTCCTATTTCTCCCCTTCCCGTACCCATATGTTTGGGGCTGTGCAGAAAAACATTCGTGGCGTCGATTTACTTCGGACCAAGACGTGCACGACTGTGTACAGTCATGGATCCGTAGGCAATGCAGACATATTTCCATGAAGCCAATGCCCGCATCTCGTGGTCGTGCGGTAGCGTTCTCGCTTCCCACGCCCGGGTTCCCGGGTTCGATTCCCGGCGGGGTCAGGGATTTTCTCTGCCTCGTGATGGCTGGGTGTTGTGTGCTGTCCATAGGTTAGTTAGGTTTAAGTAGTTCTAAGTTCTAGGGGACTGATGACCATAGATGTTAAGTCCCATAGTGCTCAGAGCCATTTGAACCATGAAGCCAATGACCGTCTTGTCTCACAGTGGCATAAATGTATTAACAGTTATGACGATTAATTTTGAAATAATAAACAGCTTACTCCTTTTTCATCCGGGTCGTTTTCATTTAACTACCCTCCTATATCCGGGATAGTTTTTGTTGTTGTGGTCTTCAGTCCTGAGATGGTTTGATGCAGCTCTCCATGCTACTCTATCAGGGATAGTACCGGCGGTATAATGCTTGCTCTAGATTCTCGATGACCACCCTGTTGCTGAATTCTATCTACAAGGAGGTCCTGAAACCAAAGCTGTTCTCGTAATCCGCAGTCTCGTATTTTGATCGCTAAGTGACGGCACGAAAATGTATAGAATGACTTCTCGAAACGGAGCACTGAATCAACCTATGTGCCGTTACCTCCAGTCTTCCGCGTATGAGTGGCGAACGGAGAGTGGTGAACAGTTTTGATGTTGCTGAGCAACAGTCATACAATAATTTTTAAATGAACACACCGCACCGCCATTTGACTGTATTGTTGTTTATTTAATTACGACCTAAGTTTAGCCCATTTATGCCATTTTCAAATGATTGAGTTTATCCCATGAACATATATTGCTTGACATCAAGCTGAAAATTGCCCATAAATTAAGAAAAATATTGGCTCCCCGCGAAATTACATATGTAAAATCACCATCTTGTAAAAAGATCACTAAATAATAGTGGGAGCAGGTGGTTTTATTAAGTGAAACTATGTTTATGGCAAAGTAAACCTGTTTACAGTCAAAAGGCGTTGTGTTCATTTAAAAATAAGAGCGAGGTGAGTTGAGCAAGAAATCGTGTTTGCGTATTCCTATAGAGGAAATCTTCGTTCTCTAAACATGACGTAACACGAAAGCTTACGGTATTGCATAATTCTTCATGTGAATTACGTCTAAATTATATGCATCTCTCCGACAACCCCACATTATAGAATGTTATATACCATTACAGATGTCTTAATTTGTCTAATAGAAAGTATTGCATCATTATGACGGGCAACAGCCACAACACCTGATGGAGTCTGCGCCTTCCAACAACGAAGAAGGCGGAAAAAATATTTTTAACGTCTGACTCGCATCGAACGGTGGCGAACAGAATCTGTTCTCCATGTTAGGAGCGGCTGATATCTTAAACAGCTTCAATGTTAACAACTCCGGTAGTTAAAAACTTGTTACCCTCAGACAGCCAAATAGACACGCTTGTGTGACATATTTTGTCCAACATGAAGCACAAATATAATACTGACAGCTCCCCAAGTAGCAACCAATGTACCGCTGCTCACGAGGGGGCATGTAGGTCTTAGGATTCTGGAGGACCTACACCTTCCTGTGACCCAGACAGAACTAAGCGTAACCATCAAAGGAACAAATTGATTGAATGTTCTCATGTTGAGAATTACTTGGTAAAATCTTTCTGTGGCCAAAACTGCAAAAATTCTTCTTTGTTTTCGGCAATCGATTTCGACGCACTTTGCTCTCATCTTCCGGTCTTCAAACATTTTTGTTACAAAACGTGTTCGTTTTGCGTTAGACCCTCATGCTATATTGCCATATGAGTGGATAAAATATAGCACATTATACAAAAGTTTGTCAAAAATAAAACATTTATAATTAAAAAGACCTTGTGCGCATCTCTAAGCCTGCTTATATAGCATTCACAGATGATGGTTAAGTCTTAAAAATCACTTTATACAGTAAAATGAACATTTGCACGTCTTTATATGTTTGCTTGACATATTCTGTTCATTGATGATTCACCTTAGACGAGGCATATGGTATGTTTTATTTCTGACCAAATTTTGTATAATGTGCTACGTTTTAATATGGCAACATTGCATGAAGTCCTAACTTATAACGAACACGTTTTGTAACTGAAATATTTGGATACTACAAGATGACAGCAAAGTCTGTCGAAACTGGTTGCAGAAAAGAAGACTTTATGCGATCTTGGCTATAGTAAGTTTTTTACCTTTTAAAAAGAAACAACACATACCTTGTTACAGATAATATAAATTCCTTGATCGAAAATGGCAAACATAAACATACACTGGAAGTTCTGAACAACAAAAGCCTTAGTGTAACAGAGTCCTCCAAGTGACCAGATTTCCAGATGAAAATGCCCTACCATCTCAAGAACATAGAATACATAAAAGAGAGTTATGGAGAATGTATCCTTCCTGACAATTGGGTTTGCAGTACATCACAAATGGATTACAAGCACATTTGACTTCTCAGCCAGTGACGGAACCACAGTACTCTCCTTCAGGTCCTAAAGGAGGGGAGGACTCTGTGGTTAATCTCCATGCTTCTATCAACGGGATAACAGAAAAAACACAGAGACGACAAATTAATACCGGGATACCCTTAAGGAGAACCTGAATAAGGCTATGCACCATCATATGACTATACTGCTATGAGGTTAGAACTTCGTGATCGGGAGAATAGAAATATTGGAAGATTTCTGGAAAATATCCTGTCCAGAAGAGAACCGAAAATATGGCGAATGCTTAATGAGCCTACGCACCAAGTATGAACTACTCCTGATGACCACAGCCTTTAAACATCTACCGAAGAAGGCCAAACCATGATGTACCCCAAACTACACTCCTGGAAATTGAAATAAGAACACCGTGAATTCATTGTCCCAGGAAGGGAAAACTTTATTGACACATTCCTGGGGTCAGATACATCACATGATCACACTGACAGAACCACAGGCACATAGACACAGGCAACAGAGCATGCACAATGTCGGCACTAGTACAGTGTATATCTACCTTTCGCAGCAATGCAGGCTGCTATTCTCCCATGGAGACGATCGTAGAGATGCTGGATGTAGTCCTGTGGAACGGCTTGCCATGCCATTTCCACCTGGCGCCTCAGTTGGACCAGCGTTCGTGCTGGACGTGCAGACCGCGTGAGACGACGCTTCATCCAGTCCCAAACATGCTCAATGGGGGACAGATCCGGAGATCTTGCTGGCCAGGGTAGTTGGCTTACACCTTCTAGAGCACGTTGGGTGGCACGGGATACATGCGGACGTGCATTGTCCTGTTGGAACAGCAAGTTCCCTTGCCGGTCTAGGAATGGTAGAACGATGGGTTCGATGACGGTTTGGATGTACCGTGCACTATTCAGTGTCCCCTCGACGATCACCAGTGGTGTACGGCCAGTGTAGGAGATCGCTCCCCACACCATGATGCCGGGTGTTGGCCCTGTGTGCCTCGGTCGTATGCAGTCCTGATTGTGGCGCTCACCTGCACGGCGCCAAACACGCATACGACCATCATTGGCACCAAGGCAGAAGCGACTCTCATCGCTGAAGACGACACGTCTCCATTCGTCCCTCCATTCACGCCTGTCGCGACACCAGTGGAGGCGGGCTGCACGATGTTGGGGCGTGAGCGGAAGACGGCCTAACGGTGTGCGGGACCGTAGCCCAGCTTCATGGAGACGGTTGCGAATGGTCCTCGCCGATACCCCAGGAGCAACAGTGTCCCTAATTTGCTGGGAAGTGGCGGTGCGGTCCCCTACGGCACTGCGTAGGATCCTACGGTCTTGGCGTGCATCCGTGCGTCGCTGCGGTCCGGTCCCAGGTCGACGGGCACGTGCACCTTCCGCCGACCACTGGCGACAACATCGATGTACTGTGGAGACCTCACGCCCCACGTGTTGAGCAATTCGGCGGTACGTCCACTCGGCCTCCCGCATGCCCACTATACGCCCTCGCTCAAAGTCCGTCAACTGCACATACAGTTCACGTCCACGCTGTCGCGGCATGCTACCAGTGTTAAAGACTGCGATGGAGCTCCGTATGCCACGGCAAACTGGCTGACACTGACGGCGGCGGTGCACAAATGCTGCGCAGCTAGCGCCATTCGACGGCCAACACCGCGGTTCCTGGTGTGTCCGCTGTGCCGTGCGTGTGATCATTGCTTGTACAGCCCTCTCGCAGTGTCCGGAGCAAGTATGGTGGGTCTGACACACCGGTGTCAATGTGTTCTTTTTTCCATTTCCAGGAGTGTACATGCTCGTTGGGCTCTAGATCAACCACGTAGCAATAGTCAAGTAGAACACAGCGACCTTATGAATGTGTTTGTGATTAGCGGATCTAACAACGATGACTATAACTAACTAAAGATAAATCCACTAAGAAGGACCAATAACATGCCAGTGATGAATAAGAAAATCCCTAAACTTGATTGCTCTAAATTTAAAACTAATAGTACTAGCTATCAAGGGAGACTGAACCAAAATCCCAGGTATGCCATAGTAGCAACAGAAGGTCAGCCGACCAACATGGATCAAACGGAAAGCCGGCCGCGGTGGTCTCGCGGTTCTAGGCGCGCAGTCCGGAACCGTGCGACTGCTACGGTCGCAGGTTCGAATCCTGCCTCGGGCATGGATGTGTGTGATGTCTTTAGGTTAGTTAGGTTTAAGTAGTTCTAAGTTCTAGGGGACTAATGACCACAGCAGTTGAGTCCCATAGTGCTCAGAGCCATTTTGAACCATCAAACGGAAACAAGACAAGAATGAAAGCTACCAACTACGCTATTACACAAAGGAAGCCGGCATCATAAGAGGGGCAAAAAGAAAGTAAACAAACTGATCCAGCAGGTAGAGGAGAACTTTCAAAGGAACATCTCTAAAGGCCCGAAACAACAGACGTCCCAGATTCGAACTCCTACTTTAGATCTCCTCTTAGCAGTTGGATTACTATGCCTAAATGATAGACAATGCACTAAAACTGTGGTTAACTGCTTCCAGAAACTTGTAAATGCCAAAGAACCTTTTCGACTTTCAGGGAGAGACCCATTAACCCCAATACAGAACACATCCCTCCTCCTACATACGAGGAAATAAAAGAGGTCGTAAATCTTCCCATAAACATTAAGGAATCTGTGGAAGATGGGATAGTGGCAGAAATGCTGAAACTAGTCGGAGAAAACACACACGTACATATACGTCTACATACAGTAATCCTGGACGTATCTGCTAGTGACAAACTCCGGTCTACTGGACCACAGCCGTTACCCACCCAGTTTACGAAAAAGGCAGTAAATCAAAGACCTGTAACTACAGAGGAATATTGCTCCTTGCAGTCACATAGAATACCTTTTTGGAATATCGTCGAACACACGTAACGAGACAGTTATGGCATATCAAGTAGGATTCAGAGCATCGAGATTCAGGATTGAACAAATACAAGACCTCAAGACCATGCTCTAATACTTCGAGAAACTTGCCAGACAGTGTATATCTTCGTTATCTCCCAACAGACGTACGATATAGTGGACAGAATTCTCTCTTTGGAATACTTTAGCGCTCAATGAAAATCTCATGTTGGTGCAGGCAACCCTGCATATTAAATTTAAAGGACAGTCACAGAATTTCCCGACCATGACAGGGGTGCGACAAGGAGACGATATTTCATGTTTATTATGTATTATTATATAATATTATAAAGTATTCTATAACTATGTCCTGGAAAAAATCGTCTGGGAATGGACAACATCACTGCCAACGAAAACAGGATTCAGAATGGGGATCAAAGCAGATGAGACAAGGATCCTATGCCTTCATCTCCTGATGACCAGACCTTGCTGGAAAATGACGTGCAAGAGGCTTCTGTTCAGTTCCAAGCAATGTATTTCAAAGCAATGAAAACATGTTTATTGATGAACTTCGGTAAAACAAGATGTTCAGTACTAAAAACACCACTATAACGATGAGAGTCAGCATTACCAAGCATATGAAGAAAGCCAAAAACGCAAAGTGCCTAGGGTAAGAGATCTCAGATATCAGTGAAACGGTAGATGTCGAACAAAGTAGAACCGGACTAGACTGGGCATACTACGCTTGCAGTAAAATGTACGCGCAAAACATCTATCGATCAGTGTTGAATATCAAACTAACACACCATAACACAAGACCTTCCTTTACGCAGGAGACTTCCTATCCCTAATGAAGATTATCCCAATAAGAGTCGTCGAATTAAAAGGAAGCAAATTTCTGCGAAATATTGTCTGACCAAGGATCCTACAAGATAGGAGACGATTGCAGAAGCTTCACCGTAAACTCTATAAACACCAAGGAAACGTCACCGATGCCACGAGAAGACGGCTACGTTTATGTGACCATTGTACAGAAAAATAGGATGTCCTGTAAGATCTTCAAACTAGCGGAGGAGGGTAAAACCACTTGATTCGTGTATATCAAGCAAGTAGAGAGAAACCTTGTACAAAACATATTAGGCGAGACATGGTAATTAACAGCGGTGACCACCAGACAGCTGCTGCACCCAGACCCTTCGAACCACCCCTTCCAGTAGTTAACTACAATCAGACCAGGAAATGATATGAGGAACGCAAGATAGAGTTCAGCAGGAAAATAAAGGAATGCAGAAAAGCTCAAGGTCGTAACAAGAAAACAACTAGTGAACCTGACCAAGAACCCAAGGAGTAACAAACAACAACACATCTAAAACACAAGGACCGTGGTCCGCAGGTAACCCAATCGAGTTTTAAGAAATCAGTGAATATGTTCTAGGACATAAGTATTCAGTTTTCTTTCCTGACTGTGATCGCAAATGAACCTGTTAATACTGTCTTCAGTTTCAGTTTTCTGTTTTTTCCGATTAATATAATGGATGAAATTTTTATGTCGTTTACTTAAAATGTGGAAGATAATCTCGCCATTAGTTTCTTTGTTCGAGCTGGGTATTTTACCAGAAACAACTCCTACATATAGTATACCTGTAAGCGACTGTGTTGTGGCGTAAGGTCCGCAGCTCGTGGTCGTGCGGTAGCGTTCTCGCTGCCCGCGCCCGGGTTCCCGGGTTCGATTCCCGGCGGGGTCGGGGATTTTCTCTGCCTCGTGATGACTGGGTGTTGTGCGATGTCCTTAGGTTAGTTAGGTTTAAGTAGTTCTAAGTTCTAGGGGATTGATGACCATAGATGTTAAGTCCCATAGTGGTCGGAGCCATTTGAACCATTTTTGTGGCCTTAGTGGCAAAATTTGTGGTTGCAAGAGTGGCTCCAAATACTTCGATCGCGTGCTAGATCGCCTCTCTGACTAGTTATGATATTTTCCACATCCTCGTCTATATTCTACAAAAGACTTCATGGTACCTCACTTGCCCTTTTCTGTTCAGTCTGCGAGTGTTCCTCGGGAAGATCAATTTTTGGTAATTCCCTATGTCAGCTCGAATTTCTCTAGTTTTACCTTCATGGTCTTTCGATGAGATATGAACGTAGGACGAAGAAATACACTCTAAGGGGGAAGGAACGCACCAAGAAGGAATTATCTGCAAGGGACGGAGATCGGCGGATGTGATGGACATGTACAAACAAATGACTACACTTCAGACCAATTGGATGATTTACTCAAGAGGAAGAGCTTAGCCATTAAGATGTTGGTCCACATGTGGCCTTTATGAAAGCACTTATTCGGCTTAGTATCCACAGACATAGTTATTAGATGTCCTCGTGAGGCATATAGTGCCAAATTCTTTCCAAATGGTGCGTTAAAATCCCGATGTGGTTGGACAGCCTGCACATAATGCTCCAAAGGTTCTCAATTGGGGAGACATCTGGCGACGTTGCTCGTCGAAGTAGGTCTGGCAAGCATGAAGACAAACAGTAGAAACACTCGTCGTGTTGCATGCGGACATTATCTTGCTGAAATGTAAGCCCAAGATAACTTGTCGTGAAAGGCAACAAACGGCTGTGCTGTAACGGTGCGGCAGATGAAAGCCAAAGAGGTCCTACTATGAAACGAAATGGCATACCAGACCACACTCCTGGTTGTCGGGTCGCATGGCAGGTGACAGTCAGGTTGGTTCTCCATGGCTGTCCGGCGATTTTCCACGCACGTCTTCGCTGGCCAACGGGGCATATTTCGAAGCGAGACTCATTACTGAAGATAATTCTACTCCATTTTATTAAGGGACATCATATTCGTCGTTGACTGAACAAATGATTTCTTTCACAACTGCAGTTTCGGTCTTTGGGCCATTGTCAAATGATACTGCAAAAGATTTTGCTTCAGCACGTGTCAGATTTCAAAATCCTCCAACATGTCTCGTATACATGTCCTAATGTGAAAGATCTTGCTTCAGCACATGTCAGATTTTAAAATCCTCCAACATCGTCGAAAATAAACCTTGTCACTGTAGGGGTAACATCAATCCAGTCAATCAGATTCCAGGCTGAAGATGTGTCTGGGCCCGCATCTCGTGGTCGTGCGGTAGCGTTCTCGCTTCCCACGCCCGGGTTCCCGGGTTCGATTCCCGGCGGGGTCAGGGATTTTCTCTGCCTCGTGATGGCTGGGTGTTGTGTGCTGTCCTTAGGTTAGTTAGGTTTAAGTAGTTCTAAGTTCTAGGGGACTGATGACCATAGATGTTAAGTCCCATAGTGCTCAGAGCCATTTGAACCATTTTTTTTATGTGTCTGGAGACTTCCCAGATAGCGATGGGACACCATCCTGACCGTCACCATACAACCCGACAGTCAACAGTGATGCTCTAGAGCGCTATTTCAAAAACTGATTCTGAGCTTTATGGGACATAACATCAGAGGTCATCAGTCCCCTAGAACTTAGAACTACTTAAACCTAACTAACCTAAGGACATCACACACATCCATGCCCGAGGCAGGATTCGAACCTGCGACCGTAGCGGTCACGCGGTTCCAGACTGAAGCGCCTAGAACCGCTCGGCAACATCGGCCAGCTTAGGGCGCTATTTATTTTCATAGCAGGACTCCTTTGGCTATCTTACAGCACAGCGGTAATTCGACGATATTCTACGCACCGTTTTGTTGCCCTTCATGGCTGGCCATCTTGGGCTTACATATCAGCAAGGTGATGCCCGGCTGCACATGGCTAATGTTTCTACTGATTATCTTCCTGATTGCCTAAACCTACCTTGGCCAGAAAGGTCGCCTGATCTCTCCCTAGTTGAGAATGTTTGGAGCATTATGGGCAAGGCCGTTCAACCAGCTCCGGATTTTGACGACATAAAGCGCCAGTTGGAGAAAATTCAGTGTGATATCCTTCAGAAGAACATCCAACAACTCTGTCAATCAAAGCCAAGCTGAATAACTGTTTGTATAAGGGCCAGATGGGAACCAAGGCGTTATTAAGTTAGACGATTTGTGAAGCTCTTTCTCTTGTAAAAATAACGCATTTTTTCTGAAATTGTAATCAGTTGTTCATATATGTACACCAAACGTACCCTACCCGTCTCATTTGGGTAATTCCTTCGGGTGCATGGTTTTTTTTTTGTTTTTTTTTTTTTTTTGCTTTTATTTTTATTTACTTCGTACGTTCTCAGAATGTTCATAGTAAACCACACCATGATGCACTATTCCTGTCTTACAATGTCTGCCACTAGAGCTGGCTGAGTACCTGAGTGAAGCTTTCGCCACTGCTTAGATTACGAATAAAAATTCCGTTAAGCTTTTGTTACCACTTAGATTAAGAAAAAAAAAATTCATCAGCAGTGGCGGCCGAAGACTTCCGGCACAGGAAGTCACCCCTCCTTCAGCCCACAGCAATTGTCGAAGAGGGCGGAGGAGCGGACAGAGGTTCAGGACACTTTCTTGCCTTTTCGGGTGGTAAACTGCCCTAAAGGCGAAAGAACCAGCAATGGTCAACGCCATGAGGATGCAGAAGGCAATGGAAATCACTCCGTTAAATACAGATAATATGTATCCACAGAAGATGTTGCATTTAATTGAAAAAGTTTCATTATTATCTTTCCATTGGCAAAAGATTCCGGAATAGTCGCCAGTAGGAACTCCGGGAGGGGATTGCCAACGGAGAGGTGACCATGAGAAAAAGACTGAGTAACCAACGAAACCATAACTTTCTACTAGTCGCGGCGTGGAATGTCAGAAGTTTGAACGTGGTAGGAAAGCTAGAAATGGAAAGACGAGAAGGATTTTTGGTCAAATGAGTATAGGATAATATCAACCGCAGCAGAAAATTGTGTACCGGGAGTAGGATTTGTTATGAATAGGAAGACAGGGCAGAGAGTGTGTTACTGTCAGCAGTTGAGTGCTAAGTTTGTTCTTACCAGATTCGACGGTAAAACCATCACCGACAACAATAGTTCGGGTATAGATGCCGACGCCGCAAGCCGAAGAAGAGGAGACAGAGAAATTATATAAAGATACCGAACGGGTAATTCACTGCTTAAAGAGAGTTGAAAATTTAGTAGTCATGGGGGACATAAATGCGCTTGTAGGAGGAGGAGTACAAGAAATATTTAGGGGGAATATGTGCTTGGTACTAAGAATGAAAGAGGAGAAAGACTAACTGAGTTCTGCAATAAATTTCAGACAGTAACAGCAAATATTGTGTTCAAGAATCGCAAGAGGAGGAGATATATGGTACTTCGAAAAGTCCTGGAGATATCGGTAGATTTCAGTTAGATTGCTCTCATGGTCAGGAACAGCTTCCGAAATCAGATACTGGATTGTAAGACGCACCCAGGAGTAGATACAGACATAGATAACAATTTAGTAGTGAGACGAATAGGCTGAGGGTTAATTGAGAAGAATGAACGGGCAAAGAGTTTCGATACGGAGGTACTAAAGAAAGAAGAGATGCGCTCCAAGTTCTCTGAGGCTGTAGACACTGCAATGAGGAACAGCTCAGTAGGCAGTACGGTTTAAGAGGAATGGACATCTCTCAATAATTTTTGTGTGTCTATCCTTTTGACTAAAGGCCTTGGGGACCACGGCCATTTACTATTGTAAAAAAATGAAACGGCTACAGCCGTCCTTGCGATTTTATTATGTAGCGACCAGTTTCGGAGCTTCAGTACGCCATCTTCGGGCCATAGTTGTTGCTGAAGGGGTTGACACGATCCATATACACTCCTGGAAATGGAAAAAAGAACACATTGACACCGGTGTGTCAGACCCACCATACTTGCTCCGGACACTGCGAGAGGGCTGTATAAGCAATGATCACACGCACGGCACAGCGGACACACCAGGAACCGCGGTGTTGGCCGTCGAATGGCGCTAGCTGCGCAGCATTTGTGCACCGCCGCCGTCAGTGTCAGCCAGTTTGCCGTGGCATACGGAGCTCCATCGCAGTCTGTAACACTGGTAGCATGCCGCGACAGCGTGGACGTGAACCGTATGTGCAGTTGACGGACTTTGGGCGAGGGCGTATAGTGGGCATGCGGGAGGCCGGGTGGACGTACCGCCGAATTGCTCAACACGTGGGGCGTGAGGTCTCCACAGTACATCGATGTTGTCGCCAGTGGTCGGCGGAAGGTGCACGTGCCCGTCGACCTGGGACCGGACCGCAGCGACGCACGGATGCACGCCAAGACCGTAGGATCCTACGCAGTGCCGTAGGGGACCGCACCGCCACTTCCCAGCAAATTAGGGACACTGTTGCTCCTGGGGTATCGGCGAGGACCATTCGCAACCGTCTCCATGAAGCTGGGCTACGGTCCCGCACACCGTTAGGCCGTCTTCCGCTCACGCCCCAACATCGTGCAGCCCGCCTCCACTGGTGTCGCGACAGGCGTGAATGGAGGGACGAATGGAGACGTGTCGTCTTCAGCGATGAGAGTCGCTTCTGCCTTGGTGCCAATGATGGTCGTATGCGTGTTTGGCGCCGTGCAGGTGAGCGCCACAATCAGGACTGCATACGACCGAGGCACACAGGGCCAACACCCGGCATCATGGTGTGGGGAGCGATCTCCTACACTGGCCGTACACCACTGGTGATCGTCGAGGGGACACTGAATAGTGCACGGTACATCCAAACCGTCATCGAACCCATCGTTCTACCATTCCTAGACCGGCAAGGGAACTTGCTGTTCCAACAGGACAATGCACGTCTGCATGTATCCCGTGCCACCCAACGTGCTCTAGAAGGTGTAAGTCAACTACCCTGGCCAGCAAGATCTCCGGATCTGTCCCCCATTGAGCATGTTTGGGACTGGATGAAGCGTCGTCTCACGCGGTCTGCACGTCCAGCACGAACGCTGGTCCAACTGAGGCGCCAGGTGGAAATGGCATGGCAAGCCGTTCCACAGGACTACATCCAGCATCTCTACGATCGTCTCCATGGGAGAACAGCAGCCTGCATTGCTGCGAAAGGTGTATATACACTGTACTAGTGCCGACATTGTGCATGCTCTGTTGCCTGTGTGTACGTTCCTGTGGTTCTCTCAGTGTGATCATGTGATGTATCTCACCCCAGGAATGTGTCAATAAAGTTTCCCCTTCCTGGGACAATGAATTCACGGTGTTCTTATTTCAAGTTCCAGGAGTGTATATACCGCATCAGTGCCCAACATAACTGGTTACGCAGACTATCTGTAAACTTTGGTGTCAGCACTCCAACCATCAACTGCCAACTGCCACTTAGGAATTAAATAAATAGGAAGTGCATGGAAGCTAAGGTGAAATGACTACATGAAAAATGTGAAGAAACCGAAAACGGAATGACTGTCGGAGCAAATGACTCAGAATATAGAAAAAGGACTCTAACATTTAGAGTGCAATGAGAATACCACTGCTAAATGTAGAGGAGAGGGCGGGTAGGTGGAAAGAATAATTTGAAGGCCTCTATGAGGAGTAGACTTGTCTGATGACGTAATAGAAGAAGAAACAGGAGTCGATATAGAAGAGATAGGTGATCAAGTATTAGAATCACAATTTAAAAGAGTTCTGGCAGACTTAAGATCAAATAAGGCAGAAAGTATAGATAACACTCCATCGGAATTTCTAAAATCATTGGGATAAGTGATAACAAAACGGATATTCACTTTGGTGCGTAGAAGGTACAAGTCTGTCGATATATCATTTGACTTTTGGAAAAACATCTTCCACACGAATTCGAATATCGCAAGAAGAGCGAAATTAGTGCACAATGAGCTTTATATACAAACTGTACAAGAACCAAGAGGGAAGAATAAGAGTGGAAGACGAAGTACGAAGTGCTTGTATTAAAAAGGGTGTGAGACAGGAACGTAGTTTTCGCCCCTACATTCAACCTATACATAGAAGAATCCCTGACGGAAATAAAAGAAAGGTTTAAGAGATGAATTGAAATTCAGGGTGAAAGAATATCAACGGTATGATCAAGGAAGACGAAAGTAATGCGAACAGTGAGGATCTAATCGACAGTATTGGTGATCACGAAGCAGATGAAATTAAGGAATTCTGCTACCTAGGCAGCAAAACAACCCATCACGGACGGAGCAAGTACGACATAAAAAAAGTAGCACTGGAAAGATGGGCATTCCTGGCAAAGAGAAGTCTGCTAGTTTCAAACAAAGACCATAATTAGAGAGGAAATATCTGAGAATGTACGTTTGGAGCACATCACTGTATGTTAGTGAAATATCAACCTGTAACAAAACGCCTTGCTTTTATTTGGATCTTCTCTAACTCCTCTATCAGTCGTATCTGTTACGGATCCTGGATGGGAGAGAAATATTGAAGTATTCGTCGAACGATGGTTTCGTTAAGCTACCTGCTGTGTGAATGTGCGCCTCCTTATCTCAGTGGTCAGCATATCTAGCTGCTCTGCGGAGGAGCCGAGTTCGATTTCCGGTGCAGGCAGGAATTTTTTCTTGGTGGGACAACTGGAAGGGGGTACTCTCAGCCTTGTGGTGCCAACTGATATTTCCAGGTAAGCCAACGTTTGGCACAGATGTTTTAGATGTAATATTTCATATTTTTTGGCGTAAACTAACGATTATTTACGTTCTCCTGACTAAACGTATGCCTGTAGAAATCTACTGATTCCAGTCTTTGAACGCTGGCCCCTATTTCGACCTGAACCGAGTTTGGAATCATCCTACGCTTCGGTCATTGGGCCTAAAGATAGCGTAATATATCGCTGGAACTAGTAGCCCAATAAAATAACAATTTAGAAACTTAGACGGCTGAAAAGTGTTTGATATTCTGTCTAGAAGGAATCAATGTTGAGAAGAAACTGACTATTTAGAGGAATAGCGAGAAGTAATAGGGTAGCACTAGCAGATGAGGTGAAAAGAAGGAAACAAAACAGAAAGGTATGCCAAGTAATGAAAGTTTTCCAAATGATAGAGGTTTCACCGGTATTAGGCCAAGCGATGCTACGCCGATGATAAAAGAGGAAACATTCATCCCCTATTAAATGCAGAGCAGTTCTGGATATGACGGAGGTTTTACGGTGATTTGTTCCACGATCATATGTCGGAAATCGAGAATGGCATGGAGAAAGATTTAGTGTTATGGAAAGATAAACTAAGGTGCTGGACGTTTGCGAACTGGAACTGCAGTTATGGAATGAAGTCAGGTATTTCATACGTGCCGGCCGAGGTGGCCGAGCGGTTCTAGGTGCTACAGTCTGGAACCGCGCGACCGCTACGGTCGCAGGTTCGAATCCTGCCTCTGGCATGCATTTGTGTGATATTCTTAAGTTAGTTAGGTTTAAGTAGTTCTAAGTTCTAGGGGACTGATGACTTCAGAAGTTAACTACCATAGCGCTCAGATCCATTTGAACCATTTCATACGTGAGGAGAGGCGTTGAGGACATCAAGGAATAATAAACCGAAAGAGTTAACAGAGCCTATGAATAATACGCCACATATTCGTATGCATCACACCTAACTGAGTACAAGAAGGACTGATATGATCAAGCTTTTTGCCTGTACACATAACAATTTGGTCCCACTTAGCTCATCTCTGAGCTCTAATATTGGCACCACACTTCCTGAGGTAATACAGAAAGCGTTCCCCTTCCGATGTTGGACAATTGCACTGTAGCAATGGACTACAGGAGGGTAATTCATAAAAATGTATTTTTTTTGCGTAACCAGGAAGGTTTATAGTAGTTGCTCAAAGCTGTTTCTAACATTAAACCTGACATGGAAGTACTTCATATATCCTAACTTCCTGAAAAACACAGTTTAATTAATGTAAGCGTATGCAGCCAACTCGTGCTACTCGTACTTTTTATGCAATATGATTACAGCTTGTTTTGTTGCAGCTCCCCACGCTGGTCTATCCTACGCAAGCCTTTTCATCTCTGCATAACTACTGAAACTTACATCGATTTGAATCGGCTTACTGTTTTATATATGATGTAATAATGAAGTTAATTTAGCTCCCAACAGTTAGTTTTTTTGATTGCAGCTTTTAATTTTTCGCGTGTATATTTCCGACCTGAAGAAGTGGATACTCATTACGATTCAGAGCTATGCACAGTTAGGTGTCTCCTTTTAGGTAATAAACTGTTATTATCCCCTACACATTTACTTGTTCTTCCAGTGCATCAAAAAGGCACAGACAACTCATGTTACACGTAAAAACTTTGCTTTCTTAATTAGTCTAACGGATGCTCGCCTCCTATTTATGTGCCACTTCGCTTAAAATCAGCAGTTCTAATATATTTTCTTCACCAAATATTTCAAGCGTAATGATGAGGTATCTGCTTTGAGTAATTTGTAGACATATTGAAATTGTTTCGAAAGTGATCTTTCCAGGTGGGACAAGATCTCTGACAGAGCATTAATTTCCTTTAAAATTCCCTATCTATGCATTTCATTTTACCACATTACAAAATACAGCTATAGGGCAAGTTTTTATATAACGCAGACAGAATTAAACTACAAGTAACTGCTCAACAGAGGGCCCTTCGAGGACTTCTTATGGTTTAACCAAAATTAGCATCAACCTACTTTACTTCGGCATTAATTAAATTTCAAAAAACAGTTCATCCTTCAGGTTGATGTATTTTACAATTAATTGTTTAATTGTATGACTCACTAAGAAATTTACACGAAAATTTCCATTTTTCCCGTTTACTGGCCCACTGTAGCTCTAATGGCTTCAAATGGTTTAACGTAGCACTCATTAGCTTTTATACTGTAAGATATGGTATAAGAGATGTCTTTACACTTTAGATGAAGGGTAGGAATATTAAGAGACACAGTAAATTATGGCTTCTCTACCTATTAATAAACGAGATTGTTTGTTAATATACATCTCTTTCACATGAACCGTTCACCTCCGAAGCTGAGTGGTTAGCACGGCTGACTGTCATGAGGGGACTCAGGTTCGATTCCCGATATTGCCTGGGATTTTTCCTTAGTGGGAGGACTGGTACGTGGTGTACTCAATCTCGTGAGGCCAACTAGGGAGCTACTCGACCGATTAGTAGCTGTTCAAAGATCTAGATACAAGCTGGCCTATGGTGGTGGCAGTTCGGCCAAACGAGTAAAAAGTCGTAGTAATGAAAGATTGCGGTGCCTTCCAGGTGGGCCACTGCCGTGGTAACACCTGTCAGGTACTTCCTCTTTCATTTTGTTTCAGTGATCATCATACAATTTGATTCGCGTTTGGCGTATCTTAATTTTCCCTGACTGATATTAATCTGATGGACTATTTTGGTTAGGGTAAACCCCTGATTGATCTCACAGTACTTGCATTACTTGAGCAGCAGTAGTGGAATTAAACTAGGCTATAGAGACAGATTTTTGGACGCTGCATGTGGCCATTGCATTAGGGGCAGCTTTAGAACTTTCCCCAAGCTGCAGGCAAGGCCTTGGAAACTTCTCATTCCTAGCCTTCCTTAGTAGTCACAGAAATGGTCCGTGGACCCTGCAGGTCAGTGGTTTATGAGTCGCCATTCAGGCTGTCAGACTCGTTTCGCTAGCAGCCGAAGCAAGAGGGAGGGAACGCCGTGGTTGAATGCGAAGTGAGACTTCGTTAGGAACTGGCGGCGGCAGGCATCCTGGCGCCCGCCTAACCGCTTTATTAGTGACTGGACCAGGTGTGGGGGTCTGGTCTCCTTATCATGCGTGCGAATCTAGGTAAAGGGGAGTCGGAGTGGTGCCCGGATAATGTGTTTATCACAAGAACAGCGTACCTTGTGAGACGGGACGACCAATTCCTCGGGATGTCGCGTTTCTTTGATGTCGCCGTGCCTCGCCAAAACGGCACCCACTAAATCGTTTTATGGACGAGACGGAGCTTGTTTTCACTCGGAAGCTTCCCTCACCTTGTGAAATGTGCCAGATGTTTGGCTGCAAGGCCTCCAGGGATAGCGTGCTGATTTTCGGAGAACAGAATGTGTACTGCACTGCAGTGATAGGTTGAGGAAGATCGGGTCTCCTTGGTAGAAAACATTATTGGCACAGTAACTATTGCTGGGCTATGACAGGCTTATTGAAGAACATCTGGATGAACGGCTGTTTTTGGAAAGGTGTTGAGCAACTTTAGAGGCGAGGATTTGCTTCTCGGCCGTCGTGGAGTACAGACACTAGAGCTCTTCCATTTCTATGGAAAGAGCAGTTAGTTGTAAACTCGCCTAGACACCCAGGCGAAACTCTAACATTTTCGCGGATGTGAGACATTCACCGACGGACCTGAGGTTTCCTCCTGCAGTACGACGCGCCAGTGAACCTTGCGGCTTCGGCAGCGTCCTCATGCACAAGACGGCATTTCGTCTTTCACCGGCTACATCAGTAACATTGTACAGCATCGGCAAATTCAGAAGCTTATCAATCGTTTTCACGGCTATCTTTCTTATAGCAGCCTTGTACTTGCAGTAGTCACTCGCAGTGTCCATTGCTCCCCTAATGATATTTTGACGCGAGAGAATAATCAGTGGAACGATACAGCACAGTGTACTTGCCTAGATTGGCAATCTCACTCACAGTAGCCAGTCTTATCTACACATTAATTCCTGTTAAGTTCCCCAAGTTTCTGGTTATATATTTGTTCTCTCTTGACCTTGATATTAGTTAATAAATCTATTTGTGATACCGTAGGTCCTTGTTATTAGTTCTTCCGTGACAATCATTCTATTTCTCTATGATATCATTTATTTTGTTGTCGGTTTCAAGGAATTAAATTAATTTTGTCTCAAGTTAGTCATCAACTCATTAGGTGATGCACATAGTGGCCACTATCAAATGAATGTCAGATTTCCTTTCGCTATTGATAAACGTGGCACCTCTTGAGTGTGGTAGTTACCACTTTTTAGTGTTTGACAGACAGAAAACTCCCGCCACAATAGGCCACTCTGCAAAGAAACCTGAGAAGCCCGAAAGCGACAGCAACAGTGGTGTGCTGACCACAAGCCCCACATACCGCACATGATGACACCATTGGCAGAGTATGACATGGCGCTCGGTCGATTCCAATTGGCTCGTCTAGAACCAGAACGCGAAACTAATTATTGCTACTGCATCCCAACCACTGGCACCAGATGGGGTAAAAAGTCTCAGCATCATTTCTACCAAACTGCAAAGCTCATATTCAGTATTTAAGTGCTTTGGTGGATAGACTGTCATTCTGCGTCTCTCGTATGCGTATTCGAGGAATTACTTTCAGCAAAATAAAAATCAGTCGTCAGCTGCAGAATATATAGGAAATGGAAAAAAGAACACATTGACACCGGTGTGTCAGACCCACCATACTTGCTCCGGACACTGCGAGAGGGCTGTACAAGCAATGATCACACGCACGGCACAGCGGACACACCAGGAACCGCGGTGTTGGCCGTCGAATGGCGCTAGCTGCGCAGCATTTGTGCACCGCCGCCGTCAGTGTCAGCCAGTTTGCCGTGGCATACGGAGCTCCATCGCAGTCTTTAACACTGGTAGCATGCCGCGACAGCGTGGACGTGAACTGTATGTGCAGTTGACGGACTTTGAGCGAGGGCGTATAGTGGGCATGCGGGAGGCCGGGTGGACGTACCGCCGAATTGCTCAACACGTGGGGCGTGAGGTCTCCACAGTACATCGATGTTGTCGCCAGTGGTCGGCGGAAGGTGCACGTGCCCGTCGACCTGGGACCGGACCGCAGCGACGCACGGATGCACGCCAAGACCGTAGGATCCTACGCAGTGCCGTAGGGGACCGCACCGCCACTTCCCAGCAAATTAGGGACACTGTTGCTCCTGGGGTATCGGCGAGGACCATTCGCAACCGTCTCCATGAAGCTGGGCTACGGTCCCGCACACCGTTAGGCCGTCTTCCGCTCACGCCCCAACATCGTGCAGCCCGCCTCCACTGGTGTCGCGACAGGCGTGAATGGAGGGACGAATGGAGACATGTCGTCTTCAGCGATGAGAGTCGCTTCTGCCTTGGTGCCAATGATGGTCGTATGCGTGTTTGGCGCCGTGCAGGTGAGCGCCACAATCAGGACTGCATACGACCGAGGCACACAGGGCCAACACCCGGCATCATGGTGTGGGGAGCGATCTCCTACACTGGCCGTACACCACTGGTGATCGTCGAGGGGACACTGAATAGTGCACGGTACATCCAAACCGTCATCGAACCCATCGTTCTACCATTCCTAGACCGGCAAGGGAACTTGCTGTTCCAACAGGACAATGCACGTCCGCATGTATCCCGTGCCACCCAACGTGCTCTAGAAGGTGTAAGCCAACTACCCTGGCCAGCAAGATCTCCGGATCTGTCCCCCATTGAGCATGTTTGGGACTGGATGAAGCGTCGTCTCACGCGGTCTGCACGTCCAGCACGAACGCTGGTCCAACTGAGGCGCCAGGTGGAAATGGCATGGCAAGCCGTTCCACAGGACTACATCCAGCATCTCTACGATCGTCTCCATGGGAGAATAGCAGCCTGCATTGCTGCGAAAGGTGGATATACACTGTACTAGTGCCGACATTGTGCATGCGCTGTTGCCTGTGTCTATGTGCCTGTGGTTCTGTCAGTGTGATCATGTGATGTATCTGACCCCAGGAATGTGTCAATAAAGTTTCCTCTTCCTGGGACAATGAATTCACGGTGTTCTTATTTCAATTTCCAGGAGTGTATTTCTAATTTCACATTCGATGTTTCATCACATTACTCTGTCACCTTCAAACGATTGCTAAAGGCTAAAATCGTAGGTAAGCTGATGTTAAGTAAGTATCGAATGATACAGATCAGTAACCAGCGTCATACTGCACAATGTACGTAATACATCAGATGAGTAGCAATCAACAGACTGAGGTATAATGTTATTCTCCATTAATGAAGGACGTCTTTATTTTCCAGTTCTTATTGACATCAGCTTCCCTATGATTTAAGCCCATATGAGACTAATGACAGCGACAGATTAACCTGTGAAACGGGTAATGCGAAGTTTTTTTTTAAAAAATACTGCACAACTGATGACTGGTATCCATTTCCATCAGAAGGCTCCACATTGCAGCCGCTGAACAGCAAGTGTGAAAAAAACATCCGAGGTGTATTATTTCTCTATCAATACTGTGTGCATATGAGTTTTATAGGAGACAGGAAAAAAACTGTAAAGAAATTGTGCTACTGAATTGAGTCTCAGTATTTACATAAACCTAAATAACATTGCAAACTTCTGTCATGACGATGTGTGTTTTGTAAAGACGGACGATAAACATTTGTTAAATAGTGAATTTGTTAGTGTTATATTACCTATCTGACACTTATTACAAGGAAAATGTTCTATTTTTTCACAGCTGTATAAAGGATTCAAAGCGTTTCACGTCGCGGCTTTTTGTCCATAAGGCTCCTCTGATGTTACTGATCGTTCACTAGATAGCTAATGTCCGCTGTCAGAAAATGAGCTAGCGTAAGCTGTCACCAGCATACTGACTGGCAAAGACGTAGCAAGAAGATCGGTAGTAGCCGCTGTATCAAGCGCGATTATCATACTTGCAAGC